>NC_064851.1:121672018-122002018 GCF_024139225.1 Suncus etruscus
ACTGTCACAAGATATGGCATCCATCAACTTTGATTTGGTGCCTTCATTTTCATAGTATTTTAACATAGTATTTTTGTTAACAGATTGTCAAATAACAAGATGTAAATGATTAAGGGAATGAATTATCCACCATAAATATGCTCAGTATTTTTCACCTTTCCCAACATCTGTAGTTTGTATCTTTGACCTTAGAAAATGAATAGGTCAGTTCATTAAATCAAGAGTAAAATAAGAAAAATGAACACTGAATATTTGAAGATTTGAATGAGATAAGTATTACTAAATACCTCCTTGGCATTTTTTTCAGTTCTTTCATATGAATAAAATCAGGAAATGAGCTAAGTAATGTTAGGTGAACATAGCTTTCTGTGAGTTAAAGAATAGTACCATCCAATCTAAACTAGTAACTGTAAATTAACTGTAAATTTTAACAGGTCATAATTAAAAATAAAATAGCTGGGATTAATTTTAATTAAACTAAATGCATTGAAAAATCACTTTGCCTATTAAAGCTAGTTGCACATACAAACAACTCACACTTCAGATAAATCACCTTCCATCTGCTCAATAATCACTTACAGCTGGTTGCCATCTTCTGTAGTCAGCATAGGTATATATGATTTTTTCCTCTTTTACTTGGATTTTGTGGTTTTAATCAATAGACTCTCAAAAAATTACCAGGGGTTTTATTTATTCCATTTTAACAAGCCTTATTTGTCAAGAACTGTAGGTAGAAAAATGTGTTTACCCACTTGGGGTAAAATCTCCTGTTTAGATTTTGCTATATGATAAAAAATATAATTTCAAAATATTCCCAGTGAATAGCAGAATTCCCTCACCTCCATGTTCTTATTTACAAGTATATGTATACAAGCCACCACTAACAATTTCAGTCCTAGAACGCTAGCTAGACTGAGACAATGCAAACCCACTTTCTGACCACAGGGAGTATTCATTCCAAGGACCAAGAAACAGTTACGGATTCAGCAGTCAGGTAGAGATGTAAAACCACAGCAGTTGGAACTGTTGCCCTTTGTAGGAATATAAAAGGAGAGATCAAACCTAGGCAGCTGTGTCAGAGAACACTTCCTCCAGGAAGTGGTGCTTCAGCTGAGATCTGAGGGATGAGTAACCCTGAGCAGGCAGGAGGAACTGGGAGGATATATTGTTGGGTTTGATATCAAACTCCAGTTTGCTTTCAAGAAGAAACTGTGAGGAGGAGATACCTTGTTCCCCAAGACAGGGGGAGTAAGCCCCACCCAGCCTGAATTCTTGGCTTTTCTCTCAGAGTCTCTGGAGTCCAACTATGTCTTTTCCGGTAATTTTGGTGCCAAACTGGGAAGTTGCTTCTGCTTTGGGGATATTCATGCTCTTGTTTCTGTTCAGTCATTAATACACTCCAGAACTTGGATGGAGACACATTTTGCCTTTTCTTTCCGTTGCAGTATGTAAAGTACACGTGCATGGGGATTTCTCTATAATTAAATAGCCATCTAGTAAAACCTCTTGCAATATATTAGAGATGATATGATAAAGAACTCCTATAAATCATTTAAAAAATAACAATGCAGAGGTTGGAGAAAGAGCAATATGGTGTAGAACATATGTTTTGTGAGCAAGTTTTATGCTTAGTACCACATGATCTCCCAGAGCATTATAAGGAGTGACACCACTTCTTCTGACCTCATCCTGAAAGTACCCTCTGAGTACTTTTACATATGACCCCCATACCAATATCTATAATGTATATTTGTGTTTATTTATATTATATATAACTTCTGATTTATATATAACAATTTGAACCAAAAATGCAATTCATAGAATTTCCAAGAAGCTTAGTAATTACCAAAGAGAATTTTAAAATAATAATTTTAGATGTTTTTAGACTTATCTAATTGAGAAATATTATGAAAAGCATGGTATTCTCCTATAAAGACAAAACTTCTGGTACTGAATATAAATATCGTACTGAATAGAAAAGTTACTTGAAACCATCTTTTGGAGGTCAAGTATAGTCAACATGCAATAAAGGAATTAGAGTATATACCCAATGGTCCAGCAATTCTATTCTTGGGATTTATCTTGAAATACTCAATAGACAAGTGGTTAAAGCAAAAGTATATTGGGGCCAGAGTAATAGGACAATGAGTAAGGTGCTTGCCTTGCATGAAGCTGACCTTAGTTCAATCCCTGGAAACCTTGATGGTCCTCTGAGCCTGGTAAGAATGATCACTGAGAGCCAGGAGTAAGTCCTAAGCACAGCTATGTGTGGACCCAAATAACAAAGTATAACTATAAGGCCTTGTTAGTTATAAAATAAAACTGATCTAAATATTCATCAATAAAGAAATGGTAAAATCATAATATGTCAAATTAGCTCATGAAACATATATCTCCTCTGATTGGTCCTGATACCCTCCCTTGTTTCCCCCTCTATTTAATAGGTGGAGCTAGATAAATCGAGTTATGTGGTTTTGTTTGAAGAAAAGAAAAGCAATAGCTTGGGGTACAAAATAAGAAAATAAAAAAAAAAGAAGTCAATACACTGAAAATGGGCAGAGTCCTGAGGCTTTCAACCTCAGTTTGAGAGAGGATCTGAAAAGGGTAATTGAAACACCACAACAAAACAGAAAGAAATATCAAATTAAATCTCTAGTGAGCACTACAGCAATAAAGACAAGCACCACACAGTAGTATCGGTTCTGAAATCAAATCATGCCGGAGTGCAAAAAGAAAGATAAGATAAAATAAAGTAAAATAAAATAATATTGGAGACATCAATTTCAATCTCTACATCAAAATAAAGATGCCAAAAAAATCGATCAATCGATAAATAAATATGTGGAAAAATGATTGTTTTATGCTATTTTTTTCCTTTTCTTTTTCCCCCTGCATAAGCACAGTAACGATTGGGGATACTATAGAGGGAATTCCCTTGGCCTAGGAGATACAGGGTTTCTCCACCCCTGAAGTATACTATCATGGGGTTAACTATATACTCCTTGCATGATCATTTACTTTCCCCTCGGTGCTTTCGTGGTGTATGGAAGACTTCTGCTTCGTCTCGGACGGTAAAAACAGACCTCTGTATCTAGAGATCTTGGTGACTGTGCAGCTCAAAGAATGGAGCTTATGGTGAAGTCTTTCTTTGTGGTTCTAGCAGTTCTGCTTCTTCAGGGTCATTTTAATCCATCTTCTGTAGTTGGTGGTCTTGGTCATTCTGTTGATCCTAGGATGGAGCCTGGGATAAAGTCTTTCGTTATGTTTCCGGAAGACCCGTTCAGTTGCGGTTGTCTCAGTCAGACCTCTGGAATTGGAGATCTTGTTTGTTGAACAGAGCGTAGACCAAAAGCTAGGCTAGAGCTTTTTGTTGCTGTTGTTGTTGTTGTTGGTCCCTGGATGAGTACTGCCCAGTCATTTGTATATAGCGATCTTGGCTTTTGCACAGATCAAAGGGTGACATGTTTCCTGATTTTGTCTTATCGTTGGCTGATGAGGAAAGACAACTTGCTCTTAGATCAAGTTGTTCCCATTTCCTCGTTGTCAGGTTATTAATTTAGAACTGGCGCATGTTGGCATCAGGGCAGCATTATGAATGCCCTGGAGGGGATTTGGCTCCTGGAGCTGTTGTGGAGAACTCTGTCATTTCTATGTCTGGGATCCAGGAGTCAAGGCTGGACGGTAGGTGTCTAGTTCCCTAGAGTCTAAGTTGTTTCCACATGACATACGTTCAGGGTGGGAGATGTCCCTATGTTGTAAACAAATATGAGTTCTTATCCCTAGTAGATAAGAGCTTGTTTTACCCATAAAATTTCCCCTTTATTTAATATGTCTTTGCAGGAAGAAGTGGTGCTACATTATATTGTTGGTGGATTTGGGGGTGGAAAGAGAAGAAAACAGACACCCGACAAAAACTAAGAATATATATGCTCACACATATCTAAAGAAAAAAAAGTTTCTTTTTTAAAAAAAAAATTAAATAAAAGACGTAAAGGAATAAAGTGGGGCCGGGAGAGATAGCATGGAGACAAGGCGTCTGTCCTTCCTGCAGAAGGAAGGTGGCTCAGATCCCGGCATCCCATATGGTCCCCGTGCCCACCAGCGGCGATCTCCGAGAGATATTCATAATATGTTATATACAAAGAAAGGAGTTTAAAGTAATATGAAAAATATAATTTTATGTTTTAGTAAAATTTTTACAGGCTAGAGAAGATTGTACAGAAGGTGAGACCCTTGCCTTACATGTGAATGCAACCTGATTGAAATTCCCATAACCCACATATGAATCCCTGAACACCAAGTTAGAAAGAGACACTCAGCACTGCAGGCTATGGCCTGAAAACAAAACAAAAATGAATGCATTATATACATTCAGTACATGAATGTCTTTACACTGGAAAAAAAGTCTGAAAAATATAGCTGATTTGGACATGCAATGGGTACTATTTATTCCTTTTTTATTCATCTAAAAGTTTTCCTTTTAATAGAAATTTCATTCCATAGATTAAAGGTACATTCATTTTACTATAATACTTTTTCCGTAAGTAAAAATTAAAAAAATCAAGAATGAAGAAACCCTGAATCTCTTAGGCCACGGGAATTTCCTTCCTTCCCCAATACTTGCTGTGCCTATACAAAAAAAAAAAAAAAAAAAAGGTGGGGTAACACAAACCCTGCCACTGCAGCACTTTTTCTGGTGTTGTTTTGTTTTATTTTTATTTATTTTTTTTGATAATATTTTTCTTCTCCTTTTTCTTCCACTTTTTTTTTCTTTTCCACTTTTGTGGATATTATTCGGTGATTTTTTTTAGTAGTTGATACCAAAATTTTTCTCCTCTTTTCCTTAACCTTTTTACCTCCAACAGAATAGCATAATTTGAATCATTCAGCCTCATAAATTGAGGGGGGGAAAGAATGATACCAGGACCAGTCATATGAACATGTAGTGTAAATAAAAAAAAAAATGACCAAACTGGAACACCAAACAGAATAGATACCCAACTTATAACAAGCTGTAAGGCGGAGACCATTTGCAGTAGGATTCTGGGGGATAAAGGAAGGAGATGTGGGAGACATGCTGGAAACAAGAATGGAGGGAGGATAATATTGGTGGTGGGAATGCCCTTCATTCATTGTCACTATGTATCGTAAATAATTCTGTGTAAATGAACTTCAGTCACAATAAAAAAAAATTTTTTTTTTAAAATTTAAGTGGGGCCCGGAGAGATAGCACAGCGGCATTTGCCTTGCAAGCAGCCAATCCAGAACCTAAGGTGGTTGGTTCGAATTCCAGTGTCCTATATGGTCCCCCGGGGCCTGCCAGGAGCTATTTCTGAGGAGACAGCCAGGAGTAACCCCTGAGCACCTCTGGGAGTGACCCAAAAAAAAAAAACAAAAAACAAAAAAATTAAGTGGAGGGAGGGGTGAAACAAAGAATTTTCATTCAAAGGCAAAGGCATTGATTTTGTGAAGTATTTTCATTCAATATTTACTTTTTAAGTATAATTGGATTTTAAAGACAGTTTTGATCATATTTAGTTGGGCTTCTGAGACCAGAGCTAAACCTTGCCTGAGGTACAAGCTTTTACAGAGGATTTTATTGTCTCCAATTACAGGGTTTTTCTCATAATAGGGGATAACATTTTATAATTAGGTTGACTGAATTGGAGCTTTACTCAGATACCCTTGTGAAAGGACACACCCTCTCTTCATCTCTCTTCATTTTTGGTGTGTTCACTTCAGTCAGATGTGGTTTTTTGAAGCAATGATCCTCCTTAGGAATTTTGGCTGAGCTAAGTGAATTGCCTATTAATAATCGCAAAAAAAAAAATAGTGCTGCAAACACACAGATTCAGCAATAAGATTACAGCGGCCTTTTTTGGGGGGGGGGTGTGGGGGGCACACCTGATGACGCTCAAGGGTTACTCCTGGCTCTGTGTTCAGAAATCACTCTTGGCAGTTTTGAGGGACCATATGGGACTCCAGGGGATTTAACCACGGTCCATCCTGGATCAGCCACGTTCAAGGCAAACGCCCTACTGTTGTGCCATCTCTCTGGCCTAGATTATAGCAGTCTTAATAAAGAAACACAGTAATGATGGCTAAAAATACAAATTCTAAAACCAGATTATCTGGGTTCAAATCCTAGCTCTGCAACTTTCTAAGACCCACCATCTATTTGTCTGTGTTTAAATTCTGGTGTAGAGATGTTCTTTAAGTATATATCTGAACCATAGAATCAACAAATCTGAAAGCATGAGATCCAAACTACAATAACAGCTTAAAATGTGCCTGTCAAGGACATAGCTGGAGGTAGGGAAGGAAACTGGGACATCGGTGGAGGGAAGTTGACACTAGTAAGATTGGTTAGTATTGTCAAATTGCATGCCTGAAACAACTATGAATAACCTTGTAAATCAAGTGTCTCAATAAAAAATATTAATTAAAATAATAGTGATTGTGGTCTGAGCAATAGCATAGCAGATATGGTGCTTGCATTGCATATAGCAAATCTGGGTTCAATTTCCTGTATCCCATATAGTATACCCTGGGACCCCTAGGAGGGAGGGTTCCCTGAATGTAGAGCTGGCAGTCAGCCCTGAGCACTGCCAAGTATAGCTCAAAAAGAAATAATGATAACATATTTTAAAACACTGCTATTGTGAAGATTATTTCAAATTTTTTGTTTCCTTGAACCAGAGAGATATTACAGTGGTCAGGGCACTTGCTTGCACTCAGCCAACCAGGGTTCAATTTTTTGCCTCTCAGCTGGGCTCTTGAGCACTACCAGAAGTGAGTCCTGAGTGCAGAGCCCAGGGTAAGCCCTGAGTAATGCCTGGTGTGACTCAAAAAACAAAAAAAAAATAAAAATCCAAAACATAAAATTGCCTTTTATCCCAAAGTTAATATTATTTCTTTAAGATAAATTGCTAGAACTAGGAATACTATGTTAAAGATGTGGTTGTTCTAATATTCTCTTTCTATTTTTATATGTACGTATAAAAGGCTAGATATGCATATATTGGTACATTCCCTCAAATGTGGCAATTATTTTCTCTCCTAGTAGTGAAGCAAATGTTTATATCATTTTCCTAACTTGTTCCTAGTAAAAATATATGCAAAACTCTATCTAGTTTTTGTTTCATTTATTTGTATTACATGACTACATGTATGGTATTCAATGTGTTCATTATATGAATCTTAAATTTATTTCGAGATTCTTGTTTCAATAATTCACTGTTCCTCTGAATGTTTAATGTCAGTAGAAGAATGTATTTCCTCATTCTTATAATAAAAATAATTAACCCCTTGAAAAATTATGTTAGTTCTCAGAGAACAAAGATGATAATTAAAACATAGATCCATACCATGCTTTAAATATCTCAAGATGTTTCCAGAAAGTAATGTCTACAGAAATAGTATAGATTTATAGCTTACTTAATGAAAGAAAAATGAAAATTTCGGAATTCTGTTAAGGACATTCCCACCCATAGCATGAGATACTTTTTATTCCTTCCCTTTTTTTCTATTCTGTTAAATAAAACATTTTTCTAGAAAAATAAAGACAGAAATTTTAACTGTTGGGTCCTAAAAATAGTTAATATAAGCTGTTTATTGTACAACAAAATACTGTAAACTCCAAGAAAGCTGCATTTAACCAAATTATTTCTATTTTCTTAGCAAATCACCATCCAATCAATAACTAGTCAGATCAATAATGTATCATTAATGTATTATAATATATAATATTTATATATGTACATAACAAATTAGTAACATCATTTTTCTGAGTCCTAGTTTATTTGTTTACTAACATTATATAGTCTTGTGAAGCAGGGTGAGTAATCTTATTTTTAACTTCATTTTCTAAACTCAATTTATTTCCCCTGATTTCCTTTTAATCAGCAAATTAAACTTCTCAAAAATACCATTCAGTTTTATTTCTGGGGCATATTTTTAATACGTGAAGTAAATGGAGTATTGATGATACTCTGGGCAACAATATGCCCCAAACCTATTTTATTTCATTTTTAAATATTTTTTCAGTCTTAGGAATCAAACCAGGGCCTATACATATAAGGTAAGTGCTTTTCTTCTGATTTATATGCTCAGTTCCTCAATGATAATTCTCACTTTTATTCCTTCAGAGATGAAGTACCCCAGGGCTCACCTTTCCCATGTCATCTAGCAATTAATGTGACAGACAGCAAGAGAGGTACATTTACTGCATAAAATTTCTCAAAAAATTTTGTGACCTTCTTTTTGTCCTGCATCTTTAGAGAAGAAATGAGATCTTAGGAATAATAGCTCTACAAACTATCCCATGTCTCTGAAATTGTGCAGTAAACAACAGGGTAGAAAGACATAGAGTGTTTATGTGACATGTGACAGTTTCTTCAACCTTGTGGCGCTTCCTAGCTTGAGATTCCTTTAACATGAGAGTTACATTGCATAATATTTAGACTATTGTCACCAACAGCCAAATAAAATCCCTAACATATCTTCAATGATGAATTAATGAGGTAATGTATGAACACATCACTAATGTGTACTACTGCTTTTCCTTTGATGGACTTATCATGATGCAATTATAGTTATTTTATTATACAAGTATCTGATAGCTTATTTTGAAAAAATAGTACTTAAATATTCTGAACATTCTTTTATTTATAATTTTTATCCTAGCATAATAACATGAATAACATGTGCAAAAGTAATCACTAACACTAGTCCAATGGGGGATAAGAGGATTCCCGATTTCATAAGATAATATACATGGACGTTTTCAGTAAACACTGAAGGAACATATAAATCTTGGCTGCTATTCAACTAGATCAACCCTTGAAGCCAAGGCTAAATCATAATAGCTAAAAATAATTGAAAGTACAGCGAAAGTAACTAAGATAAAAAAGTAAATATATTTGTCTATATTTTGGCAACATAATTTCAAGCAAATTCCCTTCTGATATCTTTTACAACCCTGCTATTAGATGTGAAAGATATTTTTTCATCAGAGGTTTAAGTATTTTATAAAGATTAGACTATCAGTACTGACTCATTTTAAAAAAAAAACTCTATGAAAGCATAGTTTATGCAGTCCCATAGGGTTGTGGGCTGTTCTGTGAAAACAGCAGGGAAGTTTTATAAAAAGTAATGCCATTCACATTTTCCAATTTACAAAAAAAGGGTAGCATGGTTTCTCAAATAACAACAACCTGTACTCCAGCTGTTTGTACATATTTTTATGTGACTCCACATTTTTCTCAGAGATTAAGATGGTCTCATAAAGAAGTCACCCTTTGCAAAACAGGCAATTTTCTTTTCAATATGTTTCCTAACATATGCTTCAGCGGAAATTAGGATGAGAAGCAAGAGCCAGAGAAAAAGACAACCCTGCAAAGTCCCAGGACACAAGATCCACAGGGGAGAAGCTGAAGGTAGGAAATGAGCATGCACACATTTCTATTCATGTTATTGGAAGCAGGATGTACATTTGAATTTTGTAAGGGAAAGAAAACAGCACTGTTTGAGTATTGTCAAAAACTCTCCTTTTAAGTTAGCTTAAACCATTCTCCACACACAAGATTCGTTGAACCCAGTTCATTACCTAAAACACCCATGTTATATAATTGGTAATCATGGGTATTTATTCTTCCATTTGATATGAAGCATATTACATATAATATTTTCAGTGATTCATTAAGTTACCTCATTTTCTTATGTGTTGAACTTTGAAATTTTAAGCAAATATATTGTGGAAAAAAAAACATTTATAGGGCATTAAGTTAAAGCACTGAAATTTAGACCAATGCAGTTCTCAAGGAGAAGGTACATAACGTACTAGCATTATGTAAGCAAAACTCAAAGGACATGGTTGTGGGGAACCAAAGAAATCATTAAGCAGGTATGCTAAATTACTGAATTTGTCGTCTTACTACATCAAATTCTTCCCTAAGACTCTCTCAACCTACTCATTTTCTAAAGATATGCAACTTTTACAGAACATGTAGAAATACAGTTTGAAAATACACAAAGAAAGATGTTACTTTACAAGCAAGAGGATGATAAAGTTTTTGCTAATAATTATATCTTTTAGACTTAACAATATCCAAACTACAGATTTATAGTTTGTGTCTTAGAATTAACTTTTTACATATTTATCTTAAGATTTAATTATGTCTCATTGCTTTAGAATTTTCCAAAAAAAGTATTTGACTAATAGAACCATCTTTTAAATAAAACTGAAATATAATTTGTCCATAGGCATTAACTCAAAACTATAATTTTATGCTACATTACATATATGTTTATATATACATATGTTCATATATGTGCATCCATACACACATATTTTCTACATAATGGGTATAGAGTTCCCATTTCTCAATGAACTATATGGTCTCTATAGTGTAAGAGACAAAAATAGGTAGAAGACAGACTTTGAATAAGATAATTTAGGCTAAAATAACAGGGAAAAAACATTGATAAAGCTGCCAGTCATATGAAGAATTTATTATCAATGTGAATGAATAAACTCTGGATGAGTCAAATTAAACTAAGTCAAATGTATATATAAAGTCATAATCAAAGTTAGTGAAGTAAAAAGTATGGCTATAATTATAAATCATATAGAATTCTTGTCCAATGAGTTTAATATAGTCCATGTATAATTAATCTCTTTAATCATTATAGGAGCAGCATTACAATGATTGAGAAAGAATTAAGAGCAAATAGTAAGACTCTCATATGTTTTAGTGATTGTTAATAGTACTATAAGTGCCTATTCATTCATTCAAAAAATCCTTAAACATCAGCTTTGTACCAGGCAGAGCTCCTTTCACTGGAAATTTAGTCATTAAAAAGACAAGCAGGGGCCAGAGAGATTGCATGGAGGTAATCATTTGCCTTTCATGCAGAAGGTTGGTGGTTCAAATCCCAGCATCCCATATGGTCCCCTGAGCATGCCAGGAGCAATTTCTGAGCATAGAGCCAGGAGTAAGCCCTGAACACTGCTTTGGTATGCTTTGGGTATGACCCAAAAACCAAAAAAAAAAAAAAAAAAGCAATAGTCTATCTTGCAGCTCATTGACTACTGTTACCTCAACTACTGTTACTCTGCTGCTCGAGGCCTTGTACTAAGTTTTTTATTTTCACCAACTATACGATTTAGTTCTGTCACTTCTGATTGTCATTTCTGCTTCCATACTTTCCTGTTTTACTGACTACCTGTATCACCACTTCTTTTAACTCATTAAACATTATCATCATGATATCTTTGCATTATCTAGGAGACTACAGAGCTTGCTGTTACTGATAGAGCCTCCCATGGCATCGCTAATCATTAAATTTGCTAGACTTCAACAGAGTTTTATCTTTGTGTTTGTTGTGCTCTGAGGTTAAACCTTTGTAGTTCTCCTCAATGTATGCACCATGAGGGATCAGAAAGAGTGGTGTTCCTTTACACCCTTACTGGGTCTTAACCAGAGACTGGTATAAGTATGTGCAGTGTGAGATACAATGAGAAATTGTTTCACAGCAGCTTACACAGCTGCACAGCTCATAATATAAGTAATTGTAAGCAAAATTATGGGCATGGAGTAAACATCCTAGAGTATGCACGTAGATGGTATAAGATGTAAATGTGGACATTTAGAGATAGAAGTGATGTAAATTATTTGAGCATAATTTATTCTTTGAAGAAAGAGGCTTTTTGAGTCACACCTGGCAATGCCCAGGGGCTACTCCTGTATCTGTGTTCAAATATTACCCCAACGGTACTTAATGGACCATATAGTAAGGTGCAGCCACATGCAAGGTAAGCACCGTAACCCCAGCATTATCTTTATAGTATAAAACTTTTCTAATACATACAGAAACATGCTTTGCACATATTTAGCAGATAATATTGGGCCACTGGTCAAAGTCAATACTGATGGCAAAATTGCAGTGGGAAATGGATTGTTTTCCATGGGTTCTTCCTTTATTATGCAGTGTATTGAAAAATTAAAAATTTTCAACTCTTCCTTTCAAGATGTAGAATTTTATCCCACTTGAAATGGACTTCCCTTGTGACTTTCGCTGGACAATGAAACAACACAAAACTGAAACTGTGTGGGAATATTAAGCCCCATCTCTTAAGAGATGTATCCTCTGATTTCTTTTCAAATCCTGAAACTGCCCGTTTTCCTTCAGGAAGATTAAAACCAAATATAATAAACAAATTATTATCATCAAGACTTCAGTACATAAAGTCTAAATCCAGCAGAGCCATTCCAGCATCTGACCACAGACAAATGAATGAATCCATCTCAGAATGTTTAAGGATTGTTGGTGAAATTATGATGAATAAAAAGAGAATTTAATAGTCCCAAAGATGAGATGCATTTATTGTAGAACTTTGAATCTCTTCTCCATGGAAGAAAATCTGAGTGACTACTTCATTTGCACATTAAAGAATTGAATATTGCTAGATAGAAACACGAGTTTCTTAGAACATTGAATTTAAAATAGATGTAAAATAATTTTATGAGTCCTAAGCAGTCAGTCATTAGTTTTATGATTCTGGGCTGGAACTTTTCAAATTACTTTTCCCAAATTCTTTGGCCTACAATCTTTCTTCTAAAGTCTGCTTAAAGGATGCATAGAAAGCAAAAGAAGGAACTTCCTGTTTTCTCTCTTTGTCAGCATTACTCTAGCACCAGTTGGATCTAGCCTGAATGATTTATGGCGAGAACAACTCTGGTGTAAACTTTTAATTTTTTCCAAAAGGATCCTTTTCCTCAGGATCCTTGCAAAGTTCCTTCTTGTATATATCTAAGACCAGCTTTGCAGAGTCTTAGATTCTACAAAACGACCTTTTATTACCTGCTCCAGTGATGGTAGTTGTTACTGAGAGTTATTAAAACTCTCTGTTACACTTTTTCTCTTCCAGTTATCCTTTACCAATGTAAGGCTTCCCTTTATTTAAGATGTACAGTATTATTGTTACTTTCTTGACTAGACTAATACCTAAGAATAAACTTAACAAAGAATATTAAAAATGTATATATTGAAAAGTATAAAGAGCTACGAACAAAAGTAGAAGATAACATCAAGAAATGGAAAGAAACATTTCATGTTCATGAATTAGATAAGTTAAATAGTCCTACCCAAAGAAATATACAGATTCAATGCAATTTTTATCAAAAGTCTCAAGCCATTTTTCAAGAACTTAGAGAAAATCCTACTAAAATGTTATGGAATTATAGAAATTCCCCCAAATAACCTAGCAATTCTGAAACAAAAAGTAAATTGAAAGATACTATATTTCCTTTTTTCGTTTATGATTTTTTGGGCTACACCCGGTGATGCTCGGGTGTTACTCCTACCTATGTGCTTAGAAAATGCACCTGGTTTGGAGGACCATATGGGATGCTGGCAATCGAACTGAGGTCCCTCCTGGGTCAGCCACGTGCAAGGCAAACCCCCTACCACTGCGCCATCGCGCTGGTCCCAGATACTATATTTCTGACTTCAAGTTAGGCTACAAAGCTATAATAAAAATAAATGGTACTGAAATAAAGATTGGATCTTAGATAAATGGAATAGAATTGAGAGTGTAGAGAGAAGCCCTCAAATAGTGTATGAAGTAAAACAAGAAAAGCTTCTTAACAAAAGCTGTTGAGATTTCCATGTAAACAACAGAAAAAAAAAACTGAATCCATATCTCACATCATATACAAGGCTAATTCAAATTAGATAAAAGACCTCAAACTTAGATGAGAATTCATTAAAATATAAAGAGAAAAACACAAGCAGAACTCTTTATGATATGGACCTCAAAGTTATTTTCAAATATTTTATTTCACTAGAAAAAATAAAAGAAGTAAAAACCACACAGAACTATATGAAATTAAAAAGGCTTTACATGGCTGGACAGAAGAAATATACAATAACAAAAGAAACTTGAGCTAGAAATAAAGGTACCAACATCCCGTCACCACCATATCAACAAAGGTGCTTAACAGCTTCACAAGTAATCTCTGAAGAGCTGCCAAGCCAAACTGATGCACCTCATGGATACAATCCTTAGGATGAAAACTCTGGGGTGTCCTTGGAAAAGTGGGGAGCAGGCTAAGAATTTCTCCAGTTTTACAGATCTTGGAACTCCTAAAACAGTCACATAGAGGGCTGCTCAACACTTTCAAATTCCACAATCCTGAGAGCCCAATAGGATCATAACAAGTAAGATAGAAAAGTAACACAGAAGCCAACTAAGCTCAATAAACAAAAACAATAAAAATAACACAGAGAGATCAACTAGCAATGAACAGAATAGTTAGCGCTCAATGCCTTTAATAATCCTTTTGTGAAATTTAACAATTTTCACAAATTTTCTTTTATTGGACTAATTTACAATAATTCCATTTACCATTTTGTTGTAACAAGTAACCTAAAATAAATTATTCTATACCTGCCAAAGGGACAGGCTTGGAGGTGAGTGAGAAACTGGGGACTCTGATGGAGGGAATATCACATTGGTAGGAATGGTGTTGGAACATTGAATGCCTGAAACAAAAGTATTATAAACTTAGTAAACCACAATATTAAATAAAGATAAAATAAGTAAAGATATCCTACCTGACAGAAGAAAATATTTCCACACAACACACCAGAAGAAGAGTTAATATTCAAAATATATAGTACACTAACACAATTTTAGCAAAAAGAAAAAATAATTAAAAAATGGGGAGATGAGCTCCTCTGAGAGAGAAGGAAGACGCATGGTTTAGGAGCACAGGTGAAGGAGAGCTCGGCAAAGAAAGTTTGCAGAGAGGCTCAAGGCAGAAAAAAAGACGTGAGAAATGAAACGACCTGAGTCCAATGGGAAAAAAATGGGGAGATGAAATAAACAGATAGTTCCCATCACCAATATCCCAAGTGTCCCTCCTCCCCACCCCACACCGGCCTATACTCTAGACAGGCTTTTTTATTCTTTTTCTTTTTTTTTCCTTTAACCCCTGAGGGGGGAAACAGGTAAGGCCCGGAGTAAATCGTCTGCGGTCGTCCAAAAACTTTAAAAAAAAAAACTGGATTCAGACAGGTTTTTTACTTCCCTCATTCAGTCACATTTTGTTATGATAGTTCTCAGTGTAATTATTTCTGTGACTGCAACCAACAGTCTCTGTGGTGAGCTTGGACCCTCCAGTCCTCCTCTATTTTGTCTCTGAGAATCATTACACAAATGTTTTTCATTTTTCTCAAAACCCATAGATGAGGGGGACCATTCTGCGTTATCTCTCTCCCTCTGACTTATTTCACTCAGCATAATAGATTTCATATACATCCACATATAGGAAAATTTTATGACTTCATCTCTTCTGACGGCTGCATAATATCCCATTATATACATGTACCATAGTTTCTTTAGCCATTCATCTCTTGAGGGGCACCTAGGCTGTTTCCAGAGTCTGGCTATTGTAAACAACGCTGCAATGAATATAGGTGTGAGGAAGGGATTTTTGTATCGTATTTTTGTGTTCCTAGGATATATCCCTCGGAGTGATATAGCTGGATCATATAGGAGCTCAACTTCCAGCTTCTGGAGAAATCTCCATAACGTTTTCCACAAAGGTTGGACTAGATGGCATTCCCACCAGCAGTTAATAAGAGTTTCTTTCTCTCCACATCCCCGCCAGCACTGCTTGTTCTCATTCTTTGTGATGGGAACCAATCTCTGTGGTGTAAGATGGTACCCCATAGTTGTTTTGATTTGCATCTCCCTGATAATTAGTGATGTGGAGCATTTTTTCATGTGCCTTTTAGCCATTTGTATTTCTTTTTTGTCAAAGTGTCTGTTCATTTCTTCTCCCATTTTTTGATGGGGTTAGATGATTTTTTTCTTGTAAAGTTCTGTCAGTGCCTTGTATATTGCACTGAATTGCACTGGTGAAGGTTTTTTTTTTTTAAGATATAGAAAAAATATATATAGCATGATAAAAAAAACGACACTCTGCTTTTCTAATTTATTGTTTAACCATTGTGTTGAGATACCACTAATTCATAAGACTACTAATTATAATTTTCATGTGTGCATCTAAAATCATTCTCTGGTTGTTGAAATAACTGCTTGGTAGTGATAAAGCCTTCCCAGTTATTTTTTTATCAGTGATTTAAAAAAAAAGAAATAAACAGATAGATTCCCAGAGAGGAATTAACTGTAGTTTCAATTGCCTGGCACAATTAAAATTTATATTAGTATTCTAAAACTTTATAGGGAATGGGATATGGAAGCAGATATGGAACCCAAGGTGTGAGCTCTTATTCAATCAGTTGTATTTTCCGAGGTTAAGTTGGATAATTATATCTAACTAGAAAATTGAGGAAGAGAGAAAATTGAAATTTTAAGAAATTTTAAGAAATTTAATTTGTGCCAGGCCTAAAGAGGGCATTTTATTACTTCTATTCACATTTCACTAGTTAAAATTCAATGCCACAGTCAACTGGGGTAAAAAGAAACTGCAAATGTTATCTAGTTTTGCACACAGAAGGAAAGAATATCATTTTGTTAGATGTTGTAAAAAGGAAAAACAGCATTCATCAATGCACTGAAGACTGGCAGAAAGTTTAAACGAAGTTGTCATTTTTGTCATGAGTAAACAAGTGTAGAGTCAAGGGAGTTCAAGTATGAAGAACTAGATGGGCAGAATGATTCATAAAACTAACTGACCATGCATATAAGCGGGATAAGGATGAAAAGAGGACACAAGAAGAAAAGATACTATTAGGACTGTTAGGACTGACTCAGTGCTGAAGTATTGGCGTGGTGAAAGGATCCCCAGAATTTGCTACTCAAATGAGCATTAGCTGGAAACACAGAAAGTGCTGACTGAAAAATGTAATGCCTAAAATGGAAAATTACCAAAAATTACAGTCTCACTATTCACATGGACAAGAACATGACCTTGATAGTGTGTGAGAGTGAAAGATCACTAAGCAATTCTCAAGGAATTTAAATTGCCGGATATTGAGAGAAGATTGCAACAGATTTGAAATGCTGAGATAATATTAGAAAGCCAGGAGTTGCAATCTCAAAGAAAGAGGAAATGTGAAAATGAGAACAGTGGGTAATTTAGAAAGCTGTTTAATGGGTAAAAGACAAGACTGGTGATTGGTTATTGGTGGAAGATGAAGTGGCAAGAGTAAATTTCAAGTTCCTTTCTTATGCAAATGAAAGTTTTTGTCATTTACAGAACGAAAACACTTGTAGTTTTTAGGGGAGAAATCATGAGTTTACTTTGAAATAGATTGAAATTTCCCTCTCAAATATCTGAATGGAGATTTTGAGAAGTTGAAATCTAAAAGTCTAGAGAACTTAGAGAAAATATTAGGTATGAGAGGTATATTTTGAGAACTGTTGACAAAAAAGCAGCATTTAAAAGCATGCACTGATAACTTTATCTGCCTTAATACAAAAAATACAGGCACAAAATGAATACTTTTATCTGATCAATTCACCATAGTAAATCTGGAATAATTATGTCTGTTTTATTAAATTATCTGGATATATCATAGTTCATCTCCATGATCTGATACCCCATTTTTTGTAGGCATAACCAATATAATTAATATATATACTGCTTCTTCCATTGTATTCTTCTGGTGTCAGATTTTGCACTTCTCCCAGTCAGATGCATCCAAATTTCTCTAAATTATAGATTTAAATTAAAGTTATTAACACAAAAAGGATAGTGATAGGTTTTCAGAAAATCAAAGGTCCCTTCAAATTAATACTTTAAAATTTAGGTCTTTGTGGGAGGGAGGGAGTTACATTGGTTTTGGTTGTGGTGTTGAAAACATGTGCATGGAAAATTATCATTAATAGTACTACATATCACAGAATTCAGTAATTTTTAAAGTTAAAAAAAATAAGAAAATATAAAATCCAGATTTTCATTTGTATTTAAATATCTTCCCATATGTTCCTAACCTCTAAACAATTAGTTTAAGACACCTCAATGAGGTCAGAGAAGTCCTACAGAGTATAAAGTTGCAGCTGCCCCCTTTGTGATTTCCTCAGCACCACAAATATCCCCTGAGCATCATCAAAGCTCACGCCTGAGCACAAAACCAGGAATAGCCCCAAACATGTCTTGTGTATTTTCAAAATTGTACTCATCCCATACAAATAAAGTGGAAAGTATGTGAAGATATTTCGCCTTATGATTCTAAAACTAATGCAGATATGTAAATATTGAGCTTAATTTTCAACCATTTCTGCCCTTCAAATACAATTAAATAATATACACATATAAGAGTGACATTTTTGGCATCACAAAAGAAACTCTTTATAGAGTTAGTATTGTTTAATCTCTCTCTATGCATGTCATTTTCCCATTGTCTGACCTTCACTACAGACATGTATGGACATTCTACTCACCTCAAAAGAATAGCAGTTTGGAACAAAAAAAAAAAAATAAGTATTTAAGAAGGAAGTAATGCCAGTAATATTACTAGTAATGTTACTGAGAGCTTTCTTGTTGTCATTCTACCTTCTAAAATGCCTTTAAAATACTAATTTACGTAGTCAAAGTGATAGCACAGCAGGTAGAGCACTTGCCTTAGACACAGATTCAATCTAGATTCAATCTAGATTCAATCTTCCATGCCCTCTAAGGTCCCTCATGTCTTCCCAGAAGTGATTCCTGAACTCAGAGCTAGGAATAATCCCTGAGCGCATAAACAAAAACAAACAAGCAAACAAAAAAACTCATTTTTTTCTGGCAAGATTCCTATGAAGTAGGTATTATTTTACCCCTATATTACAAAGAAGTAACTGAAACACATAATTTTTTAAAATAACTTTAAAGCCTGACCATGAAATGGCAGGTTCAGGCAGAAGATTCCTCAACAGAGTTATAACAACTCCCTTATACCAACTTTTTTTTAATTAATTTTTATTATGGCCAAAGTGAATTACAAATATTTCACAGTAATATTCAAGGTTCATAGTGATAATAAATGAAGGTCATTCCCACCACCAGTGATGTCCTCCCTCCACCCCTGTTCCCAATATGCATCCTATATCTCTCTCCTTTAATCCCCAGAATACTAGAGTAACTGGTCCCAATTTGTTGAGCTTGCTGTGGATTAGGTATAGATTCTGTTGTCATTGACTTTGGGTTTGATGTTCAGGTCTGATCATTTTTTATTTCCACTAAATATTCATGGGGGTGTCTGAACCTGATACCATGCATCCCCCACCCCAGTTTATGAGGCTGAACAAGATGATTCGATGTGTTTCTGTTGGAGATATAGAAAAGGGAAATGGAAAAGAAGAAAATAAAATAAAATAAAAATACTAGGAGGGGTCCTTCTAGGTGTTGTAGATGTCAATTTAGAAGTGGAAAGGAAAAAAGAGGAAAAAGGTAACAAGACAAAAAATAACCATAGCATGGAGGTAGGACATTTGCCTTGCATGAAGAAGGATGGTGGTTTGAATGCCGGTATACCATATGGTCCCCTGAGCCTGCTAGGAGCCATTTCTAAGCATAGAGCCAGGAGTAACCCCTGAGCACTGCCGGGTATGACCCAAAAACCAAACAAACAAACAAGCAATAACAAAAAATACAAAAAACACAAACAAAACAAAACGTGAAATCTAGATTGAATGGGAAGGGTTCTAGCTATGATCTATGGTTACAATACAACCCAGGTCATGGTTATGCTTAAGTGTCAGAGTTAGGGTAGGGGAGAGTAGAAAAGGAATCCTGTAAGGGAAAAAAAAAAAACTGATCGCTATATCTTAGCTTAAAAAGTTTATTATGGACAAAGACTATTTTAATTTTACTAACTCTAGATTATGACAAAATCCAAATACAGACTTTTTTGTAGGGTATGAAGGGATAATCCTAAGAGGTGGAGTGCGTGCTTTGTATGCTTGAAGCCTGGAACTCAATCCCTAGAATCACAGAGAAAACCAAGCAGCTCTGGGTAGAGCCCTTGGTGATTTCCAGCACCTTTGGCTCAGAGGAGCATTATCTCACCAGACCTGAACATTTACCTTAACACTACATTTCTGGGTCTAATATTTCTGGTGGAACCCCCTGGACTCTCAAATAATGCTGGGGAAGATTCCTCCTCCAAGAGTCTTCACAAAAGAATGAATACCAGAGTGAAGCAGAGAAGACTGAAACTGAATAGGTAGAATTCTAAGTGAGTTTGCCAGCTGCTGGAAATATAACAGTACATCGAAACAAAAGACCTCTAGAATGACAAGGATGCTTTCATCTGCCTTGGGTGTCATATCTTCAATGTATGTGGTAGAGTTTCTGAGTGGTTCGTATGAGCCACAGGCAAGCTATGGAAAAAAGCTGAGGAGTTAGTGACAAGAAATCTCAAAACAGCACACATGTGCACTGTACAGGGGAAAGCAAGTGTTTGAAGCTGCTTGGTTGTTTGGTATCTAGTAGATGAAGGTGGCAGGAAAACTACAGGCATTTCCTAATACTTACAGATGAACCCTCATTCTCAATAGAGTCAGAGTCCAGTTGATGTACAAATGGAAGAATCTGAAAAAACTTGATGGCATATAGGAACTTTCTTATTAGAATTTTATGGGACAATTTGTAGAAAGGGAAGAAACATAGTAGAGTGGTAGAACTAGGTTGTCTCAGCAAAGTAGAAGAAATACAATATTTTTTATCTTTTTTGTTTTGTTTTGTTTTGTTTTGTTTTGGGGTCACACCCGGCCATGCTAAGGAGTTAATCCTGGCTCTATGCTCAGAAGTCAATCCTGGCAGGCATGGAGGACCATATAGGACACCGGGATTCAAACCAACCACCTTAGGTCCTGGATCAGCTTCTTGCAAGGCAAATGCCGCTGTGCTATCTCTATAACTTTTCTAATGAGCACTCCTAGGCTTATTGATTTAGCATTTCTAATAGTCAGAAGTTAAGACTACACAAGTACCCATTGATTGGCAAATGTAGAAAGAAGATGGAGAATATACAATGGAATTTCTAATTCAGTAATCAATGAAACCCCTTCATTTGCAAAAGCATAAATGGGCCTACAAGAAAGTACACTTAATGAAATAAGCCAAACAGAAAAGGACAAAGTTACAGAAAATGAGTGAGTTCACTTATATGTGGTATGCATGGAAAAACCATAAATGAAAAATAAAATAAACTAAATTTTTAAGACCATTTAGTGGTTACTAGAGATAGGGGGAATGAGGATGATTAAGTCAAGACAAAGGGATCACATGGTGGAGAAATAAAGACATGATATTTTAATGTCAAATGATATAATCTATACATTTGTAAATTTTTTCAATGATATTCACCTGAATTTTAAGTGTAATATAATGCTATTAAACAACTAAAAATTTAAAATATAAGTCAAACTGGGGCTGGAAAGATAGTACAGCAGGTATGATACTTGCCCTACACCCAGCTGACCTAGGTTCGATTCTCAGCACCCGATATAAACACTGGAACCTTCGTGAAATGATCCCTGAACACTGTGCTGGGAGTAATCCCTTAGCATAAACAGATGTGGCCCTAAAATTAAATAAACTGTAAGATAAGTGGGCCAAAGCAATAGGATAGCAAGTAAGGTATTTGCCTTGCACATGATCAACCTACGCTCGAACCCAGGATCCATATGGTCCCATGTGCACTACCAGGAAGAATTCCTAAGTGCAGAACTAGGAGTGATGCCAGAACAATGCCACTTGGGGCACATAAACAAACACAAATTTAAGCTAAGCAATAAATGAAAAGTATTTTAATCATAAAATAGTTTCTTGCACTATGTTATACTATTTTTATAGGTCATAGAGATGCTGGGTACTGGCGAACTAAATGGAAATTCAAGGTCTGAGAATTTATGAATTTTGTCCTAACATCTCTCTGCAGGAGGCAGGCGTGAGGCACAGTTGTTGATTTATCCAAGTTAAAGCTCCACTGGTTTGGTCACAGATATCTGAGTGCAGAGCAGCATTTTGAATGGTGGAACAGCTTAGTCTCTGCTGTCCCAGAATAGTTACTATTTCTCTAAATACATATTGATTTTGGCTTCAGTCTGTTACTGCTGCACATATCATTCTTTATTGTGCTTATTAACAAATTATCCCTACTAAACTCTGGGATCCCCAGGGGCAAAATCTGAGTCTGGTCTTTTTATCCCTAGTTCTTGGCTTAGTATTTGTTCAATAACTGATGTAGTAACTTTAAATACAGTAGATACCATTCAAGTCTATTACATGGTTTATCTATTTCTAAAATGATTTTGAAGCATAGATATAAAGACAGGTTGGGAACAAGCAAATGGTGGAATGTGGGAATGTGGTGTTTGTGTACAGATGAGTGATAAGAGAAAGAGGAAACCAATTAGCATTCTTTTCATTATCAGTTGTTTCCAATTGTGTTACAATGACTTGGATAGGATTTCCCATAAGAACGCATTGGTGAAAAACTTTAAAAAATAAAAATATAATTGATAAGTCAGTGCTCAATCATATTTAATGTTTAAAAATCTTAAAGTATTATTTCAAAAATAAATTACTTAAGGAAACTTTATTTGTAGTTAAAATTTTGCAATTAACTCTCTTCCTATTTTCATTGTCAAAAAACATAGCCAAATTTTTTTTGTTTTTAATGGTTTAGGGGTCACACTCAGGGCTTACTCCTGCCTCTGCTCTCATGGATCATTTCAGGTGGGCCTTAGGGGACTCTATGGGGTGCCAGGGATCAAACCTAGGTTGGCCAAGTGCATGATAAGCACCCTGCATACTTTTCTCTCTCTTGTCCCCATAGCCAAGCTTTCTTAAAAGGGGCTATCTATCAGGGTCAAGAGATATACAGTGGTTAGGGCGTATGCCTAGCAAATACCCAATCCAGGTTTAGTTCCTGGCATTACAAGGTCCCTCTGGAGTTCCTTAGCATTGCCAAGGGACCCAGGCATCCCTTGCACTGCAGAGCCTGAGCAACATTGTACCTAACCACCAGCCAGACTAGTAGAGAACTAACTGTTGGTGGAGCCATTCTCTTCCTGAGCGTTGCTCAGGAGCCCCTGAAACTGTGTTAAAATTCTATACGTCCTATCCACCCCCCCCCATCATGGCAAAAACCTACTGTCTCCCCATATTCTTTTGTGATTATACATGTTTACCGGATATTTCCTGAGGTGCTATGTTGGTGGGAAACAAGAGCATGTGATTCAAAAACACTAGTGCTGGTGATGGCTTTCTGGCCTGGTCCTTCTACCTTAGAATTTGAGCTTCATGCTGGGTCCTCTCCTCAGTTCAGTGCTGGCACTCTGGACCTCAGTGAGCATCAATGATTTTGGGGGAGGGGGGGGTCACACCCGGAAGCGCTCAGAAATAGCTCCTGGCAGGCTCGGGGGACCATTTGGGATGCCAGGATTGGAACCACTGTCCTTCTGCATGCAAGGCAAACACCTTACTTCCATGCTATCTCTCCGGCCCCACATCACTGATTTTTGATGAGAGTCCAATTGGAATTTTTCTTTAAATTCGCAGTGCACAAAGGAAATACCACAACGTGCAAGGCCCAACTTTGAGTGTCCACAAAGTGAATTACCAGCTATTCCTCTTTTCCCCCAGTGATTAGTCTTTCAAATAGTGAAATTAGAATGTGGTTATTTGAAATTATGAGACCTTTAGTTAAGGTGTGAGCTGCTGTAAAAAAAAATAAAAAGGTTATTTTGATTATTTTTGAATTGTAAAAATGAAAACATTTAGTACTTTTTTTTTTCATTTAATTAGAATGATTTTCAAGTTTTTGCAAATCAGGTCATTCATTGTAAATATTGAGCATTTACTGGTGAATGATGTATATATTCCCATTCCAAGAAATATAATAGTAAATGAATGCAATGGAAATAAAGTCTTTAAAGTTTACTATAATGCCAGGATTCATAAAGTTCTCTCATATGTATTTATTAAACCAAATAAAGATGGTTTAAGTTGGAAAAAGAATTTTATAGGTCTTAAATATTTTACAATTATGCATCTAATTTGTATCCTTCCTATTCTGTAGAAAGTTTTCTCTCATTTTTTTAGAATTTCAAAACATCTTTATATTAGTTGGATTGTAATTCCCAACCACAAGTACTGTAGGGCATATTGTTCAACAAAACGTGTGCTGTTTCATAAAACATCATCAAATATAACTCTTCCTAAATCCTAGTTGCCAGCATATATAATGGTCTTTGAGGAGGATGCAGAATAACATTTTTACAAGGTGAAACTTGATACTTGGAGAACAGTATAAGAGGATGGTAGAAGGAATAGAAACAGCAAATGCAAGAAAAATATTAAACCCTGTCTCAGAATTGTTTCTTACAATTTCTTGTAATAAAGCCTCATTGGCTTAGAAATCAGGGTTTTTGACTTTTTTCTATGAGATGGAGAAGTATTGCAGGAAGTATTAAGTAGTATTGGGGAGAGGGAGATCTAGGGGCCTCTGTATCCATGACTGGACCAGATGGCTCAATGCTATGTTAAGAGGATTTAGGCCTGCATGAGTACTATCATATCAGGAACTTCCAAGGTCATCCTGGTTGTGCTTGGGGACCACCAGAGTTACAATATCAGGTGACAAAGTTGTGCCAAAGACCAGACGAAGGCCTGACCTGAGCTATTTTCCTAACTCCAAAACATTTTTGTTATTGGTCAAATGAAACCATTTCTGCCCTAAAATCCTCAGATTCATCTTCACTCTATATAAAAAGAGATATCTAAATAAAATTATTCAGACGTTTTAAATTATTTAGATGTTTTGTTTAAAATAATATCAATCTAGGGACATAGGATTATGACTCAATAGTAGAGTGTCTGCTTTACCAGTATGGAGCCATTTACTTAACTCCTGGCACCACCCCACCTGTTGCGTGCAAATCCAGCTATTCTGAATTCTAATCCCAATCCCCAAACTAAGTATGCAACCAGGCTACACTCATTGAAATTACAATGAAAGGGATAAAGAATTTATTTTAAGATCTTACACATATGGCATCTACTCCCAAAACACAAAAACATCAATTTGAAATGATATATGCAAATCTTTGTTCCATGCAACAAGTAGTACAATGCCAAGTTATGAAAACAACTAAAATTCCCAACTGCAGATGAGCTTATCAAGAAGTGGCAGTGTATATATACACAAGGGAATACTATGTATCTTTAAGAAAAAAACAGAGTGGGGCCTGACTGTGAGAGTGGGGGCCAAATGTGAAAAATTGTGAGTGCTGCCTGTGTGTGTCTGTCTCCTGTCCTGTCGCATGAAACTCTTGGGAGTGGGCCAAAAAGAGGCTCCAAAAAACTCGCTCTCCCAGAAGCTCATTCTAAGACAGGAACACCAAGGAACTGCTTCATAACATGAAAACAGCCTATAAGCACTACTTTGCAGAAGCCAGGTCCCCTGTTTGTGATGTCAGGCTGGGAAAATCTATGAAACTATGCCTGCCCAGTGGGGCCCGACTGTGAAAAATTGTGAGTGCTGCCTGTGTGTGTCTGTCTCCTGTCCTGTCACGTGAAACTCTTGGGAGTAGGCCGAAAAGAAGCTCCAAAAGAGCACTTTGGTCCGCTTTGCTACGTGGCCTTGCACTCTTTCTAAGGAAAGAACACCATCACAACAAGAAGAAAAAATCAAACTAAGAAATGTGCTGGATCACTGAAACCCAGCATTTCTCTCCGAACTGTCTTTTTTGCTGCGTGCTCAGGCTTATGATTTGATCCTGTGAGAGGATTCATCCAGGGAGGACTCCCCTCACTTGGAGGCAAGTCGACCCACCCAGAAAGGGTGGAGCCAGAGGAGTGTGGCTGCATACATCATTTAGCCAATGAATACCACCACAACACGTAAAAAAAAACCCCACAATACAAGTGTGACCATGGGGAAACAACACAGGCCAGCATCAGACATAGAGAATGAAGATGACAATTCTGATAACCAGATAATGACCAATCAACTACTCAACCTCTCAAATAAGGACTTTAGACAAGCAATATGGAAGATGCTCAAAG
This sequence comes from Suncus etruscus, assembly GCF_024139225.1. Classification (NCBI taxonomy): domain Eukaryota; kingdom Metazoa; phylum Chordata; class Mammalia; order Eulipotyphla; family Soricidae; genus Suncus; species Suncus etruscus. The sequence goes on from NC_064851.1 coordinate 121,698,052, forward strand.
AACTCAAAGAAACCATGGATTGAGTTGAATAGAACACTAACAAGAACCAAGAAAATATGAAGACAGAAATCACAAAACTCCAAACTAAAATAACATGTCAACTAACAGGCCTGAAAAAATCAGCAAATGAAGTGAATGACAAAATGATAAGCTCTGGAACAGGGTAACAGAAGCTGAGAATAGACTTGGTGCTGTGGAAGATGAGATAAATGACAATTCAATACAGCAGAAGAGATTGGGAAAAAAAACTTAAAGCAAATGAACGGACAATGGAAAAATTGTCAAAGAATGGGAACAGAAGAAAATAACAGTCTATGATAAGCTCAACAGAAACAACCTAAGAATCATTGGAGTCCCAGAGACCCAGGAAGAAAATTTCCAGGAAGAATCAATGGTCAACAACATCATTAAAGAGAAACTTCCAGAGCTAAAGAATATAGGAGATCAAATCCTGCATGCTCGAATAGTACCAACCATTAGAGATCCCAGAAAAATTACCCCAAGACACATCCTAGTCACAATGACAAATCCCACAGATAGAGACAGAATTCTGAAAACAGCAAGGTCAAAAAGGGAAATTACATTCAAGGGAGAATCCTTGAGATTTACAGCAGACCTGTAACCAGAAACACTCAAGGCCAGAAAGCAGTGGTGGGATATTGTGACAAGACTGAATGAAATGAATGCTTCACCTAGAATATTGTACCCAGCAAAACTTACTTTCTGGTTTGACGGAAGAACACATGGTTTCATGGAAAAAGAAAAGCTCAGAAACTTTACAGACTCAAAACCAGTCTTATGAGAAAAACTGAAAGACCTAATTTAAGACAAGACTAACCAAAAGATCACCAAATTTCGATATAAAGATGGCATTAAATCCCAGGACAATTCTTTCTCTCAATGTCAATGGACTAAATGCACCAGGTAAGAGACACAGAGTGGCTAAATGGATCAAAAAGTTTAATCCAACCTTCTGCTGCCTATAAGAAACGCACCTCAATAGTCAGAACAACATAGACTCAAAATAAAAGGCTGGAGAAAAATTATCCAAGCAAACAACACCCATAAAAAAGCTGGAGTGGCCATACTAATATCAGATAATGCAAACTTTATACTCAGGAAGGTTGTAAGGGACAAAGACGGACATTTTATATTAATCAAGGGATACGTATAGCAGGAAGAAATTACTCTCCTAAACATATATGCACCGAATAAGGAGCCAGCAAAATATTTAATACAACTGTTGACAAATCTGAAAAATAATATCAATAACAACACAATAATTGTGGGGGACTCAACACAACTTTGTCAAAACTTGACAGGTCAACCAGACTGAAAACCAAAAAGAATATACTAGACCTGAGGAGAGAAATGGAAGAAAGAGGCCTAGTGAATATATATAGGACAATCCACCCCCAGAAACCTGGATAAACATTCTTCTCTAATGTACATGGGACATTGTCCAGGATAGACTACATGTTGGCACATAAAACATGCCTCCATAATATCAAGAGGATAGAAATATTGCAGGCTACCTTCCCTGACCACAAGGCTATGAAATTCTTTGTGAATTCCAAAGGGACACAGAAGAAAAACTTTAACACCTGGAAGTTTAACAGCCTCATACTCAATAACCAGTGGTTTTGAGATAAAATCAAGGAGGAAATCAAAAGCTTCCTGGAAACAAATGATAATAAAGACACAAACTATCAGAACTTATAGGACACAGCAAAAGCAGTACTGAGAGGAAAATTTATAGCTTTGCAAGCACACATCAGGAAGAAAGAAGGGGCTTACCTGAGTAGCTTAATGATGCACTTCATAGAACTAGAAAGTGCTCAAGAAAAGGACCCAAAAATAGGGAGACAGAAGGAAATAACAAAGCTGAGAGCAGAAATCAACGAAGTGGAAACCCAAAAAACAATCCAAAAGATCAACAAAAGCAGAATTTGGTTCTTTGAAAAAGTAAACAAGATTGATAGACCACTGGCAAAACTAACAAAGAAAGAGAGAGAGAGAGAAACTTGATAACTCGTATTAAGAATGAAAATGGAGAGATCACTACTTATATGGCAGAGATTCAAAGGATAATCAGAATCTACTTTGAAAAACTCTACGCCACTAAAAATGAGAACCTGGAAGAAATGGATAAATTATTGGACTTTGTAATCTTCCACGATTGAAGGAAGAGTATGTAGCATATCTAGATACTCCCATCACTATTGATGAAATTAAAATGGTAATCAAATGTCCGCAAAAAAAAAAAAAAAAAAAAAAGCCCAGGCCCAGATGGATTCACTAATGTATTCTTTCAAACATTGCAAGAGGAACTACTACCAATCCTGGCTAGACTTTCATGAAATTCAACAAACGGAAACACTTCCAAATAGCTTTTATGAAGCCAACATCAACTTGATACATAAACCAGACAGAGATGCTACGAAAAAAGAAATTATAGACCAATATCGCTGATGAATGCAGATGCAAAAATCCTCAACAAAATACTGACAAATAGGATTCAGTGCCTCATTAAGAAGATTATCCACTACAATCAAGTAGGTTTCATCCCAGAAATGCAAGGATGGTTTAACATCCGCAAATCTATCAATATCATACACAACATCAACACACAAGAAAAATAAAAATCACATAATCATATCAGTAGGCGCAGAGAAAGCATTTGATAAGGTCCAGCACCTATTCTTGATCAAAACTCTCAGCAAGATGGGAATGGAAGGAACATTTCTCAATATAGTTAAGACAATCTACCACAAGCCAGAGGCAAATATTGTCCTCAATGGAGAAAAATTAAAAGCCTTTCCTCTAAATTCTGGCACAAGACAAGGCTGTCCTCTCTCACCACTCCTATTCAACATAGCACTGGAAGTACTTGCTATAGCGATTAGGCAAGAAAAAGATATCTAGGTAATACAGACAGGAAAAGAAGAATTCAAGCTCTCACTGTTTGCAGATGACATGATACTCTACCTAGAAAAACCTAAAGTCTCTATGAAAAAGCTCCTAGAAACAATAAACTCATATAGCAAGATGGCAAGTACAAAATTAACACACAAAAATCAATGGCCTTTCTATACACCAATAGTAATAAGGAAGAAATGGACATTAAGAAAACAACCCCATTCACAATAGTGACACACAAATTCAAATATCTTGGAATCAACTTGACTAAAAATGTGAAGGACCTATACAAAGAAAACTATAAAACTCTGCTCCAAGAAATAAGAGAGGACATGTGGAAATGAAGCACATACCCTGTTCATGGATTGGCAGGATTAATATCATCAAAATGGCAATACTCCCCAAAGCATTGTACAGATTTAATGCGTTCCCTCTAAAGATATCCATGACATTCTTCAAAAAAGTGAATCAGGCACTTTTGAAATTCATTTGGAACAATAAACACACTAGAATAGCTAAAGCAATCATTGGGAAAAAGTATATAGGAGGAATTACTTTCCCCAACTTTAAACTTTACTACAAAGCAATAGTTATCAAAACAGCATGGTATTGGACTAAAGACAGGCCCTCGGATCAGTGTACAGAAAAGATAAAGAAAAATGATGCATTTATGCTTTAAAAATATATAAATAAAATTATTCTACAATCCCTTTTATCCCAGGAGCACTAGACACTGTAATCAAAGCATCAGGTTTTTTCTTTGCTATTCTTTAGTGCAATATTATTTACACAGGAAGTGGTCACTTTTTATTCTAAAAAATTAAATTCTATCAATATTAGCATTTACAGTAAGCAACACAGTAAATCACTAGATAAAATATTTACAAGATATTGATTCTCTAGTTAGTGATAGTATCTTTGTACTTTATTATTTCTAAGCATTTCTCAGCCTTAATGTTACATTTTAGTATATCAAAATTAATTAATACAATATGGTCATTGTGACTTGATTTCAAATTGTCCGTTTTTCTGTTCCTCTGAGTATTTTAAACACACACAAGTTGCTTGCGAGTTTATAAGGCAATGCTTAGCATATATTCCTTTTTCACAATAATCCTCTTATTAATATAAATTGAGAGAAAGAAAAAAAGAAAGAAAGAAAGAAAGAAAGAAAGAAAGAAAGAAAGAAAGAAAGAAAGAAAGAAAGAAAGAAAGAAAGAAAGAAAGAAAGAAAGAAAGAAAGAAGGAAGGAAGGAAGGAAGGAAGGAAGGAAGGAAGGAAGGAAGGAAGGAAGGAAGGAAGGAAGGAAGGAAGGAAGGAAGGAAGGAAGGAAGGAAGGAAGGAAGGAAGAAGGAAGGAAGGAAAGAGAAGGAAGGAAGGAAAGAAGAAGGAAGGAAAGAGAAGGAAGGAAGGAAAGAAGGAAGAAGGAAGGAAGGAAGGCAGAAGAAGGAAGGAAGAAAGGAAATTAGATACTTTATTTTGAATTGTGAAGCAACTTGGGGCATGAGATCTTGGGTTCATGAGATCTAGTTCATGAGATCAATTTACCTGAAAATGTTCACTGTATATATTATATATATACATATAAATAGTACTATGATAAAATTGTAATATTTAACTCAATTGCATTTCTTCCCAAGGAGTTATACTGAATTTCATTCATTAATAAGGAAAAAATTAATTTGGTACAATACAAAATAACTTTGTTTAGTGACTTATAAAACCTTTTATCTTTTGTCGTTCTAAACTTTTAACATTTCAAGCACATTATTTTCCCTTTATAGAAATAGAAATAAGAAGCTCTCAAGAGATTATGTCTGTGAAAGCAGAATGTGTTCCAAAATGGCTTCTGAAAATCTATTTGATATTGTTATCTACCAAGAGAAAATATCATTTGATAAAGCCCAAATAAAACTTGATGGTCTCAGATAAAGTGAGTGATCTTTGCAAAGGAAAAGTACTTCACAGAAGCCGGAAACTGGAATACCAAAGGGAGGAAGCTGGTACTAGAATATTTCACTTAATGACTGTATGACAAGTCCATCACAGGTCATTATTTATAGGTCATTTTCCTGTCAATTGTAGGAATCCTGGCCTTAATCATTTGTGTCAACACACACTTCCGTATAAAAACTTCCAACATGATACAGATAATTCTGAGAAACACGATATGTGTTCTGACATTTCTGTGCTTTCCTTTTGACTCTGAATTTGCCAAGATATTTCCTGTTAACTCCTTGGCATAAGTGTTTTGAAGAAACTGTAACTAATGCCAGCATTGGGTGTCATGCTGGGAAAATCCAGATTTTGAAAGGAAAATTACAAAGCATTGTGGTCAGCATTAAATTTAAAGGAACAATCCTTCAATTTTTAAATACATTTTCACATTTTTCATTGTTTTAGACAAAATTTATATTTAAACGTCTTAGATAGAACTATTTAGTAAAAAAAAAGAACTACACATATTTCATTTGTACAAATTAATAAGTTGGATATATGCAAACAGCCATAAACAGACATAAACAGACATCTCTCTCTTGTATGTGTATATACTGTGAGTTCTTAACACTCAATACAATGTTGTTAATTATAATTATCTATCATGTTGTACAACAGATCTAGTATTTCTAAAACATTTTGCTCATGTATAAATCACTTCTTTTATCCAAAGGCCCTGGAAAATGCCATTTATTACATACTACTCTGAGTCTGACCACTTTAGATAATTTATATAAGTGGGATCATAAAATACTTGTCACCTGATAAACTAGCTTTGTCACTACTTAATGTGTGTCTATATTGACACAAATAAGAGAACTTTTTAAAGACTGAAAAATGTTATATATATTTATATGACATATTTTCTCTTGGTTTGAATTTTATTTTAGGTGGAGTGATTTACAATACTGATAATGATAGGTTTTTATGCATAAAGTTTTCCAGCACCACATCCTCACCAGATTGTCTTGCTTTCCTCCATCATTGGTCCAGTGTCCCCTCCCACTTGCTATCATTTTTATCCTGCTGCAGGGATATGCTTCCTACTAAAGACCAACCAGTTCTCAGTTTCTGTTGCCTTTGTGCCCTTTTGTTTTCCTGGATAACTGCTGTTATTGAGCATCTTTTTAATGATCTGCCATAAGCTGAAAAGATGATACAGCAGGTAAAGCACTTGCCTTGCATGCAGCTGACCTGAATTCAATCTACAAAATCCATATTGTATCAAGTCTTAGGGTAAACTCTGAGTACCATCAGGTGTGTTCCAAATTATTGTCCATTTGTTTGTCTTCTTTGGAAAAATGTCTTCTTCTATTTTCAATTTTTTTTTCTTTTTTGGAGGGGAGGGTTGTCACACCCGGCAGCGCCCTCTGGGGTAACTCCTGGCTCTGAGCTCAGAAATCGTTCCTACCAGGCACGGGGGTGGGGGCCCTATATGTGACGCTGGGAATTGAACTACTGTCCATCCTGGATCGGTAGTGTGCAAGGCAAATGCCCACCTCTGTGCTATCTCTCTAGCACATCCCATTTTCAATTTTATAACATATCATTTGGCTTACAGTAATGAATTTTAGCATTTCCTCATGTAATAAACTAGTTATAGATATATGTGTGTAAATATTTGTAAATATTTTCTTCAAAGCAGGCTGCCTTTTCACTGTTTCTTTTTTTACGATGTAAGCTCTTCTTAGTCCCTTTTGCCTTGATCTCCTTTTGTTGTTTATGCTTTTGGTTTCATAGTCAAGAATTCATTACAGAGACCAATGTCAAAGGTTTTCCCTGTATCGTTCCCAGGAGAGGCATAGTGTCACATTTTCTAAAGTTTTAATTGTTTTATGTCTTTTTTTAAAAATTGAATTACTGTAAGACAAACAGTTACAAAATTGTTGATGGTTGAATTTTAGTCATCCAATGTTCTAGCACCCATCTCTTTACCAGAGTACATTTCCAGCCACTGATGTCTCCAGTTTCCCTCCTGTCTCCTCCTGCTTCTGCTCCTCTACTTCTCCTCCACCACCTCTTCTTTCTTCTTCTTCTTCTTCTTCTTCTTCTTCTTCTTCTTCTTCTTCTTCTTCTTCTTCTTCTTCTTCTTCTTCTTCTTCTTCTTCTTCTTCTTCTTCTTCTTCTTCTTCTTCTTTTCTTCTTTTATCTTCTTCTTTTCTTCTTCTTCTTTCTTTTCTTCTTCTTCACTTCTTTTTCTTTTTCTTTTTCTCCTCCTCCTCCTCATTCTTCTTTGTCTTCGTATCCTTCTTTTTCCTATTCTTTTTGTCTTTCCTCCTCCTTCTTTTTCTTCTTCTCCTCCTCCTGCTCTTCCTCCTCTTCTTCCTCTTCTTTCTTCCCCTCCTCCTTCTTCTCCTCTTCATCATCTTCTTCTCCTCCTTCTTTCTCCTCCTCCTGCTCCTCCTCCTCCTCCTACTACTACTACTTCTCCTCCTCCTTCTCCTCCTCCTCCTCCTACTACTACTACTTCTCCTCCTCCTTCTCCTCCTCTTCTTTCTCTCTCCCTCCACCATTCCCACTCTCCCTGCCCCAGCCCCACAGCACCATTTTTTCTTTAGGCATTAAAATTAGTTTGCAATACTGTAACTGAAGGAATATCATGCATATATCATGCAATGTTACCTCATTTCAGCACCCAGTTCTTCTCCAGGTGATCATTTTCAACAATCATTGTCATAATAGTCCCTGGGGTAAATTTGATAACAAGTTATTATGAAATGATATTATTATGAAAAGATATTAAATTTTGTCAAATGCTTTTCTGCTTGTATATAGATATATGACTTCCCTATCATTTAATATGATACTGAATAATTTTTATTAATTCACCTATAAATATATCTCAATGATATATCCCATTTTATAACATTTTGTTGAATTCTGTTTGATAGTATTTTGTGTAGTCTTCCACATTTATTTTCATTAAGGATAGTGATCTATAACTTCCTTTTCTTGAAATGTCGGGGTTGGCATCAATGCAAAGTTGGCCTAAATAAATGAGCTTGGAAGTTTTCCCTACTCTGCAATGTGTTGGAATATTTTTAGAAACATTGGTATTAATTTCTTAAATAAATGGTAGAATTCACTACTAATGACATTTTCTGAAGAACATTTCTTTGTTGGGATACATTTTGTTACTAACTGAATTCTTTTACTCATTGTTGGTCTGTTCATATTATTTCTTCATAATTTTATCTTGTACATGTTATATATCTAAGAATTTTTCAGTTTTTCTTAGGTTATTTAATTAGTTGACCTCTAATTGTTTATTTTCATTTTCATGACTTTTTGGTGGATGTTTTTGTAATATCTTCTACTTTATTCTAAGTTATTTGTTTGAGTCTTCTCTTTTTAGTCTAAGTTTAAGGTTGACTATTTTTTTATTATATGCTTTTTATTTTTTATATATTTTAAGTAAACACCTTGATTACATACATGATTGTGTTTGGGTTTCAGTCTTGTAAAGAACACCACCATCAACAGTGCAATATTATCATCACCAATGTCACATATCTCCCTCCTGCCCACCCAACCCCCACCTATACTCTAGACAGTCTTTTGATTTCCCTCATACATTCTCATTATTAGGATAGCTCAAAATGTAATTATATCTACAACTAAACTCATCCCTGTTTGTGGTGACCTTCATGAGGTAAGCTGTAACTTCCAGCCCTCCTCTCTTTTGTGTCTGAAAATTATTATTGCAAGAATGTCTTTCATTTTACTTAAAACCCATAGATGAGTGAGACCATTCTGTGTTTATTTCTCTCTCTCTCTCTGACTTATTTCACTCAGCATAATAGATTCCATGTACATCCATGTATAGGTTAATTTCATGAGTTCATCTCTCCTGACAGCAGCATAATATTCCATTGTGTGTATGTACCACAGTTTCTTTAGCCATTCATCTGTTGAAGGGTATCTTGGTTGTTTCCAAAGTCTTGCTATGGTAACTAGTGCTGCAATGAATATAGGTGTAAGGAAGGGGTTTTTGTATTGTATTTTTGTGTTCCTAGGGTATATTCCTAGGAGTGGTATAGCTGGATCGTATGGGAGCTCGATTTCCAGTTTTTGGAGGAATCTCCATATCGCTCTCCAGAAAGGTTGGACTAGACAGCATTCCCACCAGCAGTGGATAAGAGTTCCTTTCTCTCCACATCCCCGCCAACACTGTTTGTTCTCATTCTTTGTGATGTGTGCCAATCTCTGTGGTGTGAGGTGGTACCTCATAGTTGTTTTGATTTGCATCTCCCTGATGATTACTTATGTGGAGCACTTTTTCATGTGCCTTTTGTCCATTTGTATTTCTTCTTTGTCAAAGTGTCTGTCCATTTCTTCTTCCCATTTTTGGATGGGATTAGATGTTTTTTCTTGTAAAGTTCTGTCAGTGCCTTGTATATTTTGGAGATTATCCCCTTATCTGATGAGTATTGGGTGAATAGTTTCTCCCACTCAGTGGGTGGCTCTTGTATCCTGGGCACTATTTTCTTTGAGGTGCAGAAGCTTCTCAGCTTTATATATTTCCATCTGTTAATCTCTGCTTTCACTTGCTTGGAGAGTGCAGTATCTTCCTTGAAGATGACTTTAGTCTCAATGTCCTGGAGTGTTTTGCCTACGTGTTGTTCTATATATCTTATGGTTTCAGGTCTGATATCAAGGTCTTTCATCTATTTGTATTTTACCTTAGTACCTGATGTTAGCTGGGGATCTAAGTTCAATTTTTTGCAAGAGGCTAGCTAGTTTTGCGAATACCACTTGTTGAAGAGGCTTTCTTTGTTACATTTAAGATTTCTTGCTCCTTTATCAAAAATTAGGTGATTGTATGTCTGGGGAACATTCTCTGAGTATTCAAGCCTATTCCACTGATCTGAGGGTCTGTCCTTATTCCAATACCATGCTCTTTTGATAACTATTGCTTTGTAGTAAAGTTTAAAGTTGGGGAAAGTAATTCCTCCCATATTTTTTTCCCAATGATTGCTTTAGCTATTCTAAGGTGTTTATTGTTCCAAATGAATTTCAAAAGTGCCTGATCCACTTCTTTGAAAAATGTCATGGATATCTTTAGAGGGATCGCATTAAATCTGTACAATGCTTTGGGGAGTATTGCCATTTTGTTGATGTTAATCCTGCCAATCCATGAGCAGGGTATGTGCTTCCATTTCCGTGTGTCCTCTCTTATTTCTTGGAGCAGAGTTTTATAATTTTCTTTGTATAGGTCCTTCACATTTTTAGTCAAGTTCATTCCAAGATATTTGAGTTTGTGTGGCACTATTGTGAGTGGGGTTGTTTTCTAATGTCCATTTCTTCCTTATTACTATTGTATAGAAAGGCCATTGATTTTTGTGTGTTAATTTTGTAGCCTGCCACCTTGCTATATGAGTTTATTGTTTCTAGAAGCTTTTTGGTATAGTCTTTAGAGTTTTCCAAGTAGAGTATCATGTCATCTGCAAACAGTGAGTGCTTGACTTCTTCCTTTCCTATCTGGATTCACTTGATATCTGTTTCTTTCCTAATTGCTATAGCAAGTACTTCCAGTGCTATGTTGAATAGGAGTGGTGAGAGAGGACAGCCTTGTCTTGTGCCAGAATTTAGAGGGAAGGCTTTTAATTTTTCTCCATTGTGTATAATATTTGCCACTGACTTGTGGTATATTGTCTTAACTATATTGAGAAAGGTTCCTTTCATTCCCATCTTCCTGAGCATTTTGATCAAGAATGGGTGTTGGAACTTATCAAATGCTTTCTATGCATCTATTGATATGATTTTTATTTTCTTGTTGTTGATGTTGTGTATTATGTTCATAAATATACGGATGTTAAACCATCCTTGCATACCTGGGATGAAACCTACTTGATCATAGTGGATATTCTTCTTAATGAGGCATTAAATCTTATTTGCCAGGATTTTGTTGAGGATCTTTGCATTTGCATTCATCAGCGATATTGGTCTGTAATTTTCTTTTTTATATAGCATTTCTGTCTGGTTTAGGTATAATGGTGATGTTGGCTTCATAAAAACTATTTGGAAATGTTCCTGTTTTTTCAATTTCATCAAAGATTATTGCCAGGATTTGTAGTAATTCCTCTTGAAAAGTTTGATAGAATTTTTTTTAGTGAATCCATCTGGGCCTGGGCTTTTGTTTTTGGGCAGACATTTGATTACTTTCTTAATTTCCTCAATAGTGATGGAGGTATTTAGATGTGGTAGGTCCTCTTCATTCAATCATGGAAGATTATAAGAGTCCAAGAACTTATCCATTTCTTCCAGATTCTCATTTGTGTGGCATAGAGTTTCTCAAAGTAGTTTCTGATTACCCTTTGAATCTCTGCCATATCAGTAGTGATCTTTTCTTTTGCATTCCTAATACGAGTTATCAATTTTCTCTCTTTCTTTGTTAGTTTTGCCAGTGGTCTATTAATCTTGTTTATTTTTTCAAAGAACCTACTTCTGCTTTTGTTGATCTTTTGGATTGTTTTTTGTGTTTCCACTTCATTGATTTCTGCTCTCAGCTTTGTTATTTCCTTAGTCTCCTGATTTTTGGTTCCTTTTGTTGGGCACTTTCTAATTTCATGACCTGCATCATTAAGCTATTCAGGTATGCTCCATCTTCTTTCCTGATGTGTGCTTGCAAAGCTATAAATTTTCCTCTCATTACTGCTTTTGCTGTGTTCCATAGGTTCTGATAGTTTGTGTCTCTATTGTCATTTGTTTCCAGGAAGGTTTTGATTTCTTCTTTGATTTCATCACTGACCCACTGGTTATTTAGTATTAGGCTGTTTAACTTCCAGGTATTAAAGTTTTTCTTCTGTATCCCTTTGTAGTTCACATATAATTTCAGGTCCTTGTGGTTAGGGAAGGTAACCTGCAAATTTTCTATCCTCTTGATATTATGGAGGTATGTTTTATGTGCTAGCATGTAGTCTCTCCTGGAGAATGTCCCATGTACATTAGAGAAGAATGTGTATCCAGGTTTCTGGGGGTGAAGTGTCCTTTATATATCTACTAGGCCTCTTTCTTCCACTTCTCTTTTAAGGTCTAGTATATTCTTGTTGGGTTTCAGTCTGGTTGACCTATCAAGTGTTGAAATGCCATGTTGAGGTCTCCCACAATTATTGTGTTGTTATTGATATTATTTTTCAGATTTGTCAACAATTGTATTAAATATTTTGCTGGCCCCTCATTCGGTGCATATATGTTTAGGAGAGTGATTTCTTCCTGCTCTACATACCTTTGATTAATACAAAATGTCCATCTTTGTCCTTATAACTTTCCTGAGTATAAATTTTGCACCATCTGATATTAGTATGGCCACTCCAGCTTTTTTATGGGTGTTGTTTTCTTGGATGATTTTCCTCCAGCCTTTGATTTTGAGTCTATGTTTGTTCTGATTATTCAGATATGTTTCTTGTAGGCAGCAGAAGGTTGAGTTGAATTTTTTGATCCATTTAGCCACTCTGTGTCTCTTAACTGGTGCATTTAGTCCATTGATATTGAGAGAAAGAATTGTCCTGGGATTTAGTGCCATCTTTCTATCGAAGTTTGGTGTTCTGTGGTTAGTCTTGCCTTAAATTAGGTGTTTTAGTTTTTCTTTTAAGACTGGTTTTGAGTCTGTAATGTTTCTGAGCTGTTGTTTGTCTGTAAAGCCATGTATTCTTCCTTCAAACCTGAAAGTGAGTTTTGCTGGGTGCAGTATTCTAGGAGAAGCATTTATTTCATTGAGTTTTGATACTATGTCCCACCACTGCCTTCTGGCCTTTAGTGTTTCTGGTGACAGGTCTGCGGTAAATCTCAAGGATGTTCCCTTTTTGATCTTGCTGCTTTCAGAATTCTGTCTCTATCTATGGGATTCGTCATTGTGACTTGGATGTGTCTTGGGGTAATTTTTCTGGGTCTCTTTTAGTTGATACTTTTGGGGCATGCAGTATTGGATTGTATGTATTCTTTAGCTCTGGTAGTTTCTCTTTAGTGATGTTCTTGACCATTGATTCTTCCTGGAGATGTTCTTCCTGGGTCTCTGGAACTCCAATTATTCTTAAGTTGTTTCTGTTGAGCTTATCATAGATTTCTATTTTCATCTGTTCCCATTCTTTGCGTAATTTTTCCATTGTTTGATCATTTGCTTTAAGGCTTTTTTCCAATCTCTTTTGCTGTATGGAGTTGTTATTCATCTCATCTTCCAGTGTACCAATTCTATCCTCAGCTGCTGTTAACCTGTGGGAAAGCTCATCCATTTTTTTCTTCAATTCATCTACTTAGTTTTTCAGACCTGTTATTTGACCTGAAATTTCAGTTTTGAGTTTTCTGATTTCTATCATCATATTCTCTTGATTTTTATTAGTGTTCTCTTCTATACTTTCTTTGAGTTCTGTGAACATCTTCCATATTGAGACTCTAAATTCTTGATCTGAGAGACTGACTAGTTGGTTGGCCATGTTCTGGTCATCAGAGTTGCCATCTTCATTCTCTGTGTCTGGTGCTGTCCTGCATTGTTTCCCCATTGTCACACTTGTATTGTGGGTTTTTCTATGTGTTGTCCCCGTAGCAAAACCGAGCTGCCGCGCTCCACTGGCTCCTCTCTTTCTGGGTGGAAAAACTCACCTCTAGGGAAGGCTTGCTGTCTGCAGATGAAGCCACACACACAGTACATCAGTCCCGCAGATGCTGCACAGAAGACAGACAGTCCATAGAGATGTGCCGGGCTTCAGCGTTTCATCAGAGTTCAACCAGCTCCTCCCTTTCTGGGCAGAAAAACTCACCTCCAGGGAAGGCTAGTCGTCTGCAGATGAAGTCACACACACAGGAAACCAGGCCCGCAGATGCTGCACAGAAGATAGACAGTCCAGAGAGATGTGCCAGGCTTCAGCATTTCATCAGAGTTCCAGGTTGACTATTTTTTATTTTTAAAATATGCTTTAATTATCATTTATTTTTATGACTGTTTTACTTAGTCATTATTTCTATATTTATAGTCATTATTTACTTTGTTATATCTTTTAACTTAATTTGTATTCTCTAGTTGTTGGAGTATAAAAACAACTTATTTCAAGTATTTTGCGTTTCTTTGTACTGATTTTGCTACATAATAAATTGTTTGGTCTACAGGATTTTTATTTTTATCTACCTAAACTATTTTCCTAATTTATCTTTATTCTTTATTACTTAGAAGTGTGTTGTTTAATTTTCATATACTTTTAAGTTTTTCTCTGTTGTTTCTGATCATCATGGTCAGAGATTTGCTATGAATTATAATAAAAATTTTGATTAATCGTATACCATAAGTTCTATATACTTTCTTTCAGTGTGTGTATGTGTGAAACAGGAGACAACATATAAAAAGCATGTACTTTCCCACTAGTGCTCCTCTCTGACACACTAGACTTTATTCTTTTTTATTTAATCATTTTTATTGAGACCCATGTGAATTAAGTCTTTCACAGTTATATTTAAGGTACATAGTGTGAACTTTATTCTTTTAAATTCTGCTGTTCAACTGATTTGATAATTTCAATTAACCCATTTCTTTAATTCTCTTATTCTTTTTTCCACTTGAACAAGTATATTGTTGAAGACCTCATTTTTTTTTTAATTTTTTTTTCGGGCCACACCTGGTGATTCTCAGGGTTTACTACTGGCTATGCACTCAGAAATCACTCCTGGCTCAAGAGACCATATGGGACTCCAGGAAACAAACAGAGGTCCATCCTGGGTCAGCCAGCCACGTGCAAAGCAAATGTCCTGCCGCTGTGCTATCCCTCCGGCCCTGAAGATCTCATTTTTTCAATTGAACTGTTTGATACTCTTTAGTAGTTTTATCTTTGTTGATATTTCAGGTTTTTCTCATATAGTTCTGATCTTATTTTACTTGCTGTGTCTTTTATGGTTACTTAACTTCCTTAAAACAAGGATAAAATTGTGTTAAAAGTTAATATAATGTAGTATATAAAGTTGTTGATATATAATTATGTACACTCAACACTGGATGTTATAAAATATTGTTTTTTAAATATCGTTAAAACAGTATCTTGATTTTTTAGGAGACATTTATGTCTATGTCCTTATGAATTATAGGAGATTAATATTTTCCTATTGTAATATTATGTTATATTTTTTTGTTTTGGGGCCACACCTGGTGGTACTAAGGGGTTAGTCCTGGATCTATGCTCAAAAATCACTATTGGCAAGCTCGAGAGACCATATGGAATGCCAGGAAACGAATTTAGGTCCGTCCTGTATCGGCCACATGCAAACTTCCTACTACTATGCTATCTCTCTGGACCTAGTATGTTATTATTTTTTATGTTTTTTATAGGTCTAAATTAATGCATCCCTATTTTATGTGTATTTTAATTTTGGTTTACAGGTCACACCTGGCCATGCTCAGGGCTTACTCGTGACTCTGTGCTCAGGGCTCACTCCTGGTAGTGTCACAGGACTGACCATATGGATTGCTAGGGATGGAACTTGGGTCAGACATGCTGCCTATGTATCCCTATTTAATAGCAACTGTTTCTAGAAGTCTGTACAAACTGAGATTAGCAGATCTAAAAACATTTCTTAGTAGGTACGATCACTGTGCGTCCTGGATCTTCTGTAACATATTCTTTTAATGCAGCACAACCCACAGATAGAAGGTTTCAGTACATCGTTTTCAGTCTCAGAGTTCCCTGGAAGTTATTTCTTCTCTTTTCTCAATAGAAAAGTAATGAATAAAAGTGGTGTCTGGTAGATGAGCTTGGACATTTTTGCATATTCCACTCCTTTTCTCCCTTCTAGTTGAGGAGTTTCAAAGTTTGCCTTCTCCCCATTTCATAGAGCCTTGCATGTAAAACAGATCCTCTTCCATAAGACAGAGTACTACAATGAGTTGTTGAATACAAGCTTTAATTCTTGCTCTTCCTGGTGAAGACTCTGGATTGTGTTTTGTTTTGTTTTGTTTTGTTTTTCATAATCCCACAGTGTTGTTCTGTGGCTGAGTTGCTCACTCATTTTCACACAATCTTGCACTTAATACTCTGATGAGGTGTGTGGCTCCATTTCTCTTACATTATCCTGAAGGAGAAATCTCATATCTATACAGTTTCTTTAAATCCCTTGAAAGAGTCATTCATGCTACTGAAAGATATTTGTCCCTTTTGTTAGGGACATGTACATGAAGACCAAGAGACAAGATGCAAGTTGCTGTTCTCTCTTATCCTCCCTAAGGAGAAGAAGCCTCAGGACGTTCTCTTACAGTGAGTTGACTTGCAGGATGCCAACAATCTCTGTCTTTTCCTTTGTTCCTAGCTGCCAGGCATTTTGATTGGCAGAAATAATTCTCTGAGCAGCAGCTTAAAAGGTAGAGAATGCCAAATGCACTTTTCATGACTGCTCTGCTCTTAAGAATAAATTATTGTTTAAACCTCTCTCGATATTGTGTTATATAGGCTTGGGGGAGTGGCTGATGTTGATTAAAGTGAAACTGTCCTTTATAACCATTTCAGTGTCTTTGCATGATTTTTGTTCTCATCTGAGTTGCTGGAACTTTTTTTGTTCTTCTCTATTTTTGTTTTATTGGGCTACATATTGCTGTGTTCAGGGCTCACTTCTGGTTTTACTGTCATGATTCTCTTCTGGAAGACTTTGGTCCTTCCAGTTATCCTTCTCATTGATGACTGTGGGAAATTATCTATGACATCATGGTTTCTTCTCTCCTGTTGCTCTCTTGACCTGAGCATATTGAAATTTGTGGGCATTGGTATAGCTTAAAGTTTAGGTAGGTGAAAGCTGTGAACCCTGCTGTAAACATCTTTATGTTTAGAGCAGAGCTATAAACAAACAGAATCTATGTAAGTCAGAAAGGGGAAGCATAAATCCCCAAGAAGAAAACAGAGAAGTTTGGTTTCAAAAATTCAGATTTCTGTCTACTACATATGGCAATCATGATTTAGAATGTGGGCCTGTCTTGATACCTATGCTGAATGCCACAGTGTGTTCATAGTAACTTTGCTGTGTCAGGTTATTTTCTCAACTAGACATTTTCCATAGGGATGTAATGAGTCAAGATACAGTCACAAACTGTCAGACCCATGTACCTATTACCTAATTTTGTTTGCCATACAGAGGAAGTAAATGAAAAGAGAAATTGGGAATCAAGGGAGAGAGAGATGCTGGGACACTACTGGGAGATGATATGAAAGTCCATGGTTCTGACTGTTTATTCACTTACTAGCACCCTCCTCTGGCCTGCAAATGGCTGCTCCCTGAAGAACTACATCTACAAACCTACAAGTTAAGCATTGTTTATAAACAGACACCCAGACAGCAAAGAAATTTGTCATTTCTAAAACAAGGGACCTCAGAAATTAAGCTGGTATATGTTCCAAAGATTTCACATGCTTATCAGATACTCTGTCTTTCTCTCTCTTTTTTTTTTCTGGCACCAAAATCAATATTACTGTTTCCATCAACCTAGGAAACTGAGATCCAGAAGAGTGTCCGCTTTCATGTCTCAAAAATGAATTCACAAAACTATATTGAATAAGGAATCCCTCTTCCATCTGCCAATTATCTTATTTTATACCTCTGTGTTGCATGTTTTAAGTCCTTTATACTGTTTGTGTCTCCCCATACCACTTATCCTTCCTTGTAAAAATTTAAGTTCATCAATGTGTCACCAAATGACAAATTTTTCTTGTAAGGCTATATATAAAGCAAAGTCTCTCATTATATTATTTTGCAAATGGCATTAAAGTGAAGTCTAACACTTGTTGCAAATCAGCTCTTGATGGGGCTGACTAATGGAGGGATGAAGGATGAGGCCTTTCTCCTCCAGCTCGGAGCACGCATCTGCCACCCCGTTCAGCAGACGGTTCTGAGGTGAATGCGGCAGGTATAAAGCTAGCAGGCAGTCAGGCTACAGATTCCGTGGACATGGCTGAAGCCAAAAGCCCCAGAATCAGCCCTCTAAAAAAGCCCTTGCCTTCCACAGACCCTTGCTTTTATACCTCAGAATCAGGTACCACCCTAGAGTGGGAGCAGAATGCCAGGTCACACCCTAGGGTAAGGCACAATCACCAATGAGAATAGGATCAGTAACATAATAATCCCATGAAAATGTTTACATACACAACAAACACTGATATTTATTCCTAGTTACTGGTCAGTTTAATTTCATACATGAAGCTACTGCTGACCCTCATTCTATGATCAAATTCTATGATTCTCTTATTTTGCTGAATAAATTATAAGTAGTATACTGTTGGTGAGAGAAATGTTTTTGAGCCTTATCTTTTATTACTCATTAGCTGTAGTATAAGGAAGGAGCTTTAAAACACTATAAAATTATTAAAATTTGGAATTAAGCTTTTCAACAAATTTCAGCATATTAATTTTAATTTATAAATTTTAATTTATGGATACCAAATGTTAGCAATCACAAGTGCACTTTAGTTTTAGTAACTAACCTTCAATTTAAACATAGAATAGATACCCAAGAACTTCAGGCTACTTATCAAGTAGTAAGAAAAATAGAAAGAATTTGCTTTCTAGATCTTTTAAGCCTTTCAATGTGCCTCCATCCCAGCTGGTGAGCTTTGAAGTATAGTTGAGCGGGGCCCCTCTTTATCCAACTTCTATTAACCCACATGTTTTGAATGTACTCACTTGTCATAAAGCCATTTCTTCATTTAGAAGCAATATCAAATCTATAAATTGCATCTTTCTCATTACCACTGACGAGAACTTGTTGTTCTTATTCTATCTCCAGGTGAGAGACAAACATGGTGGTCAAATAGAAAAAGAACAAACAAGAATTCTCCCAGGAAGCTACTGGAGACTGTGATGCCTCGTATTCTTCTGATTCCCTGTTCAATAGGTGTTTTCATTGCCTTGAATTCTGAACCCTTATTACCCTCTCGACCACTATTGTTAGAGAACTATGCTGATGAGTCACACAGTATATTCTGTTCCATCAAAGTTTTAATGGTACTAAGGTGAGCATGTGAAAAAAAGTGTTTAGATTTCTCCTAATTTCACTTATTTCTCCTGTAATTGTTCTTCACATAGGTTACCATTTGTCCATAAAACACTATGTGCTTCCTCAAGCAGCTCAGACCCAATATAAGCCTGAGTAAAATTTCTGTTCTAGATCTTGAAGGAATATAAGTCAATCACCAGTCCTGATTTTTTTCATTTCAAATGATAACGTTCAGTCTATGTATTTATTTTTTAAAATAATATCTTTATTTAAGCACCATAATTACAAACATGTTTGTAGTTGGTGTTTAGTCATAAAAAAATACCCCACTTCACCAGTGCAACATTCTGAACACCAATGTCCCCGTTATTCTCCTCCCCCACCCCCTGCTTGTATTCGAGACAGGCATTCTATTTCTCTCACTCTCTACCATTGTAATGATAGTCGTTAGCGTAGTATTTCTCTGACTGCACTCACCACTCTTTGTGGTAATCTTCATATTGTGGCCCAGTTCTTTCAGTCCTATCTCTATTGTCTCTGTATACTATTACAATAATGTTTTTTATTTTTCTAAAAATCCCATGAATGAGTGAGACTATTCTGTATCTATCTTTCTCTCCCTCTGACTTATTTCACTCAAGTTTCAGGAAAAAAATATATAAATTTTTCTGTTATCCTTTTGTTAAAATTGAATAACTATGAGATATGGAATTTTAAAGTTGTTGATAACTGAGTTTCATTCAATGTTTCATCCCTTCACCAGCATTTATTTCCCATCACCAATTTCTCCATTTTTCTTCCCATTTCCTACCTACATTGCAGTCTGCTTCTACGAAAGACTTCTCTGTCTATCTCTCTCTCCCTTTATTCTTTTAAGTACCCTGGTTTTCAATACTGTTACTGTAGATATATCATACATATCACTTTATTTCTTTCAGTACCCGATGTTGATGATGATGCGGGGAGAAAGAGGCCCTCATTCATTGCTGGTGGGAATGTCAGCTGTTCCAGCCTTGTCCAATTATTTTTGTTGTAGTGGATAATAACTTTATCCGTCCTAAAATTTAAGGTTTCTCCCATCATTTTTATTGTCTTTAGGAATTATTCTCATACTATGTTTTTGTTTTTTGTTTTTTGGCCACACCCATTTGATGCTCAGGGGTTACTCCTGCTAAGCGCTCAGAAATTGCCCCTGGCTTGGGGGGACCATATGGGACACTGGGGTCCTTCCTTGGCTAGCACTTGCAAGGCAGACACCTAGCACCACCTCACTGGCCCCTCATACTATGTTTTTTAGTAACCCACAAAAGAGTACTATCATTCCATGTCTGCGCCTTTGTCTTTGACTCATTTCACTCAGTCTGATACTATCTATGTATATTCATGTATAAGCAAATTTTATTACTTAGATTTTCCTAACAGCTGCATAGTATTCCATTGAGTAGATATACCACAGTTTCTTTAGTCACTCACCTGTTCTCAGGAATTTGGGTTGTTTTTAGAATCTGGCTACTATGAATAGGGATGCATAAACATAAGAATGTTTATGCCTTTTCTGAATTATGTTTTTAGGTTCCTAATCTATATTCCCAGGAGTGTTATTGCTGAGTCAAATGGAAGCTCAATTTGTAAATTTTTGAGGAAATTTTTATTTTTTTCCAAAAGGCTGGAACAGCTGACATTCCCATCAGCAGTGAATGAGAGCCTCTTTCTCCCCCACATTATCATCAACATTGGTTGTTATTATTATTATTTTTGATGTGTGCCAGTCTCTGTTGTGTGAGATGATATCTCATTGTTGTTTGAATTTGCAGCTCCCTGAGGACTAATGGAATGAATTAATGTACCTTTTAGCTATTTGTATTTCCTTTTTGAGGGAGTTTCTGTTCAACTCTTCTTCCCATTTTGAGTGGAGTTAGATTTATTTTTCTTGTTAAGTTCTACCAGTGCCTTATATATCTTAGATATTAACCCCTTATTAGAAAGGTGAATAGTTTCTCCAAAGTCAGTGACAGTTTTTGTATCTTGGTCACCATTTTCTTTAAGATGCAAAAGGTTTTTAATCTAACATAGTTCTATTTGTTTATCTTTGCTTCTACTTTATTGGTCAGTGGTGATCATCTTTGAAGACTACTTTAGCTTCTATGCCATGGAGAGTTCTGCCTCTATGTACATTTTGATTTGACCTTTGTATATGGTGTTAGAAAGAAGTCTAAATTCAAATTCTTGCACATAGCTGATAATTATTTTTCAACACCAACACCATTTTGAGCAAATTTATCCTTGTTTCACTTTGTAATTTTTTGTTTATTAAAGGTTATACCTGGGGATCTATATCAATACATTAAATTCTATTACACTGATATGAAGGTCTGTCTTTATTCTAATACTGCCATTTTAATTAATACTGCTTTGTAATAGAGTTTGAAGTTAGGTAAAGTGATGCCTCCAATATACTTTTTCCAAAGAATTGTTTTAGCTGCTCATAGAGTTTTATTGTTTTATACGTATTTCAGAAGTCTTTGATATGTTTCTTTGAAAAAGGTCATGGGTATCCATATAGGGACTTCATTGAATTTGTACAATGCTGTGGGGAATACTGCTGTTTTTATCATGTTAATTCTCCCAATCCATGAGCAAGGAAGTCTCTAAAAGTTCTTATAGATTTAGCTATTTAAAATAAGCAGCAATACTCTATAAAATACCATAAACATTCAATACTATTATAATAGTATCATCCAAACTAAATAAAACTTAATTTTAAACACTTAAAACATCCTACTACAGTTATGATTATATAAATGTGAGTGTGTCTATGAATCAATATATATCCATATAGCAGTTTATTTATTCATGTATATATGTCTATATATGCATATTTATTTTCAAAAGCCAGATAATTACATATTTTACATGTAACTGTACCTATATAAAATAATTTAAAAAGCCATACAAAATTGTTCAGACTTCTTTATTTCAGAAGAGAAAATTGATACAAACAAAACAAAACGGAATTTTCTTGCCCCTTCATGATAAAGTTCCTTAAAAAGGAGAATATTAGGGATTCTTAGTGCCTTCTTTGCTTCTCTTGAAATAATTTCTGACATACTATACTATAATCTCTGCAGTGTAATTCTTTTACCCAAAGCAGATGTCATCCTGCAGCCTTGAGACTTTTATTTTCTCTGCTCATATATTTTGTTAAATCATTTCTAAGAGAACACATGGAAGTGAAATGGTCAGAAAGGAACTGGATACATTTTAATTTTGGCCATTAAACTTGATTGTTTTATTTTATTTGAGGAACTGTGATTTACTGTTAATGTTAATAATATGGTTTCATGCATAAAACATTACAACACCAACTCAAATTTTTAAACTGCAAATCATTCAAAATATAAAAAGACTGAAAAAGACATAAATCAGCTACCACCTTCATATTTTATTTTATGACCATTTTAACTGTTATATTATTTTGCTTAGTTTAAATAATGAACCAATTCATTTGTTTCACTTTTGAGACAATATTAATAATGTACTCAAGTCAAATGCATTCTAATCATGTTTATGCATTAAAATATGTATTTTAAGGGACTCTTAATTTGAGCACTGAAAGCTCCATTACTAAATATATAAACAGTTTAAAAGTTATTAAGCTTCCTCTGAAATTATTTCTTGGCAGTCTCCTATGTTCAAATATACTTTTATTGTTTAGTCTGATTAGCTAACATTGTGACATAAAATATATGTATATTTTAAATCAAATTATTCATTAGTTTAACATGGAACTAAAGTAAAAAATAGCAAATTAGCCTTAAAGTGTTTTCAAGAAGCTTGAGAATGTGACTCCATGGTAGAATATTTGCCATGCCTATGTGATGTTCTGCATTCAATCCCTGACTCTGCCAAAGTAAAAAAAAAAAAATTAAAGCTTGGAATATATGAAATTAATTAACTTTATTCTTGTTATTTGAAGTGATTATTTTTGAATATATATACTCAAATTAAAATATATACTTTATCTTTATTCTACAACAAAGAATGCAGAATAAAAATGTGATTTTAAGAATGTTCAAAGAGGCAGACTATCTTACATTCCTGTGTGATTTCAATTATATAGGAAATAAACAAGTTGTAGTCTATATTTTAATGCAAATACCACTGATAGTTTTATGACTCACTCAGATTTACTAATGGTGAAAGAACACGTATTTTTTCCTTTGAATCGTTTCCAAGTTATGGTTAACTAATATCTATAATTTAATGTTATTGATTTTTATGACAAATACTTTCTACATCTGGAAAATAAAACATCT
The DNA here is from genome assembly GCF_024139225.1 of Suncus etruscus. Taxonomy (NCBI): domain Eukaryota; kingdom Metazoa; phylum Chordata; class Mammalia; order Eulipotyphla; family Soricidae; genus Suncus; species Suncus etruscus. The sequence goes on from NC_064851.1 coordinate 121,721,239, forward strand.
ATTACTGCCATATTCAAGGGCATACACATAGAATTTGAGCTTTGCAAAGCAGTAACATATGGAATTTTTAAAGGATGCTGACGTACAAGCTAAGAGAAGAGAAAGGAGGAGCCAATCTGAGTGTGGAAGTCACGCACAAGGTCTCCCATTATTCGCCTGAAGAGAGTCTCTAATGTCCAGACCAATATTTAATACCTACTGCAGATGTGTGACATTAGAAGAAAATGAATCGGCCTTCTAAAGTCCCTTGTGGGTGCACAGAACTGCAACAGATGCTGACAAGTCAAAGTAGCTGGATTTGAGTAATGGTCTTCAGAGGGTTTACTATAATGTCCGATACCTTATTTAGAAAAAAAGTTTATTTTCCTTTCTAACATCAGGCATTACATGATGCTTTTCTTAACATTTAAAGGATTTTTTTTAAATAGTTTAAAGTTTTCAGGATTGGAGGATAATACAGCAGGTAGGCACTTTTACATGGACAACCCAGGTTTAGTCCCTAGCTCAAGCCCCACTGGAACTGATCTCTGAACACAGAGGCAGAAGTAAGCTTTAGCACCACTGCAAAGTGGTTCAACAACAAACCATTATTTTTTGAAAATATCTAATTTTTATGAAAATATCTAATTTTTCTACAGTAATGAAGAGGAAAGTAATAGTTAACTAAAGATCTATACATCATTAATTGCCATGTTCCACGTTACACTCACATAATAAATATTGTATAGAAAGTTTTTGTGGCTTTTTTGGGGGGGTCACACCCAGGGGCAGTCAGAGGTTTCTCCTGGCTCTTCACTCAGAAATCACTCCTAGCAGGCATGGGGGAACCATATGGGATGCCGGGATTTGAACCGCTGTCATTCCTTCTACTGAGTTTAACATTACCTCTGCAGTCATCTTCTGGGTTCAGGGTCCAGTCTTTTTAATAGGGGGTCTATATATTTTTAATTAACTTATGTTTTTCGAAGACTGATAACAGTATTGGGTTTTGACCTAGCCTAATGCAAAACATTATTGCATGCACATGTTTACGTGTCTCCTACACCAAATTTTATGGTCTAACTGTGATAAAAAATAGAGCACTGTGTTGATCCGAAATTAATAAAAATCTTCACAAGATCCCCAGGACCCAGTTCTCTAAAAATAACCTGATAAAATCCAATGTTCTGCCATGATTAAAGCTTCATTCTATAAAAGGAATTAGTACCATAAAACTAAATAACAATATCAAATAGGAATAAACAACTAGTCATTTAGATACACAGGGAATTCAGAGGGAGCTTCATGACACACAATTAGGTCCTGAGCATCTTTTGAATATCTTCCTTCTTTGTTTATCATTCTTAATGATAATTTGCCCTTCTTCCATTCCAAACTCAAACTTGAAGGTAAGATTTGGATTGCAAACTTTAAAGACTAGTACAATAAATTATTTATGAATACACCGATACAAAGTAAATCAGGAGTATCATGACTAACAACTTTAAATTTTCTTTCCTCATTCCAAATATTTTCTCATGTGTTCTCTTATGTTTTTGTGTCCATGTAACCAGTCACTACCAAATTAATTGAGTATGAGTAAATATTCTCCACCCCTGACCAACGCTGATCATTTGTTTTTCCCAGACCATTTGAAGCAGATTACCATTGCACTGGTAGCGTCATGCACAACACCCTTCAAAAGAACAACAAAACAAGTTGTCAGAGAGATAAATGAATTTTAAAGAGCACATAAATCAAAATGGGATTTATTTTCACACAAGAGCTTCTTATTTTTGTTTGTTTTTTCCTAATGTGCTCATGAGACTCTTAAGAAAACATTAATCCTCCATTCTCTCCCTTCTTTACCTTTTATTATTAAAATATTTCTAAATTACTTTACTTATAGTGGTTACAAGTTTGTTCATAATAAAGTTTTTTAAGTTAAAAAAGAAATTAACACTCTTAAAATATACATTTTAATAAATAAATTATCTAGTTGGATCACTGTGAGACTACAAAGTTGTTCATGATCAAATTTCAGTTGTACTGTCTTACACCCTTCACCATTTTTCTGCCACTGATGTCCCAATGTTCCTTCTGCTTTCCCCTGTTTACCTCTGTGGCAGACATTTTTCTCCTCTCCCTCTTTCTCTCTTTTCATTTTTTTCCCTCCAGAAACAATGATTTATAATTCTGTTACTAAAGTGGTATTATGCATATTCTTTCAGCATCTAGACATTGATAACAATATTTCTTAAGAAACCAAAAAACAAAAATAAATTTTAATCCTTTTCAGGAATTTTTTCAGAGAGGACAAATATAATGTTAAGGCACTTTACATCACATGGTTTTGTAAAATGTTTTGTTTCAAACACATTTGAGGGTCATATTCAAACTATTTTGGTGGTGGGAAAGTTGCACTGGTAAAGAGGGTGTGCATTTTATGGTTGAAACCCAATTGTGAACATATTTATAACCATGGTGTTTAAATAAAGAAATTATCATTAAAAATATTTTGGTCCAGAATCAGCCCATCAGAACATGCCCAATAAGAACAGCCAGTCAGTCAATGAAGAAAACTGACATTTATGGTTCAGTAACAGTCTAGGAGGCTGGGTAATGGGGAGACCCTAAGCAATGAGGGCAATGGGTATTGATTATGCCCCAATTTCTTTCAGAATATGATACTTGAACAATTGTTCAGCTAAGAACAAGTTAGCCAAACCAGTGCCTTCTTTGTCCTTTGCTGTTTCTTTCTACAGTAAATAATATTATACATAAGGAAGAATTAGATACTTTATTACTTTATTTAATGAAAACTTATTGAAGATGCAATAGTTATCAGGCATTAGGCAAGACCCAGAAAGAAAACAATATTCATAAAAGTCTGAAAAGTAGTTGTATGAGAGGAAAGGGATATGGTACAGGTGTTGAAGTAATTGCCCTCTAAGTAGTTGACTACAGCTCAATCTCTAGTATTATTATGGTCGGTCCCCTGAGCCCCATTCCTGAACACAGATCCAGAAGTGGCTTTTGAGCATTGCCCAGGATGACCTACCAACCTCCCCAATAAAAGTAGTTGCACAAGTAGGAGAAATCTTATATAAAATGTAACCATTAAATTACATATTAACTTAAAAGGTCTGACCAAACAACATCTATCTCTGAATTTAAAATAAAGCCAGATTTAATTCTCCTACATATAACTAGAAAAAATGGGTGTTTTCAAATATTTTAATTCATTTCAGATGAATCTGCCAGCTATAGTCCCTCCTAAATTCTTTGTCTATTGTCAGCTTTGTTCAGGCACACTTCTAGTTGCCTTCTTATGACTAGAGAAATCACAGTTTTCCTGTAAAGTAATAAGAATCTTTTCTGACCAATTAGACATCACAAAGACACTGAATTTCTCTTCAGTGACACAGTACTTGTTTAAGAGAAAACAGATGAGATGAGTTCAGGTACTATTTATATCCTGTGCATATTCTTTGTATGATATTTGATGAGACATCATTTGCAAAATTCTGTTAGCTCCTTTTGAGAGTTCAGAGGTAAAGCATTATACTTAATCAAGACAGAGAATCAAGAAAAATAATTCTAACAAAACACTTCTCCTAAAGTGTTGCAAAGTAAGCAATTAGTGCAAATATATAAATATAAATACATGTAAACAATCATTTAAATGTATAATAATATGCAAACATATAATCATATAAAACAGATTAATTCTAAAGTGAAAACCAATCATTTTTAAAGTGATTGTAGTAAGTTAATAGCTTAATTTTTATGTCGATGGAAAGGATTATAATACAATAATACAGAGTCCATTCCCAGCTAGTATAGGTTCCCTGAGCACCTCTAAGACATAACCATCTCCAGTTCAATACCTGGCACCATATATGTTCTCCTGAGCACCCCAAGGAGGGATCCCTGAGTATAGAGTCAGGAGTAAACCCTGAGCACTATTGTGTAGCTAAAAAAAAAAAAGGTAAAAAAGAAACAAGAATATAAGTTTGAGCAAGTAACTCTCTTTTCAAAAATATGCAGGTCATAGAAATCCCAGTAGAGGTGAGAAAGAGAAACTTGTCTGCTCTGCTCTAAGTTTTTCTGTCCCAGTTTTAACATGCATCATGCTTTACAATATTATTAGCAGTATTTCAGTTCTAATACTTCACCACCACTAGAGTGGCTCCACCAACGTTTCCAGGTCCCCTTCCATCCTCTTTAGCATGGTCCCCATCTTAACATTTTAGCAAACTCATTTATGTCAATGTGCAGGGCCAGTGAACAGTGGCCATTATTGGTCTTTCTTCTTTCTTTTTTCTTTCCTTTTATTTTGCTTTAGGGTTACACCCAGTAGTTTTTAGGGATTACTTTTTTTCTTTGAATTCATGTATCAATCCTAGCATGGAGGACCATATGGCGATACTCTGGATCAAAACCAAGTTGGTGAGGCAAATGCCTTACCTGCTGTACTTTTTCAGACCCATTGGTGACCATTTTAACTCTTACCATATATTCCACATATGAAACAGACCATTCTGCATTTCTCCCTTTCCTTTATTATATAGCTGAATAGTAGTGCATAGTGTATCATTATACATCCGAGTTACTGTATCTAATCATCTATATTGCCCATTCTTTAGTCTAAGGTGAGAGTCACTCATGACATAGGGACACTAGCCACAAGTAATTATTAAGCATTTGGAAAATGACAGTTTCAAATAGAAATTCATATAACAAACAACAGAGGACATAGTATAAAATATATACTTGACTGGTTATTTTATATTTTCAATATATTTGGGTAAATAAAATCTTACTTAAGTTTACGTTTTAAAAGGTAAATTATTGAAAACTTAAAATCCTATTTATGGCTAACTTGGTGCTTTACATTGTATTTCTATTAGCTAGAACTGGTCAGTATTAGATCATTCCAGCCCAGAGAGAAAAATAATGGACATCAGATGACTGAAATATAGTAGTGATATTATATACCATTGTGTCAAGACTAAGTAAACAAGGATTTCTTTCTAAATACAAACAAAATTTGCTTTAACTTTGGGGAATTATAGGTCTGGACCTAGAAAGTGTTAAAAATTGGCACATTACACTTCTCTGTGTCTCTCAAGGCAATTAGAGATGCCATAAATGGATAGAATTGATGGAACCAAAATCATTCTCAGTACTGCCCTCCTGAGGACAATTGTCAAGTCTTCAAGAATGAAGATTCTAATCTTCAGTTAGTTGTGTTTTTTGAGGAAGCAAGCAAAGAAAGCTAAATGTAAAAAGGAAATGAGCAGAGGAGGAGACAAGATTAGGTTATCACTAGAGTTGACAGACAGGGCACATGTTTTCCATAGGGGGCTGGCTCATTTGGCATTTGGGATAAGGGTAAGTTGCCCTTTCAGAGTGAGGAAGGACTTTACAAGTGGTTGAGTAGAGTATGAGGAGTGGTTTCTGTCTCAAAACATCACCTGTTATTTTATTGTCTGTGTGCTCTCTCATTCCCATTCTGCATCTTAACAGGAGTTTCTTTACAAACAGAAGAAATACTCTTTTTTTTTTTTTTCGGTTTTTCAGGCCACACCCATTTGATGCTCAGGGGTTACTCCTGGCTAAGCGCTTAGGAATTGCCCCTGGCTTGGGAGGACCATATGGGACGCTGGGGGATCGAACTTCCTTGGCTAGCACTTGCAAGGCAGACACCTTACCTCTAGTGTCACCTCGCCGGCCCCTAGAAGAAATATTCTTAACTCTCAATCATAAAGTAGAGAAATGGGTTATTTCCTAAATTGATGTAAGAGGTTAGTTTAATGCTTCTGTCTCTAAACTGTCAGAAAAGGATTTAATTTATCCCCCCCATCACTGCCTACTATGCTCTAAATATTTTTAGTCCAAGCTCCACTTGTATTCCTTTTGTCAAATTATATTGGAATTGACAATAACCAGGAGAGTGAGAAAAAGCAGTTGAGTTTGGAAAACTTCTTTGTCCTATATTTTGTACTGTATAATATTTTCTTATAATTTTGTTTCTCTCCATTCCCATAGATGCCATATTGGAGATCACCTTGGACTTTTGATCTTACTCAGTTCTTTTAGGCAATAACTTCTTAGACTTGGCCATTTACCAGGACAGTGAACAACTTCTATTTTGACACTCACATCATTTGACACTCATTTCATTTCTTTGACTGTATCAACTTTCCCCCCTCAAATCACTGCTGCCTTTTGCTCTCTATAGAGATATTAAATTAATAATCAGCCCTTGTTTGTTAATGAAAAATTGAACCTGCATGTTGAATATTTTAATTTTTACTTCTCCTTGTCAAATGGTTACCACAGATCTTACACACCTGTTGAATCTTTACAAACATGTAGTTTATTATTAATTACCAAGCTTAAGACTTTAGCTTATGCTTTGGTGACTTCAAAGCCATGATCCCTACTTCATCTGAAGTTATAAATATTTAAACTTGGCAATGAATCTTAAGGAAAACACAGAATGATTTATTCTCTGAGAAAAACCCACTGTTAAGGAGTTTGGCATGAAAGATTCTTCTTAGCATTTGTGAGACAAGCCAACTTTTGAGCTCATGCATGTTAGGGGCATGAGTGACACAGGACTATTGTGACTACATGAAAATATGACTAACTTCATAGTTCACAGAGATACAGGCCTGTGATGGAGTGAAATAAATATACTTCTAAGCAACATCCAAAATTAAGGACAGAGCCTAAAAAAACATTTCTGACAACATGCCATATAATTTTATTATTGGAAACAGTTCACAACTGTAGAAAAACTATTTCAAATATGCACCTGAGGTGAACTGAGGGTTTTTTTAAACTATTAGTTTTTATTAGAATCTGACCTTTTTTCTACTTTGAGATTATAATTACTGCGTCAATGTCATATATATGGCACCAAATGCATAATCAAAAATAAACAAGACACCACTGACACATATTAGGTGTGTCTTATAAGGCTCATAAGCTACTGATTAACATCCTGATTAGAGGTTCTTTTAGGTATAACTCAAAATCTTAACATAATTAAAAATTACTATATTTTGTGGATCTTAGGGTGATTCAGATATTAAACTCTAAATCCACAATTAAAATGTAATTTTTTAATTTTTAATATTTTCCCAAATAATGGTATTTGAAATCTTTGAAGCAGGCCAAGATGGCAGGAAACAAACAATTATTTAGTACTCTATCGTAAATTTCCAGTAAGTTTACAATATGATCCAGACTTTCATCTATGAATGGTTAGAAGATGGGTTTCCAGTCATATTGTGAATTGTTCTTGAGAAAAACTGAGAAAGTCCTGGAGCTCCATATATGATTCTAAGAAGTACAAACTTAATTCACTGCAATTTATTTACAAAGTTCCTCAGTACTCCCCAAATACCCATCTTGCCTTGATTAATTTTGGGTCTAATTCTATAATAGGGAAATGATTACAAAATCAAATATATTGAGGTTCAAAGTAAAATACCTCAAATTATCACTGGTCAGAAAGTTGAACTATGAGAAGGTAAGTGCTATATATCCACAGAATCACTGGAAAGATTTCCCCAGTCTACTGAAGTCAGAACTCTCAAATGACTTTTCCTAGTATCTAAATAATCTGTTATTTAAGTTGAAAGTAGCTGGTAATGGTTATCATAGTGGCATGGCAGCATTCTGGTACAGTCCTCAGGTGTTTGAGCCCAGCCAAGAGCATAGCTGGGAGGGAAAAAAAATACATGACCAATAGCAGCAGGAGTGACAGGAGTGACTGTGGGCTGTGGGCAGAGTTTGGACTGAAAAAAGATGCTATTTTGAATTGAACTCAGGTATGTGAGCCCAGCCAAGATTACAGCCACTCTGATTCATTCTGTGGCCATACATTTTCTAGGCAAGGATCTCTACCATAACAAATAAAAATACCACCACACTACAAATATCACAGTGGAAAACAACACAGAATGCCATCACACCTTTTAACTGAAGATACTAGTTCTAAAGAATCAATCAATATCAGGGATCTATGTAACCTCCCTGATCAGAACTTTAGAAAAGAAATGTTAAGGCAATTCAAATAATTCAAATAAACCATGGAATGGACATCCCATAAGACTCAGAGATATGAGAGTAGGAATGAGAAAAATTCTAATACAAATATCAGGGATAAAAAACATGGTATGTGAAATGAAAACCTCAGTAGAAAGTCTCACCAGCAAAGTAACAGCTTCTGAGGAAAGAATCAGTGAGCTGGAAGATGAGTTATATAATACCTTCATACAACAGAGGAGGCTGGAAAGGAGCCCAAAAATAAACTAACAGAAGATGGAAAAGTCCTCAAAGAAAGCAAGCAGATTACAATTGAACTCTGAGATAAACTCAGTAGAAACAACATAAGAATCATTGGAGTCCCAGTGACCCAGGAAGAAAGCTCCCAGGAAGCATTAACAGTCAAAAATCTCATTGCTGAGAAGTTTTCAGAGCTGAAGAGTGCTTGCAACTACATTCTTTGGATGCCCAAAGAATACCATCTAAAAGAGATCCAAAGAAAAACACCCAAGGCACATCCTGATTACAATGATAAAAAACACAGATAGGGATAAAATATTGAAAGTAGCAAGCAGAAAAAGAGAAATTACATTCAAAGAAGCATCCTCAAAGATTTATGCAGATTTATCACAAGTAACCTCCAAAGCCCAAAGACAGTGTGGCAGGATATAATGACAAAATTCAACGAAATGAATGCTTCACCAAGAATACTTCACCCAGGCAGACTTCCATTCTGGTTTGAAGAAGTGATACAAAGCTTAATGGATAAACTGCATCTAAGGAGCTTTACGGACTCAAAACCAAATTTAAAAGAATAACTGAAAGATCTACTATAAGGCAAGGCAGACCTAATAAATACATCTAACTCCTATAAAAAAGATGACACTTAATTCCATGACAATCATATCTCTCAATGTCAATGGACTAACTGTACCAGCTAAAAGATATAAAGTGGAAAATGGAGCACAAAATTAAAACCAATATTTTGCTACCTGAAACAAAGCACATTTAAATTTTCAGAGCAAATATAGACTTAAAGGCAAAATTAGAGGACAATCATTTGCACAAATAACTGTCTTAAATAGGCTGCGGTGGCCATACTAACATCAGATGACACAGTTTAGATTTAAAAAGATTATAAGTGGCAAAGATGAATATTTCTTAATAATCAAGGAATATGTACAACAGAAAAAAATCACACTCCTAACATATATGCAACCAATGAGGGGCCAGAAAAGTGTTTAAAACAATTATTGATAGATTTGAAGGAAGACACCAATAGAAACAATAACAGTGGAAAACTTCAATACTATCCTGTCATCCCTTGATAGGTCAAGCAGGCTAAAACTTAAGAGGGACATACTGGTTTTTGGAATAAAGTGCCTTAGTAAATATATATAGGGCTCTCCATACCCAGAAAGCTGAATACACATTTTTCTTCAATACACATGGACATTATTCAAGATAGACTACATCCTAGGCCATAAAACATGCCTCCCATAAAATCAAAATAATCTAAATCGTATCAACTATCTTCTCAGATCATGATGCTGAAAATAGAAGTGAAGTCTAAACAGACCCAGAGAAAAACTTTAATACCTGGAAATTAAATGACTCACTACTGAACAGCCAGTGGGTAAGAAGAAAATCAAAGAGAAAATCAAAAGGTTTCTGTAAACAAATGTGAATGAAAACATGAATTAAAAGGATCTTGGGATACAGCAAATGTGGCCTTAAGAGGAGTTTTTATAACTTTCAAGCATTCATTAGAAAGGAAGAAATAACTAAATGGCACAAATTATTAAATTGGAAGATGATCAACAAAACGAACCATAAATAGATGCAGGGAGAAAGAGACTCATTCATTGATGGTGGGAATACTGACTAGTTCAGCCTTTTTGAAAAATGATATGGCTATTCTTCAAAAAATTGTAATTGAGCTTCAATATGTTCCAAGAATATCACTCCTAGGAACTAAAAACATCATACAGAAAAGCCCTCAGCATTCTTCTGTTAGTCACAGCACTATTTACAATAGCCAAAATCTGCTAACAACCAGGTGTCAACAATATCAGTGACTAAAGAAACTATGGTACATCTCCACAATGGCATACTATGCAGCTATTAAGAAAAATGAAGCCATGAATTTTGTTTAGACATGAATGGACATGGCGATTATTATCCTGAGTGAAATGAGGTCAGGGAGAGAGGGATAGACATAGAATAGTCTCACATGCCGGAAGGGTGTTAGGTTCTGGAGTAGTATTGCTCAGGCCGGTGACAGATAGCCTCCTCCTGGCGCCACGGCTGAGAAGAACCGAGAGTGGGTTCTACATTTTCTGTCGGGGTCTCGGGAACGATGAGCACTTCCAGAGAGTCCCATCCACACGAGGTGAAGTGTTCAGCCTCCCCCAGACGATGATATTGGATCTAGCCATTGGGAGGCCTCAGATTTAGGTAATTAAGAAAGAAAGCAAAGCAAAAAAAAAAAAAAAAGAAAGAAAGAAAGCAGAAGTTTTTGAGACTCATGGGTGCAGGAAAGAAAGAATATACTAGTTGTCTTCTTTAGAACAGGGGAAGATGACAAGAAAATTAATGAAGAATTGGAGTCTCAATATCAACAAAGTATGGAATTTGATCAGGAAGATACCGACGGCATCGTGGACTTGGCTTCATCAGGTAGATGACCATGATGGAGATGATGATGATGATGATGATGATGATGATGATGATGATGATGATGATGATGTTGATGATTCACCTGATCCTGAAAGTTCAGATGACTTTGAAAGTGATTCAGAGTCAAGGAATGAAGAATCTTCAGAGGAACTCCAAGCTACTGATCATCCTGATGAAGTTGAAGATCCCCAAAACAAAAAAGATTCAAAAAGCAACTATAAAGTGATGCTTATTAAATCCAGTGGTTCATAACTTTCAAACACAACACTTAGACTTTGTATTAAAAGTAAGCCTAATTGTTATAATGCACAGTGGAGGACTGCTTATAAAGCACACCTTTGTGTTATAATGTATAAAAGAGTCCTTTTTAAATAATTACGAAGAGTGTTTGCTTTCAGATGCTATGGATCACATTTTTATGGGCATGATTATAACCATTTTTGTAAAGATTAAGCGTTGTATAAAATGAGAATTAATTATAATACTCAATTTCCTTTTATACTAGTATCAAACCTGATCTTACATTTTATCCCTTTAAGTGTAGTTTTAAGGAACGATTTTGCTTTACGGTAGCAGTTTTATCTTTTCTTTTCTCATATTTTTGTCTTATGAAAAGTATCTAAAACTGTTATGTGTTCTTCAAAGATGTTCTTTTATTATACTTGTTATAAATATTTCTGCTGCCAATACAATCAAAATTAATGTTCGGAAAAAATAGGTACTTAAGTGCACTCATTGATTTAGCTCTATTTTTTTGGACCAAAGCAACATGAGCAAAAACTTCTACAACTGCTAGGATGAAGTTGCAACTGTTACACTTTGGGAATTTTATGCTCCCAAGCAGCCTATATAATTTAGATTACATTGTATGTTAGACTTTTGAAAAAAAATTGACCTTTTTTAACAAAAAATTATTTCTCTGATTATTTGGTCCTATCTCTTTAAAACTATGTAAACTGGATTTTTTCAGGGTAATATGTAACTAAATTTAATTACCTTATACTTACTAAGGCCTAAATAAAGAGAAAGCAGTTTCCCAATAAAAAAGAATAATCTCACTGATTTATGGAATGTAAAAATAGACAGTGTGGCAATAATATCTAGATGAAATAGATGAGAATCAGAAGGACCAGTCCATGGTAGGAAGTTTGCCACAAGGAGTAGTGAGTGCAAGAATGGGTAAGATAGTTAGAGTAGAGAAGGGTCTACTGTGATAATGGTAGTTGGAACTGGTCATTCTGTACAAGAACTAAGTGCTGAAAGGGGATAAATTGACATGTATGGCACCCTTTCATTAACATAGTACAAATCACAATCTCAGAAGAGAGAGAGAGAGAGAGAATACCTTCCCCAGAGGCAAAAAGGGGAGGGTGGGTGGTAGGGGAACAGGGAAACTGGGGACACAAGTGATGGGAAATGTACACTGTACTGCAAAACAAAGTGTCTAAAAGTTTTAAGAAGAAAAAGAGAGGAAAGAGAGAAAAGAAAAATGTATGTCCCAGATACAGGAAGGGAAAGCACATTGGGGAGAGTAAGAAGGAAATTGTCATATTGGCAGATTGGTGGTGGGAAATGTACACTTGTAAAGGTTGTTGTACATGGTATAACTATAACTCAATCATGAGCAACTCTATGGAATAAGAACAACTGTATTAGGAAAAAACTTTTCTTTTTTCGTTTGTTTGTTATTGTTGTTGTTGTTGTTTTGGGTCACACCAGGCAGTGCTCAGGGGTTACTCCTGGCAGGAACAAACTTTTAACCACTATGTTCAAATAAAAAATACAAACACATCTGAGATCAATCATATTCTTCAAGCTCATTTATTTCTAACTCCTACCCTGGAGAATACAGGTTTGTAGAATTACAAATCCTACACTTCTCTTAATGAGTCAAAATTTTCAAAGGTGACATTCTCTAATACCCAGAATCTCAATCAAATCATGTACTCATTATATTAAGGGAAAAACTCATTTTCTTTTTTCTTTTTCTTTTTATTATTTTTTAGTGTTTTCTTTTTTAATAAATTTATTTAATGAAAATGTATCACAGTTCACATAACTGATCATAGTACATTTGTTTCAGGATGACAGATAGCAGAGTTACTAAAAAATATAAAGATAGGAGATCAAAAAAAGAGAGAAATAAAGAGAATCGAAAAAAGGAGAGTTCATTAGCAGTTATATTCGCAACAATTATTGTATCACCAATAGAGTCGTTGATAAAATAGCAGAAGCTTTACTATGCTCTTTTTTAAATAAAAATATGGATTACTTCACGAATTTGTGTGTCATACTTGTGCAGGGGCCATGCTAGTCATCTCTGTATCATTCCAGTTTTAGTATTTTGCTGTTGAAGCAAGCAACTCTTTTTTTAAGACAATAGATGCAATATAAAAAAGATGTGTGTGTGTGTGTGTGTGTGTGTGTGTGTGTGTGTGGCAGCTGTTGTTATTTGCATAGGCACAGCAAAATATGGAGGAAATTGGAATGAGAAAACGTTGGCCTAAAAACAGGGAAACCTTACCCCTGAACTATTTTGGCATAGGACCAGATCCAGGGTCCAGGCCTACTAGGTTGTCCAATTCCTTAGACATTCTCTGTGGTCCCAGAAACAGTGCAGTTGTTGCTGTCAAGTTTCTGTAGTTATAGATTCTGATTTCTGTCCAGGTTCTATGTTTAAGGCCATGTGGTTTATAGCATCTTCTGGTTTCATCTCACCATTAGTATCATTATGTAATAAGCATGATATAACAGTTTTGTCAAATTTAATTTGTGATAAAAAAAATAAGTTAAGGGCCAGAGTCAATAGGTAAGACACTTGACTCACATGAAGCTGATTTATTCAATGCACTGGAGCACATATGGTCTGCTGAGAACCAAAGAAATAACACCTGAGCAAAGAATCAGGAGTAATCCCTGAACACAGCTTGGTATGGCTACAAAACCTTATAAAGCAAAACAATAAATAAAATCATTTCCCCAAATTTAAGTATCTTGCCATTTGATTGAATTGTGTATTTTCCCACAGTTGTCCTTTCTTTAATAAAGGTTATTCATGAACAACCTTTAGTAAATGTATTTTCTGCATTATTTTGAATGAAAACACCTATTCCTTCATTATTACTCCTAAATAATACCTGGAAAAAATGATCAAGGCTCTGCCTTGATAGTGTTAGCCCTAACAGAAACAAAATCAAATTTTTTACTTAATGAATATTTAACTCCTTCAAATTACTTATTTAAAAAAATAAAAATGATGCTCTTCATCTTGTTTATGTTAAAAGACTTGAAAAAGGTTATTTTTTAATCTACTATAGAAATCTAATAGACTCTAGACCCGAAGAGTTGCTGGCTCATTATGCATATGAATTACTTTTTGTTAGAAAGAAAAGCCCTGTATTGAATTGCTTGCCTTTTGTTCAAAATTAAACAGAAATTTTAAAATACTGATTACCATATTAATATAGTAATAAAGATTTTGGTAGGAACTTAAAGACAGAAGCATAGGTACAAGGAATCTAAAGTATCTCCTCTTAAAACTGAATTCTTTGGTAAAGAAACACTATAATGAATAAACACATAATGAAAGGTTTCAAAAGCATAAAGATAAATCAAAATAAGTTTAAAGATGCTTCTCGTTTAATAAAAAATTAGAATTTTTTCCTGTTTTATAAAATAATTAAATCCAATTTATATATTAGTACTTGTAATGTATATAGACAGAAATGCTTTAAGGTATATAGACACTTAATTTACAGCTCTCCTTAAATTTTCCGAGTAAGAGATCAGCTCAGTGTGAGCAGGTGGTTTCTTGTTCATATAGATCAGCAAAAGGCAAAACTCTAGATTAAACCATATGCCTGCTGATGATTAATAGGAATTCTGTTCTAATTTCTAGGTTGCTTTAACCAAAGGTGTTGTTAGAACCATCAGCAGATAATTTTTTTTTTGGAAAGCCTGTGATATTTTTGGCGGGAGGAGAAAAAGAAACTGATAATTTTTATTTGATTTGATTTGATCCACATGCATAAGGTTGGTTTAATTGCTTGAGGTCCTGAAAACAGCCTTTTTCTTTTTTTTAGGGGAGGTATCCCCTGGCGCGACAGTGCTTTGCTTTTGTTTTTCTGTTTTGTTTTGTTTTGTTTTCATTGAAGCAGTTGTGTTCTACAGGGTCCTTCATAGTTGAATTTCAAAAATACAATGAGTCAGGGCCCTTTCGACACCAGTGTCAACCTCCATCCACCACTGAACCCAGAGTGCATCCTAGCCCACCACCCTCTGGCCCAGCCTTTTATTTTATTCATTTCCTCTTAGTTTTATATAAAAATGTGGGGATATGTGGTAAAATAGAGTAATTTGTATCACAAGGTTCTATGAAAAAGGCAGGAGCCTCAATTATAAATATAAAAAATATAATTGAAAGGTGTATGTGTGTGGCAGTTGTTGTTCTTGTTGTTCTTGTTGTGTGTGTTTGCATAAACAGCAAAATATAGAAAAAATAGAAAAGAAAAACATTTGGCCTAAAAACAGGCAGATCTTACCCATGAAGCATCCTGGCATAAGACCAACTACAGGTTCTAGGCATCCTAAATTGTCTAATCCCAAAGTCTTTCTCTGTGGTCCCAGTAAAAGCTCTTCACAATCACAGTTGTTGCTGTCAGGTTTCTTTAGTTAGAGGCCGTGCTTTCTATACAGATCCTATGTCAAAGTCAGGTTGAGGTGGAGTGTCTTCTGGTTTCATCTTACCATTAGGTAGCAATGCAGAGAATCCTGCCCTGAAAGCAGGTTGTTGCTGTACCAAGTCTTCAGGATGTCATATGAACCCACTCTGGAGTAAGTCAATGCCAGGTCCAAGAAAGCTCAGTCTCTGAGATACCCATGGGGGGCTCACTCCAGGCAGGCATGCTTAGGTACCCCTCAATGGCAACCACAGTGGAGGCCTGCACTTGCCCTTGTCTGGGGGTCCAAGACTCCTCAGTCTCTGAGCTTCTCAGGGAAGACATTCTCCAGGCAGACGTGCCTAATCCCTTCAATGGCTACCCCAATGAAGGCCTGCACTCACCCTGGTTCGGCAAGTCCAAGTCCTCTCAGTCTCTGAGCTTCTCATGAAGGGCACTCTCCAGTCAGGTGCGCCTATACCCCTCAATGGCGGCAGCAGTAAAGGCCTGCACTTGCCCTGGTCAGCTGGGTCCAAGACCCCTCAGCCTTTTAGCTTCTCATGGAGGGACTCTCCTGTATTGGATTTTGATGGGAGAATTTAGTTCATTGACATTTAAGGAGACTATCGACAAAAAAAGGGCTGTTGTGCCATTATATTGTGTAGGGTTGTTGCTGTTGTTGTTAAAATTGGGGATTTGGTTGTGTAATCATTCTTTCAGTAATTCATTTAGGGTCATCTTGGTTAGCACAAATATTGCTAGTTCATTTTTGTCTGAGAATGTTTTTAACCCTCCCTCCCATGTAAATGAGAGTTTCGCTAAGTAATGTCTAAGTTGAAAATTTCTTTCATTCAGTAGTTTGAATATGTCATGCCACTATTTTCTTGCCTAAATTGTTTCAAATGGAATATCTGGTTTGATTTTTATGTTGTTTCCTTTATACTTGAAGTTTTTTTCCTCTCTTACTGCTTTAAAGAGCCAATCTCACTTTTTTGTTTTTTGACATTTCGGTTACAAAATATCTTGGTGTTGTTCAATTAGGGTCTACTTTGTCATTCTTGATGCCTCTTGTATTTGTAGAGACCCTCTTTCCAATGGGTGGGGAACTGTTTTGCTATTATCTTCCTCACTACTTATTCTTCTCCTTTCCTGTTTTCTTCTCCTTCTGGAATTACTATAATTCGGAGAATATTTCTCTTGTCTTTGTTCATTACGTATCTTAAATTTTCTTCAAAAGTTTTCTCTCTCCTTTCTTTTATGACTTCTTTATCACCACTGGCTTGTAATTTGTCTTCAAGTTCATCTATGCAATTCTCCACCTGTGTAATTCTACTATTATGTCTTGCTAACACGTGTTTTTAGTTTCTTCAGTTCCATTTGTTTGCATACTTTTATCTTCTGAAAGAGTTCTTTGAGTTGGTTAAATTGTTCATCTATATATTTCTTAATTTCACAGGCTAGTGACTCATGATTTTCATTTCTAAACCATTAAGTGTTGATTTTAGGTCCTTATAGATAGGTGGACTTGGAGATTTACCAAGATTTCTCTCCATATTCCCCACGATAGATACCTCCTTTAGCTTCCCCATTGATCTTTGCATTTAGTGGTTTGAAGTTCTGGAATATTATGGTGTTTAGAAAAGTTATCTATTAAATTGTTTGTATAAAACATGGCTCTAGTTATTTCTTCATAGAGGTTATATTTCTAAACTAGCAAGGTTGTCTAAGTATGATAAAAAAAATATTGCGGCCGGGTAGGTGGCGCTGGAGGTAAGGTGTCTGCCTTGCAAGCGCTAGCCAAGGAAGGACTGCGGTTCGATCCCCCGGCGTCCCATATGGTCCACCCAAGCCAGGGGCGATTTCTGAGCACATAGCCAGGAGTAACCCCTGAGCGTCAAACGGGTGTGGCCCAAAAACCAAAAAAAAAAAAAATATTGCATACTAGTTTATTTATTTGTTTAGCTGGTCTTTGAGCTGTTTATTTTCTCAGAAAAAGAAGTGCTAGATCCAATCTGCCAGGAAGTCTATGATATAAATTGAAATGAATTTTGAAAAAAAGAAGACTGATGGGAAGGAAGGGGGGTTTCAGTAATGGCACTTCTCCCAGAAGGAGGCTGAGGGAAGGCTGGAAAGGAGGCCTCTTTTGGTGGAGGAGATTTGCTTGGTGGAGGGGATTAGGACAAGAGCCTCTCTGTTCCTGCCCTGAATGTCCCCAGGGAACAAAGATTAGCTATGGCGCTGGGATCCAGAAGGATGCTGAGAAGAGACCCAAAAAGACAACCTCCTTCTGAGTTTGGTTGAAGAGATTAAGATCTGAGGTTCCCTATTCCCCCCTGAACACAAACTTGGCTGGCTCCAAAGGGCAGATGAAGAGTGATAGTACTCGAACCCATCAGGAGGCTCTCAACAGCAGATTCTGAAGAAATTTCTAAGTTAGATAGCTCATATTAGTTTCACAATTAGCCAGAGTAATTTCTCTATTTTTTTTTTATCATCTGCTTACAGTGATAGATACAAGGACCAGGAGACTTGAGTCCCCCTCTTGTGTCCCCACAACAATGTGGAGTCAGGGGGTGACACATAGTAAATAGCTCTTCATCTTTCAACACCCCATCAAATACCACATTTAGTGTGGTAGCAACGTATTTCAAAGTGAAGGTGAAAGAAATAGGACAATTCCTTTGTACACATAAATGATCATCTATAAATGCATGCTGCAAACCTAGACAGATTTACCCAATCTTGATTTGGTTGTTGTCTTTTTTTTTTTTTTTTTGGGCCACACCCGGCGGTGCTCAGGGGTGACTCCTGGCTGTCTGCTCAGAAATAGCTCCTGGCAGGCACGGGGGACCATATGGGACACCGGGATTCGAACCAACCACCTTTGGTCCTGGATCGGCTGCTTGCAAGGCAAACGCCACTGTGCTATCTCTCCGGGCCCTGGTTGTTGTCTTTTAAGAGATTTAAACATCATGGGGCCAGAGAGATAGCACAGCGGTGTTTGCCTCGCAAGCAGCCTATCCAGGACCTGACGTGGTTGGTTCGAATCCTGGTGTCCCATATGGTCCCCTGAGCTATTTCTGAGCAGATAGCCAGGAGTAACCCTGAGCGCTGCCGGGTGTGGCCCAAAAATCAAAAAAAAAAAAAAAAAGAGAGATTTTAAACATCAGTTTCCTCTTTTGAACCTTGGTTTTTCTTTGACACAAAAATAAATATTGTTAGACAGAAACATTAACCAGTTCTTTTGATGGCAGGCATGGTGAGCTCTCTGGCTTAAAGCAATGGTCTCAACATTGGCCTATGTTAGAATTCCTAAAGGACAGAGAAAATATTGATAGTAGGTTCACCATAGAATTCTAATTCAGTAGGTTTTGGAGTGTCACTTTGAAATCTTTTTAACATAAAACATCAGTAATTTTAATATAGGTAGGCCAAGGATCTCTCCAATCCTGTTCTAGAGAATGTGCCCTCAGAGGGTTAAGGAGCAATTTCAAGCCTCATGAATGACAGATTGTAAATATATGATCCAAAAAACTAAAAATGCTTTTCTTATGAATCTTTCACAGAACAACTTTGATGATAGGAGGCAGAAAATAATATAAGAATAAAGTTCTGCAGTTTATCTAGTTTGAGCAGATGTTGGAACTAGCCTTCAGCCTCTTGAATCTTATGCTGTCTCAGATCTATGTGTTCACCATTATTGAACACAGGCTGCATTCCTTTATATCATCTTTTTGAAATGTTATATGATATTGTTATTGCCTCTCTTATAGAGATACAAACATCACATGTCATTTATCTTATATAATAACACAATCTGGAGATAATACTTCATATACAGACAACTGACTCTACTTGCTTCCAGGACTTCTGTGTTCCAAATTTAATCTTTAGTTCTCTAAAATGTGCATTCTCTCTACCACTTTATTAAGTCTGCACTCACCAAGGTCACTGGCAATCCTCTCATTAAACAATCTAAAAGAATAGCATTTGGATTAAAGTTACGAAACAAATAAAGTGAGATAAAGTGAGATAATTTTCTAGTTCACTTTTATAGTGAAAAGACTGTTAATAAGAATAAATCAAAAAGGTAAATTGCAGAAATCTAAACATTTTAGGAATTTCTGAAAGATTAATGGCAAACTAAGAAGACTGAGAGAGGACAAGAAAGATAAGAGAGACCAAACTGTCTTGTAGGGGGAGGGTGAACTTCCACTGGTTTTTATGATATTTCAGAAAGAATTAAGGATAATCGTAACTATTTTCCTTGATTATTCCCCTCACTCTGAGCTATTGTGTAAAAGTTTGTGTCTGAGAACTATCATATGAAAACAACAGGTAATATTTTAAGAGTAATAGTTCCTTGAACTAGGTTGACAGTATAGGATTTACTGAATTATTATATAACTGGCACAACATGACTGCCCATGCATCACCAATATGGGTGTGGAGATCCCTGAAGAAGTTGGATGGATTGGTGCTAAGGGATAATTAATAACAACAAACTGGTCTTCAACTACAGAGAATAAATTTAAAAATCTATAGCAAAGATATAACAAAAATATGTTAAAGATCATAAAAGTAGCCTTACATAGAAAATTCAAGTGTTTAATGGCAGATTCTTCTAAAATTATTCTACAATTCAATGTAATTCCAGTAAAATCCAGTAGGAAATTATAAACAAATTTAAAGGAGGTGGCAAAATTTATATACAAAAATAAAAGATAGTAAAACTACTAAGATTATTTTTTAAAAAGAATGAGTTTTAGCACTATCAAGATATAATATGCAAATATCGTGTGAAGAAAAACACAGAGAGAGAAAAAGAGATAAGAAATGTGAAAATCTGGTTTACTATAGAAGTGGGATAAAGTCCCCTGGCTAAAAATGGGCTAGTCAATAAAATTTTCTTAGACAAGCAAGTAATTTTTTATAGTAAGCAGAATAATGATGCCTTTCTCACAATGAGAAAATAATTTTTATCATAACTAAAAACCACAATATTATAATGAAATTTGAACACTTTTAGAAGACAACATATTAATGGGTCATACACAGAAAATCTGACCTGACAAAGATGTGCATTAATTAAGCAGTTTTATTTCTAGATATGCAACCTAGAAGTATTTGTATATACAAGAATAATCAGAAATGCTCACATTATAATTATTCAATAGTGAAAAATAGGTAAAAAAAAAACACTAAAATACATTTTAAAAAAGTAGTATAGCAAAAAACCATTGATTACATCTCATTTATACACATGGTTTAAAGTATCATGAGAAATTCATCATAATAAGTAAAGTTTTTCAATTACAGAAAGCTTTGAAAATCATAACTCTTTTTTGGAAATATATTACAATAAAAATACAAAACCACTCATAAGAAACAAAACAACTTTATTCACTTCATCCCTTTCAAACATGGGGAGAAGTAAATGAGACCAGTAAGTGCTTTCAATTAAAGCTATAAAGTTTTATTGCACCTGTAAGCATAATGAATGTTGGCTATATTATTTTCTGTGTTTCTGTGCATGTTTATAGCATTCCATAAGAAATTTAGCTATTAAAACAAAAGACACTATACTTTAATTAAAGTGAGTAATGTGTTTTCTTATGGTGAACAAATCAACATCTCTAGCACCTGGGAATGTCTCAGCAGGAAATGTCTAATAGTAATTGCTCATACAAATGCTTTAATACACGCTGGACAAGAATATAAACTCCTCTAACAATTGTGTGTAAGCACTTTATATTTCAGTAGTCTCTTGGGAGAGACAAAATAAATTCACATGGAAATCCCCATCTAATCATCTCTGAGACAATCTGCTACTCTGAGCAGTTGGGAAGAAGCAATATTCACACTTCCAAGAAGGACTTAGACAATATTTGCATTAATTAATTGTATAAACAAATTTACTCCAAGTATCAGACTAACTGAAGAAAGTGGGAAGAAGTAAAAGCAGTGTTTTTTTTCTTTGAACTATAATGCATTTCTCATCTAATTATGATCAATGTAATGAAGTTATTCTATAAGGCACAAAGATTTTTAGGAACACCAACTAAGGTCCTAGGCGATGAACCATGTTTGAGAGTCTGAGATCCAGAAAGGCCCAGGACAGTCTAGGATTCAACCTTTAGATCTAGTAACAGGGTGGAGGTTCTGTGAAATCATGGGAAAAGAACTCCAAGGTCCTCATAGTCATTTTATGAACTGACCTCATCATAGAACAAAAAGTTCTTCCCAGAGAATAAAAGATCACACTTAGGGGACCCAGAGTAATCTAAGTGTGAAATGCACAAATACAGATCTGTGGAAGAGCAATTTAATATACAACAATCTGGATTGTAAGAAATACATTATTCTCTATATATGCAAAGTACAACCTTAACTTTCATATGGAGTTTCCAAATACATTACCTCATTTTGTCTCATAATTACCCAATGTGGTCAGTTGTTCATTGTGAACAAATGTCAGAAGGCTGGTGAGATGCAGGCACAGGGTTTACAGGTAAGGTCTGTAGAGAAAGAAAAATTCAGGGGCTGAAAACACTATTTAGGAACATTCTTTGGTCTTGGAACAACAACTTGGGAACTATTATTGATTTCATTATTTTATTAATTTTTTATTTTTAATTATGAGAACAATGATGCAAAGAAAGAGGATAAGGTAAAGTTACAGTGGAAGGACAATCACCCATAAACAGAATTCTCAGAATAAATCCCCTTGCTGATGCCTAAATTTTGAACTTACAGTCAAAGAAAATTAAGTATAACAGAACCCATGTACAATTACTTTGTCCACAAGTCCCCAGATTGTAATACATTATAACATTTCTTAGCAGTACACAAAGCAATCTAAAGCCATGAAATTTATGTGACTCCTTAAACATTGAAGGCATAGTATTTTTTACATTTTCATGCATATTAGTTTAAGTTAACATCAAAAGTTTAAGTGTTTTTTTAAGGTTTAGAGTCAAAGGAGCACAGTAAAAACGGTGTTAGAGTGGCAAATGATGTTTGCATAGGCCCACCAAAATTTGGGGGACGTGGAAGGGGAAAGCCTTGGCCTAAATATAAGGAGACCCTACCCCTGAAGTTTCCTAGCATAAGACCAACTCTAGGCTCCAGGAAAACTAGTTTGTTCAATTCAAGTCATCATCTGTAGAGCCAATACAGTTTTATTTTTCATGCAGTCTCTATTGTTGGCATCAGGTTTCTGTACTAAAGATCCTGGAATCTGCACATCCTACATTAAAGTCATGCTGGTGTGGAGCATCCTCTACTTTCACCTCACAATTAAAGAGCTATGCAGAAAGCCCTGTCCAGTAAGCAGGTCGTTGTTGTTAAGTCTTCTCAGTGTTAAGGGAAGTCTCTTTTGAGTAGGTCGATGTCAGAGCAGCTGTAGGGTCTTTCCTGGTAGAGGATTGCTTCCAGGTGATGTTATAGACAACCTTGAATGTTTCGTGGATGGCTTCCCTAGATCAGGGGTGAATAGAGAATGCTCATTCTTCTGAGGCCTGTGCCAGGTCATTATGTCAACGATCAGGGTGTAAGGTCCCATTGCACTACAAGATTTGTGTGTTCCTATCTCTATTAGATAAGATCTTATTTGTATGAATAGTATTTTCCCATTTTAATGTGCCTATGCAAACAAGAAATAAAGCCACGTGGTGTTATCAGTGCATATGGGGGCATAAGAATACGTCCAACAATCCCCGTGACTTGGTTCAAACATAAACGATAAACTGAGGACTCTTTCACCAAATTCCCTATTGAACAGTTCACAAAGAGAAGAAAAGATAAAAAAAATGGGAAAAATCATCAATGTATAAGAAAATATTCATCAGAGCTATAGCTGTCAAAGAAAATATACATAAGATGTTGAAAAGACATATATGTCCATTTTATGCCTTTTGAAATAGTTGGGGGGGTATTAATTCCAGTGACTACCATTGATTTCTAAGGTTCTTCCTTAGCAATAGCAGAAAAAAGCCTACCTGGTTTCCTTGTACTTAATGAAGAACTGCTTTAAACCTTAACAGAATTATTAATTTAATACTGAGTACAACAGTCTCAAACTTTACCCCCACATTTTCTAGTAAAAGTAGCACCAGTGAGGTTTTTTTTTTTATTGTTCCATATTCAAAGATAGCTGTCTCAATTTTAGTCTCATTATTTCAATACTGCATAGCAACACTTTCCAGTTGATTATGAGTGTTAGGCTTGGGACCCCAGGGTCATTTTTGATCCTTGCTGAAATAATGATGGATTCCCCCTACATAGCAGATCTGACTTAGGCCTAATGTGTGGCCCCAAAATCCATATATTCTTTCAAAGGCAGGAAAATAGTAGATATGACTAATTAGAGGGATCATCACAAAAATTAAAGAAAACTCATTTAAGTGATTGGAGCAAGACTTTTTAAAATAACTATTATAAAAAAGTTTGGTATAAATTATGATGGTGATATTTACACTATGAAAATCAGTATATTTTTCCATGATATACTTGTTATAATGTTTACTCCAACTGTGCTCCATGAGCTGTAAAGGATGTAAAGAATAGTGTACTGAAGGTCCATAGAGGTAGTACAGTGTATAAGGTACTTGCCTTGTATGAGTTCAAGTCCAGTTACATCTTTTATATTTTGTTGCCCCAAGCACTGCCAGGAGTAACTGAGTAGTACCTGAGTACCCCCAGATGTGGCTCAAATCACCCATTCCAAAAGAGTATTGTAAATGTAAGCATTTTACTTAGTAATTTCCTCAGTATATTAAATGTATTTAATTTTCTCTAAAACAAAAAAAATTGTTATACGTCAACCATTATCCAACTTGAAAAAAAGCAGGACTATCTCTTTTATTACTATAAAAAAACTTTTTAGATTAGCATATTTTCTTCTTGAATTTATATATTCTCTCCAAATCCATCATAGAATTTTACTTAATGGAATGTTTTGAGCTGGAAAGTATTTTTGTATATTTTATCATACATAGCTATAATAGAATAGACAACAGAAAATTATTTATTTATTTATTTATTATTGGCTTTGGGGATTGTGTGATCCCGGTGGCACTCTAGCGTTACTTCTGGCTCTGTACTCAGAAATCACTCCTGGCAGGCAAGAGAGACCATATGGGATGCTGGGACTTGAACCACCATCCATCCTGGATCAGTTGCATGCAAGGCAAATGCCTTACTGCTGTGCTATCTCTCCAACCCCTAAACACAGAAATTTAAATGATAAAATGTCAGTGTTCATAAGAGTCTAAGTTTTAAAACATTGATAGTTTTCTCTGGATTATTATAAGTAGTCATAGTAATAATAGCCAGCTGCTCAAAAATATGGAAATAACATTAAAATAATTATTAGCTATAAAATTATTGTGGGTGAAATGCATCTTTCTGATGAGAAGTCTTAAACTCAGCCTATGATTCAAGAATGATGATTACTGGGGCTGTAAAGATAGCATGGAGGTAAGGCGTTTGCCTTACCACTAAGCGCTGCTGGGTGTGACCCAAAAACCAAAAAAAAAAAAAAAAAAAAAAAAAAGAATAATGATTACTTATTGCTACATGGAGATAGTTTCATTCTAAGCTTTATTATTTTTCTTGATTTTTAAAAATTGTTTTAAAAACATTTTTAAACAATTAGTGTGTTCCTCAACTCTCTAAATTCCTTCCCAATTACAGGCCAAGAATCATAGTGAGTGATGAAGTTATCAAAAATAATTTTATGTAATATGATCATTTGATTAGATTATCCTCCAGTTCTGTGGAAAGCAAATACTTGGAAAACTATTAGATTTCAAAGGTTTCATCCACAATAATTGGTCATTCTCTTTCTCCAATTGCAAAATTTCTGTTCCTTCCTTTGTCTCTAAAGGCTTTCCCTTCCTGGGGCAATGTGCTATTAAAAAAATAGAATAAAAGAACTATGTCTTCTTTTCTGTAAAATGTAGAAAATGGGGGAAAATGTAGAAAGTGAAATTTAGAAAAGGGAGTTAGAAAGGAGAACCTCCTTTCAGGGCAAGTTCTCAGACTGATCCACATTCTGAATGATCAGATACTGAGAGTTCGGAACTGATTTCCAGAAAACTATTGTAGTGCTCTCACATCCAAGACAGTTATCATATACATCCACAAGTATGTACTCGTCTCTTGGAAGACTGTGATCTCTGCATTCCACTGACTTTGCAATCAGGCAGCCAAAGTTTTGCTTATCTAAACCATAAATACACCTTCACAATTCCTTCTCTGAGTCACTCTGAAGAGGCACCAATTAACCAAACTCCTTTAATTAGCACTTTCATGGTTAAGTGCTAGTATCTCATCTAAGTCTGGTTCTTTAAGTTATAAAATCAAATTTCTAATGAACAGGCAATTTCATACATCTTTAGTTTCACTGATCAAAAATAAGCTTCACTTCTAGGATTTAAAAGTCAAATTAGAGCCAGTAGCCAATGTGATCTTTAAAAAATCTTCAACCTTTTTCCAGTTTTTCTAACCTCCTTTCCCAAATCTCCATTTTATTAGGAATAGGAATTGGAAAAAGCTGCTCTAAGTTCTCTGAAGTAGTGGAAATCTTGAAATAGCTTCACCTTTTTTCAGCTTAAACTTTCCAACTACTTAGAAAAGTAATACTTCAACTTTTCCCCCAGGGAATACGATTAAGGACTGGGGAAAAAATATAAAGCATTTTCAAGAATACATAAAATGTGCCTTCTCATTGAATCCAGAAAATATATGGACTCCCGTTCACATGCCTTTTGGCAATATATAAAATAATAGTAGAGACAGGTTATTTTAGAGCACATAATATAAAATGTTTGTTCAAGCAGAAATGTTTTGGCAAAAAACAATTGAAGAGGATTTCTTAAAAGGTTAATCTCTCTAGTATATTTGAAGTATTTCAATGTGTGTCAACAGAAGATAAAGTATAAACACAAACACAACCATCTTATTTTAGTCCTTCATTTTACTAGTACCTTGAATCACTTCTAATAGTTTCTAAACCTTTCATATTTTTCCAATTTGCTGAATAAAACTAAAACTCACATCATTCAGGCTGCTATGAGATGAAATAAGAATAATAAAAAGAAAATGCCTTTTAAGTCTCTTCATTGGAAGAGTGCCCATGTTTTTATTTAAATTAAAAAATTTAGGAACTCTATAACTTTTCACGTAATAAAGTGATGTATTTTAGGGACTCTACTAATATAACTTTTTCAAATAATAAAGGGATGTATAATAGACTATTATTATCAAAATATTTAAAGAAATGTTAAGACCTACATGGTACAAAAAGGAGGAATTTTGGAATCCTCAGTCAACTACTAACATATATAAGGCAGATGTTTAAAATGTAAACTACTTATTTGGGGATCTTATTTCTGTGGAAATGAACATATCAGAATTTACTCTTCTACACATGTTATGGTATACAACTGATAAATTTCTATTGGTCTTAATGACAACTATCATTATAAACCTTTCTTCAGGTAAATGGAATATTAGTCTCCTTAAAGTTCCAGTCCTTAGGCAATAGTCAACTCATAAAGTCAAGATCATATGCAAAAGTTATATTATGAAGTTTTCATCCAGATGATTGCATGATGGATTTAAAATGTATTCTTTTTTAATATAATTTTTATTTTGATCGTAGTGGTTTACATATTGTTGACAATAATATTATGGGTACATATTTACATAAAATCAGGGGGGTTCCCATCACCGATTTGTACTCCTTACCCCTCCGTGTTCGTCCTACCTTCCATATTCTCCTCCCTCACCCCCAGGGCTGCAAGAATATGTGGTCCCCTCTGTACCTAGCTTACTACTTAGAAGTCTTGGTTTTGGTGCCTCCCTTATTTCCCCCTCTAACTGGGAGGAAGGACTACATAGTTCAAGTTATGTTGTTTTATTTGAAGAAGAGAAAAGTAGTAAACTGGGGTAAAAGTCTAATATGCTGAAGATGGGCGGAATCCTTCTAGAGGCTCTCATCATTGGTTTGAGAGATGAAGGAGAAAAATAAGGTGAAACACCCCAACAGTACAAAACGGATTGTCAAATATCCAGTGAGCACTCCAGTGATAACGATAGGCACCACAGAAAGATCTAGTTCTTCCTTTTCCAGTCTCAGAAGATGGTATTTTTCTAGGAATCTGTCAATTTCTACTGGTTCTCTAGCCTAACTGAATATAGTGTTCATAATATGATTTCATGATATGTTGTATTTCTTGGGGTTCTGTTGTAATCTCTCCCTTTTCATTTGTGATCCTACTGATTTGGGTGTTTTCCTTCTTTTTTTTGGTGAGTTTTGCCAGTGGTTTGTCTATCTTGTTTATTTTTTCGAAAAAACAACTCCTGGTCTCATTGATTTTTTGTACTGTTTTCTTAGTTTCTATGTTGTTTATTTCTGCTCTGGTTTTTATTATTGCTTGCCTTCTAGTTGTGGTTGGATTTCTCTGCTGCTGTTGTTCCAATTCCTTTAGGTGATCATTTAAACTGTTGATTTTGTTATTTTCCTATTTCTTGACATAGGCCTGTATTGCTATGTTTCCCCCCAATTACTGCTTTTGCTGTGTCCCACAAATTTTGACCTGTTGTCTCTTCATCATCATTTGTCTCAAGGAATCTTTTTATTTCTTCCTTGAGTTGCTCTTTGATCCAGCTGTTGTTGAGCAGCATGTTGTTTAATCTCCATGTATTAGTTTTTCTCCATTGTTTCTTCTTGAAGTCAATTTTGACCTCTATTGCATAGTGATCTGATAGGGTACTTCTAATGATCCTTACATTTGTGGTCTTATATAGGTTGGCTTTGTATCCTAAGACATGTTCTATTCTGGAGAAGGTTCCATGTGGGCTTGAGAAGAATGTGTATTCTGCTTTCTGGGGATGGAGGTCTCTATATAAGTCTATTATCCCTAGATCTTCTAATTTTTCATTTAGGGCTCTTATTTCTTTGCTATTTTTCTGTTTGGTGGATCTGTCCAGTGGTGATAGTTGAGTATTGAGGTCCCCTACTATTATCACATTTCCCTTCATGTGTTTCTCCAGGTTTGCGAGCAGTTGCCTCACATATTTTGCTGGCTCTACATTAGGTGCATAGATATTGACCAGAGTTAGTACTTGACCTAACATTCCCCTGATCAGTAGGTAGTGACCCTCTTTGTCACTGATCACTTTCTTG
The DNA here is from genome assembly GCF_024139225.1 of Suncus etruscus. NCBI lineage: Eukaryota > Metazoa > Chordata > Mammalia > Eulipotyphla > Soricidae > Suncus > Suncus etruscus. Next base: position 121,749,814 of record NC_064851.1, read on the forward strand.
AGATTGAATGCAATTTGGTCTGATATAAGAATGGCTGTCCCTGCTCTTTTTTGTTTTCCATTGGCCTGAATAATTACTTTCCATCCTTTTATTCTAAGCCAGTGCTTATCCTGTAGTTGTAGGTGTGTTTCTTGCAGATAGCAGAAGTCAGGTTTATTTTTCCTAATCCAGTTCTCTACTATGTGTATTTTAATTGGAGAGTTTAGTCTGTTAACATTTAGGAAAATTATTGAGAGAAAGGACTGTTGTGCAGTTGTGTTGTGTGGAGTGGTTATTGTTACAATCGGGGGTTTGGATTGTGTAATTCATCTCTGAGTAGGTCGTTTAGGATCGGCTTTGTTTGCACAAATAGTTCAAGTTGGTTCTTGTTTGAGAATGTTTTTAGTCTGGCCTCCCATATGAATGATAGTTTTGCAGGGTATTGGACCCTAGGTTGGAAATTTCTTTCATTCAGTCGTTTAAATATGTCATTCCACTGTCTTCTTGCTTGAATTATTTCAAATGGGAGATCTGGTTTGACTCTTATGTCCCTTCTTTTGTACTTGAGGGTTTTTTTCTCCCTTATTGCTTTAAGGAGTTCCTCTTTCTCTTTGTATTTTGCCATTTGGATTATTATATGTCTTGGTGTTGGTTTATTAGGGTCTATTTTATTAAGGACTCTCTTCACTTCCTGGATTTGCACTGAAGTTTCCTTCCAGAGGGTGGGAAAGTTCTCCACTATTATTTCCCTGACTACTTGTTCTTCCCCTTTCCCTATTTCCTCCCCTTCTGGTATACCCACAATTCTTAGATTGTTTCTTTTGTCCTTGTTCATTAGATATTGGATTTTTCCTTCCAGTGCTTTGCCTTTTTATTTCTTTGTTGGTTTCTTGATCACTTTTTGTTTCCAGTTTTCCTTCAAGTTCCTCAATGTGCTTTTCCAACTCTGTGTTTCTGCTCATAAGGATTGTTACTTTGTCTTTTAATTCCTTAAATTCTTTTTGTATGGAATCTTTCATGTTCTTTAACATTTTTCTTTAATTTGGCTGATTTGTTCATCCATAGATTTCTTATACTCAATAGCTAGCGTTTCTTTTATTTCTTTTATCAATCTTACATTTCCTTCCTCATGTCTGCTTTTAGGTCTTCTTCCCATGAAACTGTGCATTTTGGTGGACTTGGAAACTTGCTAGGGTTTGTCTCCATATCTCCAGATATTAGGGTTCCCCTTGATTTACCCATATTTCTTTGTATTTATTGGTGTGCTTTGGAGTGCTTTGCCTTCTAAATTCAGCCTACTTTGGTCCCCTGAGGTGTGGAGATGGGTCCCCTCCCTGAAGGTGGTTCTAGAGGGGGTTGTTGGGTGAGCTTGCTGAGGTTTGGCTCCTCCTGTGCTCTTTATGTGGCCTGATCCATTGCTTTTCCCTTTTTGTTGTACACTAGTGCAGGTCCTCCTCTGGCCACAGTGGTGGAGAGTGTTGTTGAGCCTAGCTCTCTTTCCCCCCCCCCCCCCCCCGCCCCTTTGCTACCTGGAGGTCAGCCTTCCTTCAGAGGGTCTTGTCAATTTTTTTCTCCTTATTCTTGTCAGTCAGTGCAGTTCGCTCCTGGCCACAATGGTTGCTGGTGCTGTTGAGCCTATCTCTCTATCCTCCATCCTCTCTTTAAAAGTCAATGGAGCTCCGCCCCCTTCGAACCTCAGCAGAAGAAATTCCCTCAGCCAAACCCTGTCGGCTGCTGCCCTCAGCCCTTGGTGAGTCCCAGGTCCGCTCCAGGGCTCAGGGGGGTGGGCTGCTCTAGGTTATCCAAAGGTCCAGGTGGCCGGCCCAATCTCACCCAGTCTATTGGTCCTAGCCTGTCCCAGCAGCACAGAGTGGGTCAGGTGCAGGATTCTCCTTACCCCTCCTACTTTCCACTGGGGCTTGGGGTCCCTGGGGCAGGTTGCTTAGTCTGGGCGCCCATGTGGGGGGAAGGGACTCACCTAGTCCGCTCTCACCTCGGGCTTGAGGTCCCTGGGGCAGGTTGCTTGGGTTGCCGAGCAGCCGTGGGTCTGGGCGCCCATGTGGGGGAAAGGAACTCACCTAGTCCACTCTCCACTTGGGCTTGTGGTCCCTGGGGCAGGTTGCTTGGGTTGCTGGGGCAGCCGCGGGTCTGGGCGTCCACGTGGGGGGAAGGGACTCACCCAGTCCGCTCTCTGCTCAGGCTTGGGGTCCCCGGGGCAGGTTGCTTGAGTTGCCAGGGCAGCAAGTTGTCTTGTTTTTATATCTAAATCATATTCTTAAGATAAACTGACCTTCCCCTTCAGGGTACTGTGTTCAAGGGACACAATTACAAAATTTTTATAAACTTAATAGTTTGAATCTCACAGCAGTAAAAAGAAATACAGTTTTTATAAGTCTGATTTCTCTTTTCTAACCACAAAACTAGTGAAGGATTATTCACCAAACCGTATCTCAGAAAATTGTTACCAGTCTAGACTTATGTCCCCTGAGCATCACCAGGATTGATCCCTAAGCACAGCCAGATGTGACCCAAAAACCACCCCATCCCTCTCACACACAAAAAATCAAACATTTCAGATGATGAATTTTAAGCCACTGGAAAATTGAATAAATGAAACTTCAAATCTCTTAGCAAACCAGGTTCTGAAAGGAAATGCTAACAGGACCCCCACTGGGTGCCATTAGAATAAACAGAAAAGCCCTTCCTTGTGTTCTTCAGTTTCAGTTACATCCACTGGACAGAGCTTTTATTGCCCAAATTCTGCTGTATTGAAGACAAAGGAGTCAGAAAAAATAAGTTGGAGCTTTGGCAAAACCCAAGAGGAAACACTTGATGTTAGATATGAGCTTGCCATTGTTTTGAGGGAACATGTATGCAGGAAAGAGTAAATGCCTGCATGTCTGAGACTCAATGTATGTAAACTGACTATCAGATGAATCTTATTTTCCCAGGCCACTTACAACTGCCATAAGATCATCTTTCTCCCATAATTCCTTATGGTGATACTCATTTCAGGACACTACCCAGAATTATTTTAGCATTAAACATGCTTTTCTTAAAAAACAATTAATGTGTGAAATAAAATGCCAGACTAATAGCTGCAAAAGCCTCCCACAGGTATAGTAAATAGTCAGGAAGCAGTTGGGGAAAAACTTTTCAAAATCCATGCATAGTCAGTTTTTTTATTTGCTGCTAAGGCTATTTCTACCAGTTTCCCCTGGTAGAAAAACAACAACAACAATAACAATAACAACAACAAAACCAGGGCTGAATCCTATATAGAATGACAAGATGACAAGTTCCTTCAAACACCAAATGCTGTGCAGATTTTAGAGAGTATGTAAAGATTAAATTGACCCAGAACTGTGATTTAACTGTGTGGGCCTTTGCTTTTCCTATTTGGCAAAACAAAGGGTGATTTGATATGTTATCTATATGAAGGTTCATTGGAATTACTTCTATCTGAACCTAATGACTACTTATCTCTAATAGTATCAAAAAGAATCACAGAATTAGACAGTTAAGAGGCCCTAGAAATGATAGTAATAGACACAATTAAATTAAATATTCAAAAAATATTTAGTGGACATATGTTCATGTGTAATATTCCTCATTCTTAACTACATACAATAAAAACTAATGTCATTGTTCTTATTTTCAATGAGTTCACAGTCTAAAAAATAAATTTATCTATAATAAAATAATAGTACAATGTGAATATTCTCACTAATAGAGATAGATATGAAGCATCAAACAGGAAATTATTAACCACCTAGAGATAGTTTGGGGAATTATTTAGTTGAAAAAGAAAAGTTAGTGCCATTGTCCTAAAAGTATGGATGATAAAAGAAAAAGAAAAAAAATATGGCCAAGGGAAGAGATTCTAAAACTGAAAAAAAAAAAAAAAACAACAAGTGCAGAGGTGTTAAACTACATGTGGTATTTGTCTTTAAAAAGTGGTATCTGGAGTTATTGAAACCTGGTGAGTGTTAGACAAATGTTAGTTAACTACTACACTATAAAAGCTAACTTGATCCCTGAAAGTCAGAAATAAAGATTGATTTTTAGCAGTGCAAAGTCATAACAAGAAGTCTAGTGATATTATAAATAGCCCATACTCAACATGAATTCAAATTACAGAAAACTACACTGAGAAAAATTCTAATATAGTACAGTGGCTCAAGTCAATTAACATGGAGAAAAGGAGATCTTAAATTACTTTCATTTTGATTTCATGTTTTCTATTTTCATTCTGGTTCTATACTCTGATAAAATGCCAGATAAAGCCTTTTTCTGTGGAATCACCATGGATAGTGGCTGGAACCCTTTCCACAATGAAGTGTATTGAAAACCCAAATAGCTGCTTAGTACATTGGGGCTCAGGTCTGCATGCTTTCTGCACTACCCCATTTTCATTTTGGCTAAACCAACTGTACCCCTGAATTTCTGTGTAAATTTCCTGCTTCAAGGTTCCAACCTTTGAGGGTGATGATGGCTTCTGTGTATTTGAGAGTAATGCCATGGCCTACTACGTGAGCAATGAGGAGCTGCAAGAAAGCAGCCCTGGGGCCTACGCCCAGTTGGTTCAGTGGGTGAGTTTTGCTAACAGTGACATCATGCCCCCCACTAGTATATGGGTGTTTCCCACCTTGGGCATTATTGCACTACAACCAGCAGGCCACCTAGTATGTCAAGGAGGAGGTGAGATGAGGTGGATTCTGGGCTTTCTGGATGCTCAACTGAAGACCAGGATGTTCCTTGCAGGTGAATGTGTGACCCTGGCCAACATCACAGTTGTCTGCACCCTGGTATGTCTCTTTCAAACAGGTTCTGGAATCTGCTTTCTGCCAGACTTTCCCCAATACCAATCACTGGTTCCTCACCTGCATTAATCAAAACCCAGATCCGGACTGTCCTGGGAGAGATGAAGCTTTGTGAGAAGATGGCCTAGTTTGACACTAAGAAATTTGTAGAGAGCCAGTCGAAGAAGAAAACTCAGGGAAGGAGAAGGGTGCTCAAGAGGAGAAGCAGAAGCCCCAAGATGAGTGGAAGGAGGAGAAAAAGGCAGTGGCCACCACTCTTATGGAGAAGATGGACGAGTGTCAACAGGCTCTGGTGGCTGAACAGAAGGCCAAGGACCCTTTTGCTCACCTGCCCGAATACCTTTGTGTTGGATGAGTTTAAACACAAGTACTCTGATGAGGACACGCTGTCTGTGGTGCTGCCATGTTTCTGAGAATATTTTGATAAGGATGGCTGGTTCTTGTGGTTCTCAGTACTGCTTTCCCAAGGAACCAACCCAGACTTTCATGAGTTGTAACCTCATCACTAGAATGTTCCAGCGCTTGGACAAGCTGAGAAAGAATGCCTCCACCAGCATCATCTTCTTTGGAACTAACAATAGCAGCACTATTTCTGGCATCTGGGTCTTCCGAAGCCAAGAGGTGGTTTTTCTGCTGAGCCCTGGCTGGCAGGTGGACTATGAGTCGTATCTGTAGCAGAAGCTGGACCTGGGCAGTGAGGAAATACAGACACTGCTGCTAGAGTACTTTTCCTGAGAGGAGAACTTCCAGCACGTGGGTAAAGCCTTCAATCAGGGCAGGATCTTCAAGTGACTATCTCTGGCTGTCTCCTAGCTGCCTGCCTTTTAGGGAGAAGGAGGTTTCATTAAAGAAAACTGAACATTGAAAAAAATGCAAGATAAAAAATATTACCCTAGGCCCAGATATAAGTGAATTCTCATGTTTAATATCATGAGATGCCAAGAATCCTCTATCCTACACACTTACCCTCACATTTAAGAATGATTAAACTTCCTCAGGCATATAGCAGCAGAAGACATTTGTTGCCTATTTCAGCTCTTCAAGGAATATAGAATGACTACCTATAAAGGCAAATAGAAAAATGACAAAAGTAACTAAAGTTATCACACAAAAGTGATAACAAATTCTTTCACATCAACCATTTCTCTAAATATTAATGTACTGAACTCTCCAATTAAAGGCATAAACTTGAGTCAGGAAACAAAATTCAACCTTCTGCTGTTTATGAGATACATTAGATCTTGCATAATAAGAGTGTATGTTTTGAAAACAATGATTTAGACTAATAGTAGAGAAACATAAGCAGGAACAATCATATGTGTATCAAACCAAATAGCATTCAATTTAAGAAAGTAATGTTAGGCCAGAGCAATAGTATAGTGTAGGAGACAATTACTTTGTCTGCAACCAATCTGGGTTCAATCTTCAGCTTCATATATAAATCCCTGAGCTCCACTAGGAGTGATCTTTGAGTAAAGGATCAGGAGTTAGCACTGAGACCTGTCATGGTAGATCAAAATAAAAAATGTTTTGAAAAGAAAGTAGTGAGGTAGTGCTGGATATTTTACACTAGTTAAGGGGATCAATAGATCAAGAATATATAACTTTTCCCAATCTGCATGTTCCAAATGAAGGGGACAGAGCAGTTTATAAAGCAATTACTAATAGAAGAGAGAAGGTATATCAATAGCAATACAATTGTGGTGGCATATTTCAACTTCAACACCTACTCTCTTCACTGAGCTCACCACTAGTCATTATATCAGTAAAGAGACAGGAACCTTAAGCGAGGAAGAAGAACTTGTATTAGTATTCATGTATAGGACCTTCCACCCTCCAAAAACAATGTGCATTCTTCTTCAGGGCATATTTAACATTCTAAGGAAAGACTACATACTGGGGAACAATCTGAGTGTTCATACTGTTATTAAAATATAAATAATAGATTAAGTATTTTTAAACTACAATGACATAACGATAGTAATTAACATTTAAGACATAGTTTGTAAAAGCTCTGAATCTAGAAATTTGAACATCAGACTTAAATAGCTACTAAATCAAAGAGGAAACCAAAAGAGAACTCAAAGATCCCTTGAAATGAATGAGAATAAAGATACAAGTATAAACTTATGGAACATAGCAAAAGTAGTATTAAATAAGGCACTCAACCCATTGGATTTAAATCAAGAAACAAATCCAATTGAATAAAAAGTTTCTAAGTTCAAGACTTGATAAAATAGAAGAAAACAAGAAATACATCCCAATGCAGAAGAAGAAATAAAAATTATAGCAGATATTAAAATATTTTAAAACAACCATATACAATGTTGATGAAACCAGGAACTGACTTCTTCAAACAATAAACAAAACTAAACAAACCTTAGCTAGATTCAAGAGGAAAGAGAGAAAAATGTCCAAAATTGGATCAGATTCTAAAGGGGAGTAACTGTAACGAATAGCTCAGAAATACAAAGGTTCTTTGAAATTACTTATAGGTTGCTATGAATAACTCTATACCACTAAGTTAAAGAATCTAGAAGAAAAAAATCTAGAAGAAATAAATTGTTTTAGAATAACAAGCTCCCAAGACTAAATCAGGAGGAAGTAAAAAATAAAAAAGCCTAAACAAATCTTAAGTAAGGAAATTGCTACAGAAATTTAAAAAATTGCCCCAGAAAAACACAAGACAAAAAAGGCTACCAGTACGTTCATTGTAGCACTATTTACACTAGCCAAATTTGTAAACAACTCATGCCAAAGAACAGATGAGTAGATAAAGAAATTATGGTTCATCTACACAATCGAATACAATGTAGCTGTTGTCAGGAAAAGTAAGCCATAAAATTTATTTATACATGGATAGACATGGAGAGTACAATTCTAAGTGAAATGAGTCAGAGGGGTAGGACAGACATAGGATGATCAGATTCATCTTTTGGATACAGAATAAAGAAGATAGTATGAGAAAAATACTCAAAGACAATAGAAATAATGGAGGGGGTGCAGTTAGATCAGAGAAGAGACTATTATAACAATAATAATTAGAAAAGATAACTCTGACAAGAAATAGATGCTGAAAGGACATAAAGTGATATATATATATATATATATATATATATATATATATATATATATATATATATATATATATATGATATTCCTTCAGTAACTGCAAACCCCAGTGACAAAAACAGTAACAAGAGGAGAGAGAGGGAGGAAAGGGAGTGAGCAAAGAAGTAAGGATGGGAGAGAGGGAGGGTGGGAGGGAGGGAGGAAAAAAAGGAGGAAGGATGGAGTAAGAGAGAAAGAGAAAGAGAGAGGGGAGAGAAAGGTCTATTATAAAGGCAGGCTGGGTAGGGGAGGGGGAATGTGAGGGGGAACTGGGGAAATTGGTGGCAAAAAATGGACACTGGGGAAGGAATGGGTGTTGGAACACTGCATAATATCATATGACTGAAACCTAACAACTTTTAACTCTGTATCTCACGTTGAGTTAAAAAAAATTTTTCAATTGCCCTGAAGCAAAAGCCCAGGTCTAGACAGGTTCACTAGTGTGTTCTACCAAACTTTCAAAGAATATTTACTACCTATACAACTCATGCTCTGTCAAAATATCAAATAAACAGGATTTCCTCATAACAGCTTTTATTAAATTAACATTAATCCCAAAGTAAACTGCTATAACTGAAAAAGAAAATTAAAGGCTAATATGACTGATGAAGTTGATGCAATGATCAAGCAAATCTTAGCAAATTAAATCCAACAATACACTATAACCAAGTAGGATTCATTCCAGGGATAAAAGGATGGTTCAGCATAGGCAAATCAACTAATGTAAGCAACCATAACAATAAAAGGAAAGATAAGTATCATATGATCATATCAATGCAGAGAAAGCTTTTTATGGGATTTTACAACTATTTATAAAAAATAACCCTCATCAAAAAAGGACAGAAGCCATGTACCTCAAAATAGTAATGTCCATTTGCAATAGTCTTATTACAAATATATTAAATAGAAAAATAAATGAAAGCTTTTCTTTTGATCAGACACAAGTCAAGAATCTCCACTTTCTCTACTTTTATTCAATATAGTTTTGGTAGTCCTTGACACAAAACTCAATCTAGAAAAAGAAATAAAAGTGACCCAATTTTGAAAAGTAGTAAAGCTATTGCTATTTGGAGATGTCAAGATAATATACATAGTATACCCATAAGTCTTCATTAAGTCTTCATTAAACATCTCTAAGAAATAATAAACCAATATAGCAAAGTAGTATACTATAATAACATGCTATTAAAGACTTATATGCATTTAAAGGTACAAATGCATATTGAAATAAGTGGAATATGATGCCAGAAAATGGAAAAACACACTTCCTGCTCAAAGATTGAAAGAATAAATATTGTCAAAATGAATATACTTCTCATTATACTTGCATTATACAGATACAAGACACTTCTTATAAAATTATCGATGACATTTTTCAAGAAGTTAGAAAAGACTGGATTTCATCAGGGTTCCTGCCTGCAATCCTCCCTGCTACAGAGAGTTCTTGGCTGGCTCTGCTCTCCTGCTGTGACTTGGATGACCCTGAGGACTTGAAGGGAACTCTGCTTTGCTTGTCTGTCTTTCCTGAATACTTGAAGCTCTAATCAGAGGCCTAGGAAGTGCATCCCCAAAAGAACTGTCATCTAGCGGCCGGCAGCTCCGCTTCGCTTCGCGGCCTCGCACTCTTTCTAACCAATGAACCCCACCACAACATGCAGAAAAAAATCACACTACAAGCATGACAATGGGGAAACCTCACAGGCAAACACCATGCACAGAGAATGAAGATGATAGCTCAGATGACCCAAAAAATTCCAACCAGCTGATTAACCTCTTGGATAAAGAGTTTAGAATAGAAATGTGGAAGATGTTCGAAGAACTCAAAAAAAAAAAAAAAAAAAAAACCATAGATTGATCTGAACAGAACACAAACTCAGAAAACTCCAAACTGAAATAACAGATCTGAAAAACACGGTAGCTGAACTGAAAAACTCAGTGGATAGCCTTGGCAGCAGGGTAACAGCAGCTGAGGAGAGAATCACAGTACTGGAAGATGAGAGGCAGAAAAACTCAACACAGCAGAAGAAATTGGAAAAGAACCTTAAGACAAAGGAACAGGCAATGGAAAAAGTACTCAAGAAATGCGAACAGATGGAAATAAAAGTCTTTGATAAACTCAACAGAAACAACATAAGAATTATTGGAGTCCCAGAAACCCAGGTAGGAGATCTCCAGGAAGAATCAACTGCCAAAGACCTCATCAAAGAGATACTCCCAGAGTTAAAGACTACATGCAATCAAATCCTGCATGCCTGAAGAGTACCAGCTAAAAGAGACCCAAAGAAAAACACCCCAAGACATATCTTTGTTACAATGACAAATCCCATAGATATAAATAGAATACTGAAAGCAGCAAGATCAAAAAGGTAAATTACATTCAAAGGAGGATTCCTAAGACTTACAGCAGACATGTCACAGAAACTCTCAAGGCCAGAAGACAGTGGTGGGATATTGTGACAAGACTGAATGAAATGAATGCCTCACTGAGAATACTGCACCCAGCCTGACTCACCTTCAGGTTTGAAGGAAGAATACACAGCTTCATGGATAAACAACAGCTCAGAAACTTCACAGATGATAAACCAGCCATAAAGGAAAAACTGACAGGTCTACTCTAAGACAAGAGAGACCAACAAACAGCAAACTTATCTACAAAAATGACATTAAATCCTATGACAATCATCTCCCTCAATGTCAATGGACTAAATTCACCAATTAAAAGACATAGAGTGGCAAAATGGGTCAAAAAGATGAATCCAACTTTCTGCTGCCTACAAGAAACACACCTGAATAATCAGAACAAATATAGACTCAAAATCAAAGGCTGGACAAAATCATCCAAGCAAACAACACCCATAAAAAAGCTGGGGTGGCCATATTAATATCTGATGACACCAACTTTATACTCAGAAAAGTGGTAAGGGACAAAGATGGACACTTTGTACTAATCAAGGGATATGTGCAACAGGAAGAAATCAGACTATTAAACATATATGCACCCAATGAGAGACCAGCAAATTATCTAATACAATTATTGACAAATCTCAAAGAAGACATCAATAATAACACAATAATTGTGGGAGACCTTAACATGGCCCTTTTTATACACCAATAATGATAGGGAAGAGATGGACGTTAAGAAGGCAATCCCATTCGCGTTAGTGCCACACAAACTCAAATATCTTGAAATCAACTTGACCTATACAAATTAAACTATAAAACCCTGCTTCAAGAAATAAGAGAGGACACACGGAAATAGAAACACATACCCTGCTCTTGGAATGGCAGGATTAACATCATTAAAATGTCAATACTCCCCAAAGCATTACACAGATTTAATATGATCCCTCTAAGGACACCTATGACATCCTTCAAAGAAATGGATCAAACACTTATGAAGTTTATCTGGAACAATAAACACCCTCGAATAGCTATAGCACTCCTAGGGAAAAGGAGTGTGAGAGGCATTACTTTCCCCAACTTTAAACTGTACTGCAAAGCAATAGGTATCAAGACAGCATGATATTAGAATAAAGAGAGAACCTCAGATTAGTGGAATAAGCTTGAGTTCTCAGAGAACGTTCCTCAGACATACAAACACCTAATTTTTGACAAAGAAGCAAGAAATCCTAAGTGGAGCAGGGAAAACCTCTTCAATAAGTGGTGCTGACAGAACTGGTTAGCCACTTGCAAAAAAGCGAACATAGACCCCCAGTTAACACCATGTACAAAGGTAAAATCCAAATGGATTAAAGACCTTGATATCAGACCTGATACCATAAGGTATATAGAACAACACGTAGGTAAAACACTCCATGACATTGAGACTAAAGGCATCTTCAAGGTGGAAACTTCACTTTCCAAACAAGTGGAAGCATAGATAAACAGATGGGAATACATTAAACTGAGAAGCTTCTGCACCTCAAAAGAAATAGTGCCCAGGATTCAAGAGCCACCCACTGAGTGCAAGAAACTATTCACCCAATACACATCAGGTAAGGAGATAATCTCCAAAATATACAGGGCACTGACAGAACTTTGCAAGAAAAAAACATCTAATTCCATCAAAAAATGGGGAGAAGAAATGAATAGACACTTTGATAAAAAGAAATACAAATGGCCAAAAGGCACATGAAAAAAAATGTTCCTTATCACTAATCATCAGGGAGATGCAAATAAAAACAACAAAGAGATACCATCTCACACCACAGAGATTGGCACACATCACAAAAAACGAGAATAATCAGTGCTGGCGGGGATGTGGAGAGAAAGGAACTCTTATCCACTGCTGGTGGGAATGCCGTCTAGTCCAACCTCTATGGAAAGTGATATGGAGATTCCTCCAAAAACTAAAAACTGAGCTCCCATTCGACCCAGCTATTCCACTCTTAGGGATATACCCTAGGGACACAAGAATACAATACAAAAACCCCTTCCTCACACCTATATTTATTGCAGCACTATTCACAATAGCCAGGCTCAGGAAACAACCAAGATGCCCTTCAACAGATGAATGTCTAAAGAAACTGTGGTACATATACAAAATGGAATATTATGCAGCCATCAGGAGAGATGAAGTCATGAAATTTTCCTATACATGGATGTACATGGAATCTATCATGCTGAGTGAAATAAGTCAGAGGGAGAGAGAGATGCAGAATAGTCTCACTAATCTATCGGTTTTAAGAATAATAAAAGTCATTTTTGCAACAATCCTGAGACAATGAGAGGAGGGCTGAAACTTCCAGCTCACTGCATGAAACTCACCACAAAGAGTGGTGAGTGCAGTTATAGAAATAACTACACTGAGAACTACCATAACCATGTGAATGATTGAGGGAACTGGAAAGCCTGTCTAGAGTACAAGTGGGGGTGGTGTGTGATAGAGGGAGATTTGGGATATTGGTGGTGGGAATGTTGCACTGGTGAAGGGGGGTGTTCTTTACATGACTGAAACCTAATCACAATCATATTTGTAATCAAGATGCTTAAATAAAGATATTATAAATAAAAATAGTTAGAAAAAAAACTTTACTGAAAACTGTATAGAAAAATAAAAACTCCCAAATAACTAAAGCTATTCTGAAAAAAAAGAAAATGTCAGATACACTGTATTTCCTGATTTTAAAATAAAATATATAGCTACAGTTATCAAACTGTGTCGTCCATGGGGGCCAAGACAGTAGTACAGCAGGAATGCACTTGCCTTGCATGTGGCCACCCAAATTCTGTACCAACCACACCATATGGTGCTTAGAGGTCTGCCAGGACTGATTCTTGAGCACAGAGCCAAGTGTAAGCCATGAGAATTGTGGAGTTTACTCACACACATACTAAAAACAAACAAACAAAAACATAACTATATAACACAGAAATAAAAATAAACTCTCAAGCAAATGAAAAGAATAGAGAGCTCAGATATAAACTCTCAGACCTATGGACAGCTAAATCAATAAAGTAGTTGGGTACATGAAGTAGAGAAAAGCTTTTTAAACAAATTGTGTTTGGAAACTGAATAGTCACAGACAAAAAAGTAAGTATATAAATTGGATCTATACCTCACACCATACACAATTAACTTAAAATGAATTAAAGACCTTGAGATGCCACTGAATTTATAAAATTCATGGACTCCCCAGAATAGACTCTCCAGAATATAAACCTCAGAGGCATATTCAGCGATTTTACTCCACTGGCAAAGAATACAATTCAATAAGCAAATGAAACTACTTAAGACTAAGAAATTATATGATCAAAAATGAAAACTCATGGCTAATACAGAAAGTCATTCTACTATTTAAAAGAAAAAAAATATTTGAAATACAGAAAGCATTCATTTGTCATCCTTGAACGTTGGTTATCTACAATGTTAGTGATTATAATTTGATATCAATTGCAATCTGGGACCTTTAAAGGAAAGACTGTCAAAACTATAGAAAGATGATGCTCAAGTGCTTATAAGACCTATTCTCAGCTGGACTCTGAAATGTTTGAATAAAAAGTAGTATTATGAATTCCTGGTATTAAACCATCTGTCAAATACCTGGCAGCCAGAACATCTGGAACAAGAATCACATTGTAGCTGCCAAACTTGTTGCTGCACAGTTGTACTTCCTACTTGCAATTGTAGATTCCAGGAACAAAGAATTATTTCAATATTTAGTGGCTAACTTTATATCTGTTCTTGTATGATTGTGATCAGTTGTCTGTTTGCCTGCTATACTCATTAATATAGTATTTATAAAATCCAAATAAAAAAATTGCTATTGAAGATTCCTTTATATGTTCATAAAATCCCTTTCACTCCTAACATCATATCCTGGACCCCCCAAAATGTTGTTCAGGCTATGAAACAAAACTAAATTTCTTATAAGTCAAAGCACAGGTGCATATAATTGATATGCAATGGTATAGGCTGAAAAGATAGGACAAAGATTAAGGCACTTGTCTAAAATGATGATGCAGTCATGACACTGATCTGAATCCCAGCACTGTATGGGGCCAACTAAGCACTACCAAACATGATCCCTGAGCACAAATTCAGTGGTGGTCCTGAGTACATGTGTCCTCTCAAAAATATATATATGAATACATGTACATACATAGATATATATCTAAATGAATTTTTCAAATTTCAAATTGAGGAAACATTGGTTTATAAAGCTATATAAAGATAAGGATACAATCTTAGTCCTTTGTTCCATGTTGTTGAATTTTGGAGGTTCCTTATATATGCTGGATACTAAACCTTTGTCAGATATACTTTGTATGAAAACAACTCACATACTTCAACAATACTAATAATAACCCAACCAAAAAATGTTCAAAGAACCTGGAGAGATATCTTCCCCAAGACAATATACAGATGACTAGCATGCAAATTTAAAAAAGTGCTCAACTTCATTTATTGTTAAGGAAGAACAAACCAAAAGCACAAAGAGAAAATAAATCAAAAATAAGAATGGGAAATATTAAGGAAGAGAAAAATGCCAAAAGTTGCATGAGTGTCCAGATCCTCCCCCACCAAAAAAGATGTCTTGGGGCCGAAATGATAGCACAGCAGTAGGGCATTTGCCTTGCAAGCGGTCAAACCATCACAGACCTGGGTTTGATCCCAGACATCCCATATGGTCCCCCAAGCCAGGAGCGATTTCTTTTCTTTTTTTTAACACCTTGATAACAAATATGATCGTACTTGGGTTTCAGTCATGTAAAGAACACCCCCCTTCACCAGTGAAACATTTCCATCACCAATGTCCCAAATCTCCCTCCTCCCCACCTGACCCCTGCCTGTACTCTGTCTAGACGGGCTTTCTACTTTCCTCATTCATTCACTTTGCTATGATAGTTCTCAATGTAGTTATTTCTCTAACTGTACTCATCACTCTATGGTGAGTTTCATGTCATGAAAGGACCTTCCAGCCCTTCTCTCTTTTGTCTCTGGGAATTATAGCAAAAATGTTTATTTTTTATTTTTCTCTAAATTCCATAGATGAGTGAGACTATTCTGCATTTATCTCTCTCACTCTTACTTATTTCACTAAGTATAATAGATTCCATATACATCCAGGTATAGGAAAATTTCATGAATTCATCTCTCCTGACTGCTGCATAATATTTTATTGTATATATGTACCACAGTTTCGTTAGCCATTCGTCTGTTGAAGGGCATCTTGGTTGTTTCCAGAGTCTGGCTATTGTAAAAAGTGCTGCAATAAATATAGGTGTGAGAAAGGGATTTTTGTATGTATTTTTATGTTTCTAGGGTATATCCTTAAGCGTGGTATAACTGGATTGTATGGGAGATCAATTTCCAGGTTTTGGAGGAATCTCCATATCACTTTCCATAATGGTTGAACTGGATGGCATTCACACCAGCAGTGAATAAGAGTTCCTTTTTTTCCACATCCCGTCCAGCACTGCTTGTTCTCATTCTTTGCGATGTGTGCCAATCTCTGTGGTGTGAGATGGTGCCTGATAGTTATTTTGATTTTCATCTCCCTGATGATTAGTGATGTGGAGTATTTTTATGTGCCATTGGCTATTTGTATTTCTTCTTTGGCAAAGTGTCTGTTCATTTCTTCTTCCCAATTTTGATGGGATTAGATGTTTTTTTCTTGTAAAGTTCTGTCAGTGCCTTGTATATTCTGGATATTAGCCCCCTGTCTGATGAGTATTGGGTGAATAGTTTCTCCCACTCAGTGGGTGACATGTATCTTGGGCACTATTTTCTTTGAGATGCAGAAGCTTCTCAGCTTTATATATTTCTATCTGTTTATCTCTGCTTCCACTTATTTGGAAAGTGCAGTTTCCTCCTTGAAGATGCCTTTAATTTCTATATCATGGAGTGTTTTACCTACATGTTGTTCTATATACCTTATGGTTTCAAGTCATATATCAAGGCCTTTAATCCATTTGAATTTGATCTTCATACATGATGTTAGCTGGGGGTCTAAGTTCTCTTTTTTGCAAGTGGCTAACCGGTTGTGCCAACACCACTTGTTGAAGAGGCTTTCCCTGCTCCATTTAGGATTTCCTGCTCCTTTATCAAAAATTAGGTGGTTGTATATCTAGGGAACATTCTCTGAGTAATCAAGCCTATTCCACTGATTTGAGAGTCTGTCTTTATTCCAATACCATGCTATTTTGATAACTATTGCTTTGTAATACAGTTAAAATTTTGGGAAAAGTAATACTTCCCATATTTCTTTTCCCAAGAATTTCTTCAGCTATTCAAGGGTGTTTATTGTTCCAAATGAACTTCATAAGTGTTTAATCCACTTCTTTGAAGAATGTCATGGGTATCTTTAGAGGGATCACATTAAATTTGTACAGTGCCTTGGGGAGTATTGGGATTTTAATGATGTTAAACCTGTCCATCCATGAGCAGGTTATGTGTTTCCATTTTCGATTGTCCTCTCTTATCTTGGAGAAGGGTTTTATAGTTTTCTTTGTATAGGTCCTTCACGTCTTTGGTCAAGTTGACACTAAGATATTTGAGTTTGTGCAACACTAATGTGAATGGGTTTTTTTCTTAATGTCCATTTCTTCTCTATTGTTATTGGTGTCTAAAAAGGCCATTGATTTCTGTGTGTTAATTTTTGCAGCCTGCCACATTGCTTTACGAATCTATTGTTTCTAGGAGCTTTTTTTATAGTCTTTAGTTTTTTTCCAAGTCAAGTATTATGTCATCTGCAAACAGTGAAAGCTTGAGTTCTTCTTTTCCTATATTGATTCCCTTGATATCATTTTCTTGCATAATCGCTATAGCATGTACATCCAGTACTATGATGAATAGAAGTGGTGAGAGAGGACAGCCTTATCTTGTAGCAGAATTTAGAAGGAAGGCTTTTAGTTTTTTCTTCATTGAGGTATTTGCCATTGGCTTGTGGTAAATGGCCTTAACTATACTGAGAAATGTTCCTTTTGTTTCCATCTTGCTTAGAGTTTTTATCAAGAATGGGTATTGGACATTATCAAATGCTTTCTCTGCATCTTTTGATATGATCATGTGATTTTTATTTTTCTTGTTGTTGATGTTGTGTATGATGTTGCTAAATTTATGGATGTTAAACCACCCTTCCATTCCTGGGTTGAAACTTACTTGATTATAGTGAATAATCTTCTTGACGAGGCATTGGATCCTATTTGACAGGATTTTGTTGAAGATCTTTGCATCTGTATTTATCAGGGATATTGGTCTGTAAATTTCTTTTCTGGCAGCATCTCTGTCTGGTTTTGGTATCAAAGTGATGTTGGCTTCATAAAAAATGGTTGGAAGTGTTCCCATTTTTTCAATTTCATGGAAGAGCCTGGCCAGGATTGGTAGTAGTTCCTCTTGAAACGTTTGAAAGAATTCATTTGTGAATTCATCCAGGCCTGGGCTTTTGTTTTTGGGCAAACTTTTGATTACTGTTTTAATTCCCTCAATTCCTCATAATTTAACCATTTCTTCCAGGTTCTTATGTTTAGTAGCATAGAGTTTCTCAGAGTAGTCTTTGATTATTCTTTGAATCTCTGCAATCTTCTTTTCATTTCTATGAGAGGTTATCAAGTTTTTATCTCTTTATTTGTGAGTTTTGCCAATGGTCTATCAATCTTGTTTATTTTTTTTTCAAAAAACCAACTTCGGGTTTCATTGATCTTTTGGGTTGTTTTTTGAGTTTCCACTTCATTGATTTCTGCTCTGAGCTTTGTTATTTCCTTCTGTCTCCCTATTTTTGGTTCCCTTTGTTGATCATTTTCTAATTTTATAAGCTGCATCATTAAGCTAATCATGTATGCCCCTTCTTCCTTGCCAGGAGTGATTTCTGAGCATATAGCCAGGAGTTACCCCTGAGCGTCACCAAGTGTGGTCCAAAAGCAAACAAACAAAAAAGTCTTAAACACTGTTAGTCCAAATCAAATTGGTGTCACATCTACAAAAATAATCTCTTTGAAATTCTTGCTGAGATTTCTTAGAAAATGGAAGTACCATATGATCCAACAAAACCACCCTCAGTCATGTATATAAAAAAAAGTAACCCAAATCATAAACAGTGCATCCTGTGTTCATAGTAGCATTATTCATAATAGCCAAACATGGAACTAATCTAAATACCTATCGATAGTGACTTAAAAAGAAATGGTGGCATGTAAACTAGAATGGAATACTACTTAGGTATTAAACATAGAAAGTTGTATCTTTTTAAGCCAACTTGAGTGAAAATAAGAAAATTAAAAGTAAAAATAATTATCAAATGTTTTCACTCATATGCAAAATGTAAACAAGAAAATAAACCAACAAAACACAACCAAAAATGATATAAGGCATAGGTAGAGGGACTTACTCTGATAGCGTGATTGCACTGGAATTTTGCGCTCAGGCTTAAATACACAAAGATATGTGAATTTCTACATTAAAATGTTATAGTATTGTAAATCAATAGAAAATGGACTTTAAAACATTAAAAATGATTGGTTTTTACTTTTTCTAAAAAATACACTTAGGAATGTATCCAATTGTTTTGAAGTGTTCTGGTAATGATTCACTATTTTTTAAATAATGTCCATTTAGACTTGTATCTTAGCTTAATAAAATGGATGAGTTAGATTCACCTGAAATTAATAAATAAAAGATTACTCAAAGAAGCCAGAAATGTGGCTCAGCAGTAAAATATTCCTTGCTTGTGTAATGCCTTGGATTTAATACTTGATAATGGAAGGAAATAAAAAGCAGATTACAAGTAAAGGAACTGAGTGACTTTAGGATTGGTAGAGCTGAAGAAATTAAGTGTAACCTGTCCCCGAGGATCTGAACACCTTCTATGAATTGCTGACAGATTTCTTAGTTTCTACCTGGACATCTTCACAGCCAGCATTTCAATTCCACCAATCTATGATTAGGTATGGATGAATTCAGTTGTTTGAAAATGTAGATCATCCAATTATAAACATAAGTTTGGTTGTAAAGTAAATTTTTACTTTGTCATTACTTCTGCATGAGTTCAGTCATATAAATGAGAGAGAGTGTGTGTGTTTAAATATGACTTTTGTATAAACCAAGTGCATCTTCTAAGAGTTTTTATAAAACTTCAATCTAGGGGCTAGAGAGATAATACAGCTAGAAATGTGTTTGCCTTGCACATAGTTTACCAAGTTTCAATACCTGGATCCTACATAGTCCCTGGACCCCACCAGAAGTGATATCTAAACATAGAACCAGGATGTACCCTGAGTACAGCTGATTATGATATGAAAAATTGTTTTGACCTACACAGTACTGTTCTTTTCTTTAGCTAGGTACAACTTTGAAGTACAAATCACAATTATACAATCAAGTTTGTAATCATGTTTAAATCAAGATGTTATAAAAATGGGGCAGGAGAGATAGTACAGCAGCGTTTGCCTTGCAAGCAGTCAATCCAGGACCTATGGTGGTTGGTTCGAATCCCGGTGTGCCATATGATCCCCTGTGCCTACCAGGAGCTATTTCTGAGCAGATAGCCAGGAGTAACTCCTGAGCGCCACCAGGTGTGGCCCAAAACCCAAAATATATATATTATAAAAATGTAATTAATATAAAAATGTTAAATGAAAAAAAAGAAATATGTTCTACTTATTATCGCTAAAGTGTAAAGAATTCATACTGTCTGCATTTGAAATCTTATATCTGTATTCAAATGTAAGAAAAACACTGGCCTTGTCTTACTGTAGAAGTCACATAAAATAAGCCTCTTTTATTAATAAATATATAAAATATATAGTATTTATTACATAATAATGTATAATAATATAAATATAGGCATATATATGGATGTGAGTATGAATATATGTATACATGCAAAAATGGTATTAAGTGTACTTCGAAGTATAGGTCTAGTAAAGATATAAATTTGAATATAGTAAACACCTAAGTTTATATTCTAATTTTTATATGCCCAATTACAACTATTCTTTATAAGGCTCCCAACTCTCTGGGTCACCTTTTCTGTAGAAAATCATCATTTTTCCAATGATGAGTTTTAATATTTTCATAGCAATATGGAAACATCTGGAGATGTTTTCTGGTAATGGTATTTAAGATTCATTTTTTTCAACATCTATGTCACCCTGTTGACTCATTTTGAGCTTGAGGCCAAATTAAACGTCTAAGTCAGTTTTTTTTAACCAAAATTTCTGTTCTTAAACCATATGCAAGTAGTTTTACTACTAATAAAATAGTAAGAAAGAAGGCATAGGTAGGACTGGGATAGAATAATGTCTATTCTATTAAGACAGCCAATTTTAAATAAATTTATTTCCATTTGAAAGTATCTATTTTCAGGATAAGTTACTTTTACCATTTGACACAAAATTAGGTAACACTAGAGCATGCATAAAACAACTTTTAATTTACAATATCCAATATACTGTTCATTTTGTTTCATTCAGATTTCCATACTATGACCAAGGCAAGGATAGGTGAGTTATTGAATGCTTTCTGTTCATGATGTGTCATTAGCATTAACAGAATCCAAATATTATGTACAATTCATTCATTGAACATAGCATTATGTGGAACAAATAAATATTCTACCTTAGCAATATTATTTAATACAAAACCATTTTTGTCTACAGGCATCGACAAAGTACCCTTTCTATAATTAATACCCCAAAGTTATATTCCCCATTTCCACTATTAAAAGTGATAACATAATGCAATTTTTAAATAAAAGTAGTGGTTCTAAAAGGCAGAATCATAGTTTCCAAAAATTTCAGTTTCCCAATTTCACTTTCTATTGAGTCATGATGCTTACAATGATTATAGCTACTGAGTGTTGCATTTTCCATCGTGGCAAAGAATCCTACAGTGAGGAACAGATATATATTTTTACAGATTCAATTCCCATAACATGTGCTTTTAAACAACCCATTAATTTAACTACTGAGAAAATACTGAGATTTATTATTTGGCTACATCATCTTAGGTATTTCGTTAAAACACTTGGCCCATATCTAAAAAAGAATTTCTTTAAAAAATATACTTACTTTCTCCAGGAAAATAAAAAAAAATCACCCCTCTCAGTATTACTTTCCCTTCTTTGAAAAAAAAAATTCCTTCCTTTGAGAACATGGAATCTCTGATGCTCTCATGCCCCTGTAAGTTCCCTGTCCAATTACCTATCATCACCCAGCTGTGAATCACACCCTGAACTCAGATTGAGAGTCTAAAACATTTTTTACATCCAGTACAGTTCAAATAAAACAGGTCAAAGGGACACAGCACAGATAATTCTGAACACACAGATGTTCAACAGAGCCTGTTCAGAAAGCAGCATGGAAATGACATTGCAGTTGCAATCCCAGCAGACTGGCAGTTAATATATGGAACTCTATAACAATGTATGTTCATATGTATGTGTATATGCTGGCCTGCAACTTATTACATCAGCATCATTCCAATACCACCACAGTTGACTAAATCCTTGTTTCTCCAGATTGCACATTTAGACAGTAAGAAATTAGACTGAAAAGGACTAAACTGGAGATGTCATAACAAGGAGAACGGAATGAAGTTTATCCAAGTCATCCCTAGTTTACTATAGCACTCTGGAAATACATTTATTTGAAGACAAAAACAGTATCATCAACAGTCATTTACTTTAGAAGCCAGCAATTCATCACTTCTTTGAGGGTTATTTTTGGGGGATGAAAAAAAGGAGGAAATAAAACAACGCAGAGGGAGTATTGGAACTGGTTATGAAAGGAAAGCCAAGTCAAATGAGTGTCAGTTCATGACTCACCACGCCCACTTGTGAAGATGCCCTCCAGAAAGATCAATATTCTGACAGCCAGTCCTTGAACAATATGACTTGTATAAGACACAATGGCTGGTTCTGATGAAGAGATGACCCAAAATTCAGATCCAAATCTCTTATCTGTCAAGAATAGGTGATAAAAACAGGTGAGTAAATGACAGTAACACTGGGTAGAATTTGACGAGTACTACGAAAGAGGCATATACTGGTGTGTGGAAACTGAGAAAAAGTAGGAGGCCACTGCAGCTGAGACATGTGGGAAAATATCTGGAGAAAGTGAGGAATGACTTCATGGAGGAAATGGCATTTTCTAAATTAAATTAAGTGATTCACTAGTGGACCTATTCATAAATCTTTTAACATTCTCCTTGGGAGATTTAGGAAGTGTCTTCTTAAAAAGATGGGTAAAAGTATATGTGGGCTTTATAAATATATCAGGTCAAAGGGTCAGCACTACTTGACAGCGATGTAATTAAACTAAGAGAACACATAAATCCTTGTGAATCATCTAGTGTACTGCACATAGAGCCACAGCCACATTCAAGTTTGTCTCAATGAATAAAATTCAGTTCTTCAGCTACACTTGCTAAATATTAAGTGCTCAGTAGTCTGATGTTCCAATAGCCAGACAGAACAAACGTAAAACATTTGTAATGACAGAAACTTCTACTGAAAAACACTGAAGGCATATATAGCAAACTCAAGAAAGTGTCAAAATTTTATATTTTCAAACACATCTACACAAGCAACTTTGAAAAACTATCTTTAAATTAGTTATAAATGCCATCACGTTTAGGATAAATGTCCAAAAACAATGTAAAATGATAAATTGTATAGTATAAAATTTAAATTACTAAGAACAAAATGAGGGGAGATTGAGCAATGTTATAGTAGGTAACATTCAGCCTATCCAGGTTCAACTCATGATACCCTTTAGGGTGCCATGAGTCCCACCAGAAGTAATCCTTGAATTAAGAAAGAGTCAGAAGTCCCTGAGCACCACCACGTGTACAAATATAAAAAAATATATAAAATATTTGAATTTTAAAAATACTTAAAAAATTTGCTATTGACATTTTAGTGGAGGAAAATGTGTCAGTACCCCAAAAGTGAAGCTGAAATAAGATGTCAGAAGAAGGGCTGAAAATTAGCTGAAAAAAATAGAAAAAAATGAGCATTATAAATAAGTACATAGAAGAAAGTCACAGTAAAAATTACCTTGTATTTAAATATCAAAAATATTTTTTATTGTAGAAGTAATTTTTCTGGAGCTAAAGAAGAAATCTTTTCTGAGTCTAATTGCCACATTATTTAATTCTTTGGATATATCTGAAATTAACTATAGGAATTTCTCTTACACTAAAATTTCTCTTGTATTCACCATGTACTTCCCATAAGTTAGTTCACTTATTTGTAAATTAAAAACTATTTCTATGTAATTTTAATGCCATACTAAATTTAGTCTTTTAACCTCAACATTATAAATTGCAATTGTGAAGTTCTATTGAATTTAAAATATTATGTTACAGATCAATAAAAATTTTCCTCATGATTCAGAGCAAAAAACAACTACCAGAAACTAAGCAAACGTTTCCTACTGGGAATTCAAAATAGGCATAATAGTTTGCCTCCTCTATCTCTATCCTAACTAAAACAAACTTTAAGGGAACAGCCTAGGGTAATAGTACACTTTTAATAAAAAATACTTATATTCTATAGTTTTCATATTTATAAATCTGGATAAGTATTCCTTAATTTCTTTTGAAAATTCATAAATTAGCTGAGAAATCAGTCATTCCCTCTTAGTAGAGTTTAAGGAAAACATGCATGTATTTAGACAAAGAAATCGATGGCACTTTAAATTTCGAGCAAGTTGGGGCCAGAGATATAGCATGAAGGTAGGGCATTTGCATTGCATGCAGAAGGACGATGGTTTGAATCTCGCATCCCATATAATCCCCCAAGCCTGCCAAGAGCAATTTCTGAGCACAGAGCCAGGAGTAACCCCTGAGCACTGCCAGGTGTGACTCGTAAACAAACAAACAACAACAAAAATTGATCAACTTTTTAATTCATGAAAGTAAGACATTTAAAACCCAAAATAACAAAAGTCACAATTCTGAGTTGCCTAAATAAGAACCAAAAATATGTTTTCACATAAGGGATCATAAGTAAAACATTTGTTTTAAATATGATCTGTGACTATTTTGACCTCTTAATGTATATTCTCTTACATTAGGATAGTTTCACAAATAAAAGCAGCACCAGGTGAACAGTCAATAGGAAATAGTCTTTTGTGGAAATAGTAAAAGTTTAAACATTGCCATTATTACATATTTTGTATTTGAATACCTTCCAAGATTTTTAAAGATATGTTTACATTTAATTCTTATAGGAATATCTGAAAAACATTACTGTATTCTTTGTACTGATGGGAAAACTGGGCTTAGAGAATCATTGTAGATTCAAGGTATTAAGACTCCACAAATAAAAAGGAAAACTTCCTAAAGAAAGCCCAGTATGCTGAGCTACATAATGGGAAAATAGGAATTCTGACCCAGAGGTCCAAATGTTCTGTTTATAATTCTATTGCAGTTAAGATTAAGTAAAAAAAATGCCAGTTGATCTCTTTCAGGGGCAAAGGGACTACATTTCACAGGTTCCCTGGCAACAGCGATGTTCCATAGAGGGCAACCAACCAGTCCAACAGCAATAATTTATTAGCTTGAATTTTAACACAGATATTTTAGTTTTAATTACCTATTATTAGTAACCCACCCATCCTTGGTTTAACCAACCACCCATCCAGGCAGAAGCACTACTAGGCCCCCAAATCTGTCTAAAATGCATCCTTTTAATTACTGTTAAATTTTTATCACTGTTTTTATTCATTCACTAATACTTTATGATCCTTTTACTTTTCACAATATATTCTTTTAGCACAATTTTTAAGGGACTACATAGAGCCAAACCACAATGCAACCATCTTTTGCTTTTATGTTGAGAGAATATAGTTATTCCCAAGTTTTCTTTCTTTTTTCTTGCTAATTCCTTCTTTTATTCACTAGGATAAAGACTTGGCTGTCCTATAGCAACCAATACTTAAAGTGAACACAACACACACAGAGACACAAATATTGAGACAGAGACATACATGGAGAGAGAGATAAGAGAGAGAGATATCTGTCACTAAACTTTGTGGATATTGGTGCTCAGGAGCTACACCTGGCTCTGTGCTCAAGATCAGCAAACTTGAGTCAGTTATATGCAAGTGCATTAACTGCTGCACTATCTCTTTGGACTCTAATCAGGTATTTTTCAAACTGAGCAAAACTGCATAAGGTAAAGGGGAACAAGGAAACAATTCCATTGTCATTCACAACAGTTTAAAACTAGTGCTAAAATCCTGGCATTCCTTACCCCTTCATTTTTATTTCCTTCTCAATTCTATCCAATTTCATTCTCTATAACAACTGGTTACACACATGCTGGTAACTCATATATTTCCCATCTTGGAAATTTTCCCTGTAGGACTTTATTTTCTGGGAGCCAAGGTGGAGGTTACTCCAGCACTTGTAGGAAATTTGGATTCGTCATTTTTGTCATCTCTCTAGCTATAAATAAAAATAGATATGCCCAAATATAAATAAAAATTTATATAATAACATAGTACTAAAATTCATATATTAACAACAGCAGATTAAAGTATCTCTGTTTCCTTGTCTTACTGCATAGGCCTTACATTAAAATTTAAGGGCTGTTGTGTGTCTTTACTTTCCATAACAACATTCCTATACTAATTCCGATAATAAGAGGTCCATTGTCAAAACGAAGTATAAGCAAGGCATCAGAAAATTCAAATTGGTGGTACCATGCATTAAAGTTTTTTGAGGGACTCTTAGTTTTTTTTTTAGCTGACTGGGTGCATAACTAGTCCCTTTTCAGCAGGCAGCTCCACTCTTTGTGACTTTCCAACATTACAGGTTACCAGTTATTCCTTCACTGTACTCTAGTCTGATCTGTTGGTTTCATTGCCCCAATCTTTCAAAGGGGTAAAGACAGGAGATTAATTTTAGTAGAAAGATAAATACAGTGAAGGTGTTTCCCAAAGTCGAATGTCCCATTTATTTGATGCACTTGAGACTGATTAGAAGCAGGAGCAGCATAGGTGAGCAAGATCCCAGTAGTGGTCCAGATATGAGTAAAAAGGGTGCCCTGCATGACCCAAAGCCAGGTGCATGAATGAGACCTAAGTTCCTATGAAGATGCCTCATTAAAGCACATTTAGTTCTCAAAATGCTACTCTACCTGGAGTGGGGCTTCTTAAATGTGTTCTACATTGAATTCTTCTTTGCCTAGAGAAATTTTTACATAACTTCAGATATGTAAGTGTATATATATATATATATATATATATTAGGCATACATATCCAATAGTATTTTAGTATTATATAAGTTTTAATTATAAAAGTTATTTTAAAACAATTTTTAGCTTAGATTACCCTAGCCCAAAGAGATGTCACAGGGCTAAGGCACTTGCCTTGTTTCTAACTGATTCTGGCTTGATCCTCTTGTATAATATTTGACCCTCCGAACCTTGCCAGGAGTGATTCCTGAGCACAGGATCCAGAGTAAATCCTAAATACAGTGGGTGGTATGGCCCCCAAAACAAACCAATAGAAGCTACCTGACCTGACCTCCTCCCACAAGAAGAGTCTAAGGTGTTCTCCCAGTTTCCATTGTTGCATATAAGCCCATTGATGGGCTGGATGGTGGTGGATAGTGATGGATGGTTGAGAGGCCTTTCTCCTCCAGCCCAAGCCACATGTATGTAACCCCCTCCTGAGGGGGAAACAGAGACACTTTAATCTGCTGTTGTTAATATATGAATTTAGTACTATATTATTATATAAATTTTTATTTATATTTGGGCATATAAATCTTTATTTATAGCTAGATAGATGACAAAAGTGACGAATCCAAAACCCCTGAGGTTTCAGGATAGCAGCGGGGAGAAAACTCACAGGCAGTCAGGCTTCTAGAGATATCATCTTTATTCAGTCCTGGCCAACATGTGTGGCCTATCATCTTAAACCTATTTAAGCATGCTCTCCTCAGCTTGCCCTGCCTCTTAGCTTCTTTCAACATTTCTCCTGCTTATATCCTCCATCAATTCTCTAATCTATCCCCTTTTACCCCCTCAGGCAAATCTTTTGAGACCTCTCCAAGACCCATCCCAGAAATGGGCAGGTCTTACCCTAAGGTAAAGTTATGTAGAAGATGGGGGTGGGGTGACAATTCCTGAGCACCGAATCCAGAGTAATCCCTAAATACGGTGGGTGGTATGGCCCCCAAAACAAACCAAGTGAGCTACCTGACCTGACCTCCTCCCACAAGAATGCAGGGGTCTCAAATTCAATTTACCTGGGGGCCGCTGGAGGCAAAGTCGGGATGATCCTTGAGTGCAAAGTCAGTAGTAAGCCTTGAACATTGGGGGGGGGGGGTGACCCATACAACTAAAATAAAACAAAACAAAAAAAGATTCCCCTAGGGCAGGGCCACAAAATGTTGTACGGAGGGCTGCTAGTTTGAGACCCCTAAGGTGTTCTCCCAGTCTCCAACTTGGGTTGCCTGTACTCACATTCAGGTTGTGAGAACACAACCAGGACCAGGGCTGTACTTACATCATAGAAATCATCTTATTTCTATATAAAATGCTCTGCCTAAACCTAGTCTTAAGGTCACTTTACCCACAAATGATCAATTTGATCTACTAACTGTACAGGGGACAAAACGTCGCCTTAATTTTTATATAACCGCATGCAGTATGCTACAATAAACTTATTTCCCATGAAATAGTCCCATATAACTGACATATTTTTACAGAAAGTTTGATTTCTAAAGACACTATTTAGAATGTATACTGAGTTTCTTAACACAGCTAAGATTATTTAAAAAAAAATAAAAAGGTCTGCCTAACTATAACATTTAGATTTTTGCCAAGAGTAAACAGTCTTAGAACTCAAGTGCAGTAGACCACAGACAATATCCTCTCCATTGCTCTGGAGATTTTAGATGGGTGGAGGCCTCTGTCCAACAGCAGAACTGGAGACATAAATCAGACTTCCTTTAGAATCATGGTGAGAGGACTAGAACTGTTCCTGACTCATTTTATTCCCCCCACAGAACTTTCTATCTTTTTATGTTGGGTGTTGAGAGACAACACTTACAAATTAAAACAGAAAGGAACACACACCCATTCCAGCTGAGTATTGCTAAAAAAAAAAAAAAAAGTATTGCAAAAGAAGATAATCAAAACTCATTTTGAAGTAATGATGTCTGCCAAAATTAGTTGTCTTAAGAACCTTCATCATTAACACACTATCAGTTTCTAGCCCTTTGCTGATATTATCCAGTTACTGTACAACACAATCTAATTATCTACACCTGGTACTAGAAACAATACAGTTTCTCAATGCTATGTCTCTAGACCATTAATTGCTGCATTTCCTTTACTTCCCCCCCCAAATATGATGATCAGATATTGTTTAATATCAACCATTATATGCCTTTATAGGTGTTGGAAAAACTCTCCTCCTTGTATGGGCCCCAATCTCTAAAAATTTTACCCACTATGTATTCATATAGGTACAGATTTAATTTATAAAATTATGCAGTAGTTTTTTATGAAGTTCCTGGCCAACACTCCATCATTTCTGGAACACTGTAGACATATTTCATTCTTTTGCTGAATGAAAAGTAAAGAGAAACAGTTAACATTTCAAGAATCATATTTTTGAAAAATAATCTTTAGCAAGTTACTGGGTGTTGAAATATTAAGGCCAGTGGTGTATGATCCACTATAAAAATTCTATGACTGAGTAGGAATCATGTCCTTTTACAAGGTCACTGAAGTACTGAGTGCAGCCACTCAACAATGAGTCCTGTCCCTTCTGAGGAACAACTCATCCCAAGAACCTCTCTTGAAAAGTTTTTCAAAGTGTGATTTACTGCCTCCAATAACACTATACAGAATGAAGTCATTTAACCATTTAAAATTAATTTTTAGAAAGTTAAAAATCATATATAGCTCATGAGGGAGAAAAGGCCATAATATCACACTCTATATCCATTTAGTGTTTAAATCATCCAATCACATTCAGAATAAATTGAATAACTTCTGTGCTTTACACAATTAAAAATGACTTCAATGAGTAAACATATAATTCTCTTAATGATAGTAAAAAACCATCCTTTTCAAATTTTTGAAATTTTTTACTTATTAAAGAATGAAGGCCCAGGTCACAGCGGTGGCACAAGCGGCAGGGCATGCCTTGCACTCACTAACCTAGGACGGACTACGGTTCAATTCCCCAGCGTCCCATATGGTCCCCCAAGCTAGGAGTGATTTCTGAGCACATAGCTAGGAGTAACCCTAAGAGTCACCGGGTATGAGTCAGACCCAAAAACAAAAACAAAAACAAAAACAAAAAAATGAAGGTCGAAGAGATAGCACAGCCCATTAAGGATGGATAGGATGGATGGTGGTTTGAATCCAGCATCTCATATGGTCCCACGTTCCTGCCAGGAGTGATTTCTGTGTTCAGAGTCAGGAATAACCCCTGAGCACGACCGGATGTGACCCAAAAACAAACAAAAACAATGAAATGAACAAAATCTCTCACATATATATATATATATAAAACCTTTTTATGTGCACAAATATTTGCATGAGCATGTATAAATAATTTGTATACATTAAAGAAATATATAGAATACCCATTTCTCAATATATTTAATTATAGATAAAATATATTATATGTAATACATAGAGTATCCATTTATATACAATATATAAAATAGAGAATATATTTAGATGTAAGTATATTGAGTGAAAATCTCTATATAGAAATAATATGATATCCTCTAACATATGGAGAAACATAAAATGAAGCGATATAGAATATGGACTCAGTGGATACAGATCTATGACAGCTTGTAATTACATGTAGATGTATTAATTATTTTACAAAAGATGTTTGGGGATGAAACAATTGTTTCTCTCTAAGTTCTATGGTGCAGTATCTTATATGTGCCAATCTAGTAACTTTTAACTTACCATCAATACCACAGTAACTGGTTACACTGCTTCCAAACAGGAAGCATTAGGAATTCTATTTTGTGTGGTTGAATGGACTTAATAGAATATGCCTAGTTAATCACTATAGCTCTCCATGAATAGTAAAGGAATCACAGACAACTAAGATATGCATCATCTCTTCAATAAAAGAAGAGATTCTATTAATCTGTTGATTCTACTAATATCATTTGAGGTCTTTGAATTTTTGTGCATTTAGAAAACTGTGCAAATGTTAATAAAACTGAGAGTTGATATGTTTTTAACAGTTTATATTTCCTCTAATAACAACTAACTGTGACTAATACTTCCACACTAATTTAATTTTATAGAATGAAGCATCTCAAAATACAGAACAGAATTATTTTCTTGAAGATGATTCAGATTCATATGTTCACTGTTTCTGAATGCCAGGAATTTATCTAGGGACATTTAACATTCCACAGTTCAACAATTCTGGCAAAATTTTATTCCCAGGGAGTAGTAAACTTTCACTTTCTTTCTTAAAATATTTATTATCTGAATATAGTTTTATACCTCAGTTTTTACTTTCCTGTCTTACTAGTAAATACTTTTTCAAATCTAATTTAATTGATTTACCTTTGACTTATAATACTATAAAATTCTGGAGTGCAGTTTCATGCCTTTGTAAGTGTATAAGTTTCACCATATCCATCATCAAAGGCTAGTGCCATTACAGTGCTAAAATATGCCCCTTTCCCCATTCTTCTCACCTCCCCTTTCCTTTCTCTCTGGCATACCTGAGCTCTCACAGAATATGAATCATTTGTGTGTTTTGACAGTTTGCTTGCTTTGGCTGTTTATATTCCACATATGAGTGAATTCATCCTGTAACTGTCATTCAATTCCTGACTTATTTTCCTTAGCATAATCACCGATCCAGCATGCTATCTCCAAAAAAGGCATTATTTTACCTTTTTTTTTTAAATAGCTGTTTAACATTTCATGGAGCATATATACCAAAGAATCTTTATAAACTAATATCAAAATATACATTGGTTGATATTTATATTCATATTATTATATTATTATTTATTTTTATAGCTATAGTGAGTAATGGTGACCGTATAAACCAAGATCCATTTAAATTACCATTTTCATTTATTAGGTAAATGCCTACGGGTGGTATTGATAGATTATATGGTATTTCCATTTTTAGTTTTTAAAGTGCTCTCTGCTTATATAGAGCCAGCAACAATTTTTGTGAACATACAACAGGAATAATTTACAAGAATACTTCAAATGTAAGAAGTTCATAAAGAAAAATTTGAAGGGGATGGAGAGACAGCACAGCAGTGTTTGCTTTGCAAACAGCCGATCCAGGACCTAAGGTGGTTGGTTCAAATCCCGGCATCCCATATGGTCCCCTGTGCCTGCCAGGAGCTATTTCTGAGCAGATAGCCAGGAGTAACCCCTGAGCACCACCAGGTGTGGCCCAAAAACTAAAAAAAAAAAAAAGAAAGAAAAAAGAAAAAGATAAAGAAAGAAAGAAAAATTTGAGCTCTTCAAAAATAGTTTCTTTTCCCCATACCTTCATCACCACTTTAGAATGAGATTAATCATTCTCATGATGTACATTTTTTATGTGTTTGAATGCCATTTGTAAATCTTTGGGGAAGTATATGATTACATTTTTTGCAATTAATTGAATTGTTTAAAGGGTTTCTTTTAGCTCTTTGCAAATATGAACAGTAACTCCTTGTATAAATATCTCCTGCCATTCACTAAGATTCCTATTTGTTTTGAGGCCAAAAATAGTTTTCCCTCTGTAGAAGTATTTGAATTCAATATAGTTCCATATTTCTTTTTCTTTTACTTTCTTTTTATTCTTTTTTTTTTTTTTTTTTTTGGTTTATGTGACACACCCAGTGACACTCATGGGTTATTTCTGGCTCTGTGCTCAGAAATCGCTCCTGGCTTGGGAGACCATATGGGACACCAGGGATCGAAACCTGGTCCTTCTTAGATCATCTGCATGCAAGGCAAACGCCTTACCACTGTGCCACCTCTCCGGCCCCAAGTTCCATTTTTCTCTCATTTGGTCTCACCACATACCTAACAGTGATGTGAAAAACCATATTACTTATATTATCTATGGTGTATTTTGTGGTTTCAGGTCTTATATCCAAGTCTTTAATACATTTTAAATTAGTTTTATGCAAGATGTTAGGTTGTGGTTTAGTTTCATTCTTTTGTATGTAGCTGTTTGGTTTCCCAAACAACATTTATTATTGAAATTTTATTATTGAAATTTTCTTTGCTTTATTGTAGGCTCTTAGCTTCTTTATTAGTCATTTATGTCATGTGGCTTTATTTTGGGCTTTAATTCTATTCCACTGATCTATGTGTCTGTTTTTATTTCAATACCAAACTCTTTTTTTGTTTGTTTGTTTGTTTGCTTTATTTTGGGCCACACCCGACGGTGCTCAGGGGTTATTCCTGGCTGTCTGCTCAGAAATAGCTCCTGGCAGGCACGGGGGACCATATGGGATACCGGGATTCGAACCAACCACCTTTGGTCCTGGATGGGCTGCTTGCAAGGCAAACGCCACTATGCTATCTCTCCGGGCCCCCAAACTCTTTTAATTAATATCACTTAGTAGTATGAAGTCAAGGAGCATATGATCTCTAGTTATTTTCCCCCCTTGGGTGAGGGGAATACTATTTCAGTACTTTCACAGTTCCAGACAAATTAAAAAAATTTTTTTTCTGTAGATAATGCTGTTGGGATTTTTATAAGAATTTCATTGAATCTATATTAGGTAATAGAATAATGTTAATGGTGTCCATTCTTTTAATTTGTGATCATGATATATCAATTTTTGAATCTTCTAATTCTTTCATGTCTTGGTGTACAAATATTTCATTTTTGGTTAAATTTATTCCACCTGGTTTATCAATCTTTTGGATGTCATTGTAAATCATTTATTTCCCTTTCAAATTACTCATCATTTGTTGTAGGATTAATCAGATCCCATCCCACTCAATATATGCCTTGTTTCTCATTGATAGGAAACATTTTTAAATGTAGCACCTTGGAATGGTGTTAGACCACCTATTCCAACCTCTATGTGTAGTCTGTTTCTCACTAATAAATATTCAGATTTTCAGGAAAAACGCTCTCTTTCATATCTGGACTTCCCTCTGAGCTACCTGCTTTTTAGAAGCTGAAGGCTTATTTGTTGGAATTCCTGAATCTGTTTCTCCCTCTTTGGAGTGGTGTGTGTGTGTGTGTGTGTGTGTGTGTGTGTGTGTGTGTGTGTGTGTGTGTGTGTGTGTGTGTATTATCTCCTACATCGACGTTTGCTTCCAGATCCAGTGTCTCCAGTGTCCTGGCTTTGGAACCTGAAGCCTAATTCTAGCAATTTATGTAGAAAATAGCACAACAATTTCCATTAATCTTGTAGCAAAACACTATGGTATGTTAATTTATTGTTTTGAGAAGCTTTATATTGGAGTACTTTGGATATATATTTTAAATAGTGGCCCCACTTTAGAGTTCTAAGGAGCTTAGTGTCACTGCTAGTAGTGCTGGGGTTTCCAGGCAATAGCCATAGTACTGAGTGGGCCATGAGTGGAATAAATTCAGAGCCTCCTCATTACATGCTAAGCATATGTTCTAAGACTAACCCATACTCCCAGTTCTGGAATTCTTTTTTATATGTTATCATGTCATCAGCAAATAGTCACAATTATACTTCTTCCTTCCTAATTACAATCTTTTATTTCTTTTTTTGTTTTGTTTTGTTTTGTTTTGGGGCTTCATCCCATGATGCTCAGGGGTTACTCCTGGCTATGCGCTCAGAAATTGCTCCTGGCTTGGGGGACTATATGGGATGCTGAGGGATCAAACCACAGTCCGTCCTAGGCTAACGCCTGCAAGGCAGAAGCCCTACCTCTAGCACCACCACTCCTGCCCCACAATCCTTTATTTCTAATTGCCCTTGCTAGATCTTCCACACACAAAAAAAGCGAAGAGTGGTAAGAAAAGTGAACATTCTTATTTTGATTATATTTTAAAGGACTAGTTAATAGATTTTATGATGGATTATGACATTAGCTGTGGATTTATCATGTGGCCTTTAACTTGTTGATTACAGAGAAAAGGCAAAAAATACTTTTATACTTTTCCATCTGAACTCTTATCATTATCATTATTATTATTATTATTATTATTATTATTATTATTATTTCTACAGAATTTGACTTGTTCAGATACTGATAAAAGATGAAAACATATATTCTAAATCATTATATTCCCACATAATGATGTGAATGAAGAAATACTTTCTTACTGTTCTCTGAGTCTACACTTCACTATACACTACAAAAGTAGGTAAAATAAATTATAAGCAGCAATTGGAAAGGTAATAAATTTCCTGTAATGTAATTATTATGTTTGGGTTACCTACCTACAGAAAAATGCAAGTTCAAATGCACAATATTCCAGATGCTAGACTGATAAAAGTTTGAAAATTAGTTTTTAATAAAAAAATGATAGTAGTTTAGCCCAAGGTATGCTGGTGAATTTTATGTATATTATTGAAACTTTTGGGAAAATGTTCTCTTGGAAAAGAACCCCTTAATTTTTCTAAAAATATTTTTGCAAGGATTTCTCTCTCTAAATGTTTTATAATTTGACTCTCCACAAAGGCCTTTCAATCCCTCCAAATTATAGTCAAAACCCAACAAAAAATAACTCCATTTCATTGCCAATATTGAAATTACTTTTCCTGTTTCAATTCCCTGTGTGGCTCCCTGAGGCAAATATCTGAATGCATGCAGGGACATTTCCTTTGGATGTAAGACTGTATTTGCCTCACACAAAAACTTTATTTCTTTCTCTACCTTTTAATAATAACCATAAATGTTTTTGCATATTATGGGCAGACTCACCAATCTCAACTTATTTCTCATTAAGTAATTTGACAATATCTCTTTTTGTTAATTATTGGATCCTAAATTCTGATGTCCACAACTCACAATTAACCATCTAGCAATTTGAGTATATCAAAATTACACCAGGTAACTAACAACCCTCTGCTGAATTTTCTGGAATCCTCGCCAAGCTTCAGTAATAAAATGTATATTTTGCTTGCTAGTACCATTCAGCTTTAGTGAAGTCATTTTTATTGTTTCTTTCTTCTTTTTTTCATTTTACCATAGAAAGTCAGGAAAGAAATATTTATCCGTTTATACTGAGCCCCTAAAAGTTCAAGAGTCTCTTGAATTTGAAGAAATTTGGCCCCACATCCTAATAATAATGGTCGTTATGTTCTTAAAGCCTTAATTTACTACTCAAATTATTCTATTTTCTTGGCATAAAATAGGATCAAAACCAACCCAGGATAACATCATCACTTCTTGGGATATTAAATAATATTAACAAACATCTGGTTTAAACTGTTTTCTGATTTTTAGTGCTCACAAACATTAAAAGAAACCTTTATAAATCCACAAAATAGAAATAAATTTGTGGCCTAAAATTTAAAATATTACTTTTTGTTGGAGTAGGTTTGGGGCTACACTAAGTGGTGCTCATAACTTAATCCTGGATCTGTGCTCAGAGATCACTCCGGCAGTACCTAGTGAACTGTATGGGATTCTGGGGATTGAACTTCGGCAGTAGCACGCATAGTAAGCACCTACCTGCCATACTATCACTCTGGTTCTTCAATTTAAAACAATAAAGATTATGTTATTGAAGTCAACTATATAGCATAGAGGAAGTGTGAATTAATTTGCATGTATTTATCAAGACAATTGGAAAATATGTTCATTTTAATTTTTAAACTTCTAGATATGCAAGAACCCAAGACATTTAGACTCTACACAGAATGGTAGACATACCCATTGGGGTTCTCTACTTTTTTAATCATATACCTTTGTTTTGCCACTTCACTACATTACATTTTATTTTGGGGGCCACATAAAAAATACAAAATTAAAATGTTGATAAGAAATTTCAAAGAATCTTTCTAAATGAGCATTTTTTATAAGCAAATCAACTTAAGTCCACATAACTATGATGACTGAAGACTGGGGAAAAAAAAAGAATTCTACTTGATAAAAATTAGTCTGAGTTTCTGTTGCCTCTGAAAAAGGGGTTGGGGACAGGTACAAAGTTAGGGGAGAGAGATTGTAGAAGGAAAGAGACGGCAAGAAAATAATCCAGTTAGAAGGTATGAATGTGGCCTGAACATAAGAGACATAAAAGTCTTTGGACATTATCTTTAGATAATGGGATGATTGATGAAACTTTGGGTGCAAGGAAATTTAATATTTATTATTAAAATTTTTTAATGTTGGGCTGTTAAACAACTAAGAAAATAACTCTAACTTGTCAAAAGACCAACAAATCATTAAAAATATTCATCTTATTGTACTAAATAAATGGTGTTTTGGAAAATGATACAGTGGCTACATGAATAGTAAAGAAGCCACAGCTGATATTGGCAAAAAGAAGAAGAAAAAAGGAGAAAGAAAGAAAAGAAAGGGGCCGGAGAGATAGCATGGAGGTAAGGCGTTTGCCTCTCATGCAGAAGGTCGGTGGTTTAAATCCCGGCATCCCATATGGTCCCCCGAGCCTGCCAGGAGCGATTTCTGAGCATAGAGCCAGGTGTGACCCAAAAATAAAAAAGAAAGAAAAGAAAGAAAAGGAAGGAAGGAAGGAAGGAAGGAAGGAAGGAAGGAAGGAAGGAAGGAAGGAAGGAAGGAAGGAAGGAAGGAAGGAAGGAAGGAAGGAAGGAAGGAAGGAAGGAAGGAAGGAAGGAAGGAAGGAAGGAAGGAAGGAAGGAAGGAAGGAAGGAAGGAAAAAAGATTAATTCTTCAAGAAAAAATAATTACAGGAAAAGGTGACCAGGAAAAAATTATCAATGGGACTTCCAGACATTTTTATTCAAATATCAGAAGATCATATTTCCTCGATAGGCCTAGATTTCGGGAGGTCCAGACACCTGGCATTTGAATTTCACATAAGGCATTGAGATCCTGTGTTCCCTGAGTGTCCTATAAGTCAAAAGAAAAACCAGTGCAGTTACTTCATAGCTGTTTTCATAATGTAACTCTGTAAGTATGCAGCTACAACTTTTCTCAGCTTACCTGAAGACAAAAAAACAACCTAAAGTATCATTATTGTCATCTCTGACCCTAG
The DNA here is from genome assembly GCF_024139225.1 of Suncus etruscus. NCBI lineage: Eukaryota > Metazoa > Chordata > Mammalia > Eulipotyphla > Soricidae > Suncus > Suncus etruscus. The sequence continues at coordinate 121,787,317 of NC_064851.1, forward strand.
AGAGAACAAGGAACATCAAGTGAAATAATTCATTTTTGTCAACTGTCTTGAAAATAACATTTCTAAAGTTCTTCTGGTTACTAAGGTAATAACAAACTGAACTTGTAAGTAATTAATCAAGAGGAAAGTTTCTCAGTTCATCTTTTAAAAAATATATACACAGGGCCCGGAGAGATAGCACAGAGGTGTTTGCCTTGCAAGCAGCCGATCCAGGACCAAAGGTGGTTGGTTCAAATCCCGGTGTCCCATATGGTCCCCCGTGCCTGCCAGGAGCTATTTCTGAGCAGACAGCCAGGAGTAACCCCTGAGCGCAGCAGGGTATGACCCAAAAACCAAAAAATATATATATATATACACAGCAAATATAAAACAAGCCCCCTAATAAAACATCTCCAGGATTAGATAGTACAAAGGTCTTATGGGGCCTGATCTTGTTGGGACTGACCTTAGTTCAATCACCAGGACCACATAAGTTCCTGAGCATTGCTGGGTTCAATCCTGGGGTCCCAGGAGGACTGCTAGGTACAGTCTAGAATTACAGAGAGGAGAACACAGATCTCTTGAAAACCAACTGAAAGATCTGCTTCTTCTGCCGTTTTAGGACCTAAAAATGAAGGAAATAATATGCTTCTAAGGGTTACCAGAAAAAAGTGCAAAGTAATTTAGAGATGTAATGTCACATCAGAATTGCAGAAAATATTTGTCATGGAGCAAATATATAAAAGGCACCTCTGATGATAAAAATAGTTGGGTTCAGAACAATAATACAGTGATACTTGTAATAATAATAATACTTGTAATAATACAGGGTACTTGATGTGCACACAGCTGACCCAGAGGTAATTCTGAGTGCAGAGTCCAAAAAAAAAAAAAAAGTAATCCGAGACTCAGAATAGTCTTATTCATCTGTGAGACTTAAGAATAATAAAAGACATTATTGTATTAATACCCAGAGATAATAGAGATGAGGACTGGAAGGACTGACCCACGATATGAAGCTTACCACAAAGAGTGGAGAGTGCAGTAAGAGAAATAATTACATTGACAACTATCATGACAATGGTAATGAGTGAGAGAAACAGAATGCCTGTCTTGAATACAAGCAGGGGACACAGGAAAGAGGAAAAAGGGGAGCATTGGTAGTGGGAAGGTTACACTGGTGAAGAGAGGTGTTTGTTTGTTTTTTTTATGACTGGAACCAAACTGCAAACATGTTTGTAATCATGATACTTAAATAAAGATATTTTAAAAAAGTAATCTGAACATCACCAGGTGTAGCCCCCTCTCCCAAAGAAAAGGTAAAAGTTGTGAACTCTAGGAAAGAGGAGACAGCTCAAAGGGCTGGAGCACACATCTTGCAGGGTAACCTAAGTAGTACCCACTGCATCCACTGCTGAACCCTCAGCTGTCAGAGAATCACTAGAATCACTCTTGTCAGAGAATCACCAAGCACTCACTGCTGAGAATGTACCAACAAAAAAAGAGCTGTGAATGCTTTCTGGAATATGTGCAATGAAACAGTTTTATCTAATGAACTTAACATGCAGACCCAATCACTATTAAATGTAGTGGACTTCCTTATCAAAAAATAGTCAATCATGCATCTAACTTTGCAATTACCATGTGAACTTCTAGGTGGAGTCAGGCTGGTTTATGATGAGCTAAGTTATTATGCTGATGAATAAGCTAGCTGTTCAGTTTAATAATGTGTAGGTGGCTCTCTTACAGGCAAAACCACTTGCAGACAGTTCAGAGGCCAGACCAAAATAATCCTGAGAAGCTTGGAAAATAGAGAGCATATGAGAGGTAGGTGCTACTCTCAATGTTCAGCTTTGAAAATACCATACTCATTCATTACACCTTTAATCTATAATGACCCATGCTACTGCTTTTAAATATTCTTACCCCAAAATAGAGAATACAAAATATAATGCACTGTCATTCTGTGAAATAATTCTTTAAAAATAGCAAAAATGAGTAACTTCATTAAAATATTATTTAAAAAGAGAGAAAAGAAAACAAAAACTTGAATTCAAAGTGATTTTATATTGGTTTTGGGGTTTGTTGTTTTAATTTTATTTTTCTTATTGCTTTATTTGGCTACTGCTGCTGAAAGGCTACTCCTAGCCCTATATTCATGGGTCTTACCTTATGGTTCACAAGGGACCATGTGGTCCTGATCATTGAGCCTAGGCCTCCAGCATATATAAAGCATATGCTTGGTCTGTTAAGTCATCTTTTGGCCCTACTGACTTACTTTGATACTAAAATTTCTCCATCTGGAACAATGGGTAATTTAGCTACCTGTAACATAACAGAGTAAGTAGGGCTACCATATTTTTAAGATGTTAAACTCAGGGGCCGGGCGGTGGCGCTGGAGGTAAGGTGCCTGCCTTACCTGCGCTAGCCTAGGAGACGGACCGCGGTTCGATCCCCCGGCGTCCCATATGGTCCCCCAAGCCAGGAGCGACTTCTGAGCGCATAGCCAGGAGTAACCCCTGAGCGTTACCGGGTGTGGCCCAAAAACCAAAAAAAAAAAAAAAAAAAAAAAAAAGATGTTAAACTCAAAGATATAAATGAAATTTATGTTTATTTTTTTCTATTATTCCCCCCCTTAAAAAAACTTCCTTATCTCGAAAAAGACATTATGCTTTGACTTTGTGTGGACTATTGCAAGAACACATGCTGCTGTTAAAATGTAAAGGAGAAATAGGCTAAGCACAGATGGAAAAACTACTTTCCACCAAGCCTGTTGATCCTTGCTTAGTAAGTTGTACTTAACTTTTATTACTAACAAGCATGAATAATTTGTTTTCATTACTTAGATTTCATTCTTACACCTTAACAGAGGTAGAATTTGAAGAAATCCAAGACTTCTACTAAAAAAAAAAAAAACCCTATGAAAGTTTCAACCAAAATATTAATTAAATGATATATTTATCATTCAGAACACAAAAAACACATTTCCCTTCCTTGTCTGGAGAAGTAAACGTTTTCCTATAGGATCTGTGAAAAATGATGTGAAATTCATTCACAATTTCAGTGCACACCATCACTAATTGCAAAATCAAGACCGCTGTGACATTGTTTTAAAAATCAAAGCCCACAAAGTTTAGCACATCAAAGTAAAATACAATTTGCAACATTTCCATGTAATAAAGATTGATGAGTATTTCAATATGCTAGGAATACAAAAACCCTGTATTCTAATCTCCATGTAAAATAAAATATGCATTCCAATAGGAGAAACATACCATAAACAAGATACAGTAAAATGGGTTATTGGGCCCAGAGAGATCAAGGGGTAAGGTGCTTGCCTTGCACACAGATATAACAGTTATTTTTCCAGAACCTTGTATTACCTCATATAAGTACCACCATCAGTAATCTCTCAGCACAGAGCCAGAAGTAAGCCCAGAGCACAGTTAAATATGGCCCACACACACCCATACTACCGCACTCCAAAAAACAGATTGTCTATTACTGATATATCTAAGATGAAAAACAAAGCAGGAAAGGTCTAAGAATTTTGGGGTGGTAGAAATTTATATAGGGTAGCAAAGAAAACACTACGAAATAGGGGTTACTTGAATTAAGGTCTAATAAAGAAGTGGGAAATTAGGTGGATTTGTGGGAAATCACCCTAGTTAGAGAAAACAAGTATAAGGGGGTTTTGTCTTAGTGGTCTTTGAAAGGATGCTGAGCTAGATGAAGAAATAGTTAACAAGATGAGCAAAGGCAGAGTAAGAAGAGATGTGGTAAGTGACAGACCAGAATAAAAAGTTTCTCTAGGGACTTGAAAGTATCAAGTAAGGAGTCTTGACTCCACTAGAACAGAATCCACTTCAAAGTTATGAACAGAAAAGTGCCATGATATGAATAATTTTTTCGGAAGATTTCTCTGGTTGCTATGCTATGAAGAGTATGAAGGAGTTAAGATATTCACTAATTTTAAAATGTTGGCTTTTGAGGTCTTTGGAAATACTTCAATGGGCTTCAATGCATGCTTGGCAAGCAAAAAGCCCTGCGTTCTATCTCTGGCACTGCAGATCTCCAGAAGTTGGGTCCACATCATGTGGTGGAGCACTGAACTGTCCTACTTCCATAGTCAAAAAACCCAAAAAACTGCCAGGAGTGACCCCAAGCCCCTTAAGTAAAGCTTAGGAGTCTCCTCACAAAATTTCTGGTATTTGGAAAGCAGCTCATAAGATAATTTCTAACTCATTGAAGGAAAATTGCTTTGTGTAGAAAGAATATATTAGGGTTCTCTGGAGAGACAGAAATAATGGGATGTATTTATGCTTAACCATGCAGTCTGACAAGTCCCACATTTTGGGGTGAGTCAGCAGGCTGAAGACCCAGGAAGAGTCAATATTTCAGTTCAAGTACAGAGAAGAAAAAATAAATCAATGCTCAATTTAATGGCTATCTGGCAAAGAAAATCCACTTTTACTCCAGGGAATATCAACTTTTTTCTATATTATCTATCTTTCTATATTATCTATATTTTCAATATTAGAAAAAACTAAGTATTAAAGCAGCATAATTTACATATTTATTTATAGGTGAGTTTCCACTATCAGTGTAAATTTCCCTTCAGCAGTGTTCAAGGTTCCCTCCCACTACCCAATCCGCCTCCTTGACAGCCACATTTCTAAGCTTGCTTGTTGTAGTATGTACCTCATACTTATTTGTTTGTTCTGTAGTTCAGAGAGACTTATATACTACTCCTCTGTACCAGTGATGTGCTCAACATTCCTGACTTCTACTCTTGTTATTTCTCTTCTTCCTCCCCACCCTTTAGTTTCTTTTCTCATCCTTCTCAATTTGAGGATATAAGTCAAAGGTAACCTGACTCCTCAATCCCTTCAATACTATGTACTCCTTGCTCCAGTTACTCTTCTATATACCACAGATAAATAAATTTTATTGGGGGGTGGATTGAGCCACTCCTGACCACTCTCAGGAGTTACTCCTGGCTCTGTGCTCATAAATTACACTTGGCAGGCTCCATAGACAAAGTGGAATGCCAGTGATTGAACCCAAGTTAGCTGTAGGAAAGGAAAAAGCCCTACCTACTGTGCTATTATTCTGGAATTTTTTTTAGTTACTTCATTTAACTGATATACTCCAGTTCCATCCAAGTTACAGAAAATTGCATTATTTCATCAAGCTGCATGGCTACATAGTATTTTGCTGTATGTACATATGTATGTATATATCTATACATATATATTTATATACAAGCTTTCATTATCCACTCATCTATTGTTGGGCACCTAAGTTGATTCCACATCATCACTATTGTGCTGAGTGGTGTGCAAATGTCCTTCTGAATGAATTCTTTGTGTTCTGGGGGTAGATACAAAACAATGAATTCCTGAGTCCTATGAAAGCTCTATTTTTAACTTTTTGAGAAACCTTCATAGAAAAATCTTTATGGTTTCCATAGAGGATGAACCAGGCAGGCAACATTCCCACCAGAAGTGTCTGAGAGTGCTTTTTTACCACATTGCTGCCAACAGGTTTTTTCCAGTGTTTCTAATATGTGCCATTCTTACAGAGAAAAGATATCCCATTGTTGTCTGATGAGCATTTTTATGTGTGCCTATTGGATATCGATGGATGTCCAAGCTTTCTTCAGAGAAATGCTTGGTTGTACCCCATTTTGGGAGGGCTAGCTTGTGAATTTTTTGTTAATCTCTGTGATTTATTTATCATAGATAGATAGATAGATAGATAGATAGATAGATAGATAGATGATAGATAGATAGATAGACAGACATCCTCTATTTTCTATATTAAATGAATGTACTTAATCCTATTCAGTTTTGTTTCCTTAGTTTTAGCCATAAATAAACTTTAATTTAATGAAGTCTCATTTGTTTATTTCGTTTCTATTGCCTTTGTCAATCAAAATATATCATTAAAAACACCTTTGATGTCCAAATCTTGGAAGCATTATGGTTTAATATGATACCAATTCAAGTGTTAATGTCATTTCCAAGAACCTAGCATAGTTAACAATAAGATTTGTATAGAACTTCCCATCTAGTTAAAGCAATACTGAGAAAAAATTAGAAAGTACTGCATTACCTTACTTGAAACTACACTATAAGGCTATAGTGATCAAAACAGCATGGTACTGCACTAAGAATAGACTCTAACCAATGGATTAGAATCAAATACCCAAATACAAATTCCCATATATATGCTCAACAAATTTTCACAAAAGAGCTACCTCTTATATGAAGTGGAGTAGTGATAACTTTTTCAACAAATTGAATTAAGAAAACTAGAAAACCACCTGTAAGAAAAAAAAAGATGTATCTATATATCACACCTTACACTAAAGTCAACTCAAGATGAATCAAAGAACTTGAGATCAAACCAGAATCAATAAAATACACTAAATATCAATATTTTTATTCAATCCTTCAACCAATTGAAAAAGCCCAGCAGTAGTAGGTAAACTATTTTATTATTTTTAACCTTCTGATTAAGTCTCACCCAAACACCTTCACAGAAAAATTCATAAATGTTCCCAAATACCTAGGACTACTCAAATGGATATAAATAAAATTAATCATCACAGAGGTTTTAATGTTAAAAAGGCTATCTCATACACACACTATGTATATTTACATATAAATTATAAAAACTGCATAGTAATTACTACACTATTCTCATGGATGTATAGTAATAATTTCTCTTTCAGTGTAAGACACTAAAATTATATGAAAATTTTAAATCACATAGCTTTCTTTTTAAGTAGGACATTGCATTGATCTTGATTCCATAAACTTCCAGATACAATGTATTTCTTACAGCTTTTACTGTAAGAAATAAAAATCAAAGATGCCTTTTGTAATTATTGTTATTGTAGGGCCACACCTGCTGGTACTCAGGGCTTACTCTGTCTCTGCATTCAAGATTCATTCCTGGCAGGGCTCAGGGTACCATATGTGATGCTGGGAATTGAATCCAGGTCAGCTGCTTGTAAGCCAAGCAGGCTACAAGCTATAAAATCTCTCTGGCACCAATTATGCCATTAATCAATTTTTCTTTTGGTGATAATATATTAATTTTAGTTTTTCTGTTCTCTTATATAATATCATATTTGTTTAAAGATTTTGCTCTGTAATTTTAAAAACTGGAAAAATATTTTGTGGCTTCCTTCTTCTAGTCAAAAAATTTCCAAAACAGACAACACAGTAGAGAATAAGATCAAATGGCCCACTGAAATAATGTTCAATTCTCAAATATTCTTGAACATGATTCCTACCCAAAATTTTACCTTTTAATTATTTTTTAAACTTATCAATCACATGATTTTTTATTTTAAAAGTCATAACATTTGCAATCACACTGTCCTAGTGGTAAATACACACAACACACATGTACACCAAATTGAAATTTATATCTGTTTCACTCATAATGATTAAAAAAAAACTATGGAATTAGGACATTAAATTATTTTTTCATTAATTTGATATCCAGTGAATTATGAATTATTAATCCACTTATCAAATTTGGAACATACACAGAATAAATATTAATATAAAACATACTAAACAAGTGGATGTAAACATAAATTATTTAAATAAATTGACTAATATAAAACTTATAGGAAATATAATCCCTGAAATAAAAATATTCTGAACATAAAGAAAATTTCTACAAATAATTCAAATTTTTGTTTTAATTTTGTAAATATATATTAAACAATCTTTCCATTTCTTGTCCTAAAATCACCTACATTCGTCTGATTCATCTAAGGCCAAGATGGACCATGTTTTAAGAAATACTGTCTTAGGGGTTCACTGTAGACACTTTAAGGAAAAAAAGTAGTCACTGGCAGAAAGCAACTGAAAGACATCTCATTTCAAGAAAAGAATTGTTTTATTTTTGTTAAATTCACATATTGGGTTTCTGAGTAAAATACTTTTAAAATGTACTGAATTAAAAATATGTTTGAATGGATAACCACTTAAATTGTCTAGAAGGGGAAATACAAAACAAATACAAAATTTCAGCAATATCATATTACTAGCCAATTGCACAATAAGAATAATAATCTAGAGTCTTGTAATTGACTGTTATTTTCACTGTATTATGTTCTTTGCTTTAGGAAAAAGAAATTGGAATAAGAATCTTTAATAGTAAAATAGCTACTAAAAAGTATTAAGGATGTCTAAGGAATGTGTCTACTGTAAAAAGCAGATAACATATTATAAAAACTTCTGACATGAAGAAGGTGAAGGGAAGAGAAATCTATGGAATAATCTTTAAGTTACTCCAGACTGTGAGTAAAGAAAAATATTTTAAGTCACTTATATTCTATTGTTTTGGGAGTTAAACAAGATCAATTTAAGATTACCAAACAAATGATCAAATCTTAATGTATGAGTTAACAAGCTCAATGGATCTCACATCACTTCCATCCCATTAATTTGGGCTTTGAATAAAGTTATTTCGGCAGAAATCATAAATCCATAGATTGCAGCAACTTCAGTCTCTTGACATACTATTTCCTAGCTCGAGCTACCCTTGAAAAAGGGGTGTGTGTGTGAGGATTAGCTGGTGACCTTTTAAGTTCATCACTCTTTGTAACTCTGATCACAGAAAAATACTTAGGAAAATGTGGCTCTTTCATCTCTGTGTGCTAGTGGATACACAGTTCTTCCTACAGAAACTGGCAACCCCCGGTTCCTTTCCGCACTTGTGAGAAATGGTTTGAAAAAAAATATTGGCAGCTAAAGTTCTCAGCCTTTTATTTCCTTCTTCACTTAAAATGAGGAAATGATTTGTAAAAAGGAAGAAAAAAAGGTACAATAAAAGGATTCATGACTGTCTACTTAGCTGGTCTGAATTCGCTCCTAATCTCCATATCTGCTGACAGATCTCTAGTCTACATTCAGCAAATGACAGTGCCAACTCTTTTGTCCAGTTTTGTTCACATAACCAACCTGGGAACTGGCTAAAAAAAAATTTTAAGCAAATTTCTCTTCAACGTGTCCCAGATACTTAGGCTAAAATTACTAGATATAAAGGAGCCAAGAAACAGATGAAAATCAAAATCATATTTGTGTGCATTTAAAAACACATTCGAGACTGCACTGTTTCACATTAACTTCTTTGCCATCAAATTGCCTGTCACCATAGTTAGCAGAGCAAACAGTTAAGTACCATTGCAGTCCCCAAGTAAACTGAGCTTACAGTGAGCTGACATTTACTGAGTATTTGTGACATGCCTCTTTTTTTTTTTGGTTTTTGGTTTTTGGGCCACACCCAGTGGTGCTCAGGGGTTACTCCTGGCTGTCTGCTCAGAAATAGCTCCTGGCAGGCACGGGGGACCAAATGGGACACCGGGATTCGAACCAACCACCTTTGGTCCTGGATCGGCTGCTTGCAAGGCAAGTGCTATCTCTCCGGGCCCGACATGCCACTTTCTATACTAAGCATTTTATATGTATTCTCTCTATTAATCCCAGTAAATCTTATGAGTTGGACACACTTTGTAAATGCTAAATATAAACATAAATAAGGCTCCTGAAGTCATGGAGCCATGAAATCAAGAGTCTCAACTTAACTGTAGGTCTAATTAAACAGCCATCTCTTTACTCCACTCTCCCCATAATACTTAAGGATGTTATAAGGATATTCCTCATTAATTTGTTCCTCTATTGTATATTCATGAGAAAATCCATCATCAGTCTCTGTACCAAGAACAACTACGCTTCTCCCAACCAAGTGATTATCCTTATGCTGTCCATTGAAAGATATACAGTCAGCATGTTAGTCTAATAGAGAGAACCTGTGTTTGCATCTTTCTGTAATCATAGCAAAAATAAACACCAAAACTTAGATTAATCAGAAATATATCTGAAACCCAGACAATGAAAAGAAGAGCTCCCAGATGAAATGAATAGAGAACTGCCCTTGTGATGAGAGAAACCCATGACAGAACAGCAAGCAGTCCACAATCAGGAAGAGATTTCTAAGGGGTGGGAACCTTGAATTGGGAAGCAGAAGGAGTTGTATCAAACAATTATCACCCTACTCCTACAATACTATATGTACAATATTGTAACATGCGCCAATGATATCTAGGATATAAACACGAACTAGGACCACCAGAGGCATTACTTTGGTGAACTCTTGAAACATTACCAGTGAACTCCAAATTGCATGCCAGTTCCCACTGTAACAGGGTTATCAGCCAGCAACATTTGGTGAGCTCTAAAAATTTTTCTAGTAGACACCATATTGGATCTCTTTTCTTAATAACAGACTCTGAAGCAAGTGCATGGGACCCATCCTAGATTTATACCTGAACTAACTTGGGAGTTAGATATAATAGCTCAAGACTAGCAATATCAGAAATGGACCCACACTGAAGACCAACTATGTGACCGAAGCAACAACCTCCATTTACACTGCCTCCCCACAAATTATCAAATCTTGCCCAGGCCTATGTGACCATAGCAAGGTAACCTGATAGATGATTCCAGGCACGGGTCACCTTGAATGCTGATTGCTGCTAGATGCTCTTGATTTTGGTGCATAGGTGCCTCTAACCTACCTGAAAACAGCTTACTCTTAGGGTCTTTTGAACAAGGCATATTTCTGTCAACAAGTACTCATGTCTGGGCACCCCTAACCTCTATCCAGGTCAGACCTGCTCAAGATTAGTGCATAGATTCATCCAGGCAGTGGCAATCTTGAACACTAGATGATCCCTAGTTCATTTGATCCTGATGGAGTGGTACCTCACAGCAAGTGGAAACTTTATCTCCTGATTATTGCCCAGATTTATTTTTCAAATTTGGAACACAGATGCCTGCTAGCACTTGTGACTTTGGATTTGGATTTTCAATTTGATTTAACTAAAATCAAGCCCCACTGAAACATATGGGGTGGGGTGCAAAACATTCACAAACTCATACTATATAGAGAGCATTACTCAGGTCTCCTTGCTCCTTGACTTTGACTCTACAGTTACTGTTAGATGCTCACAAATACACACCCCATAGTAATTTTTGTTGGTTTGGAGTCATACCTGGCAATGCTTACGGACTACTCCTTGTTCTGTGCCTAGGACTTACTCTTAGCAGTGTAAAAGTATGATATCAAGGTCTTAGAGACCATATGAGATGTCAGGAAATCTAGGTCAGGCATGTGCAAGACAAGCACCTAACTGCTACAACTATCACTGCAGGCCTTAACCCCCTGGTATTTTGGGTGCTACTAAAGACTTGAAACTTGAGGCCCAAATTCATTTGATTTCAACACCACTATTGGGCATAAGAAAACTTAAAGCCTAAACCATGTTCCAGCCAACTCAATCCTGGTGCTGGAGCTACTGCCCAGTACTGTTCACCACAAATTCATGGTTGATGTCAAATCCCACAAATTTAAAGAACAGACACTATCCAGAATTTGTTACTGTGAAACCCTAGTCTTGTACTGGATTTTGCCTGTTGCCCAATGTTGCACCAAGCACAACATAGAAATGAAAGAATCTACCTGTGGTCATATGATGGGTAAAGACAAATTCCTGGGATGAACCTGAAGCACATATGATCTTTCCAAAATCTCTAGTGAAATTTCTTTTGGTTTTTTGGGCCACACCCATTTGATGCTCAGGGGTTACCTTTGGCTAAGCGCTCAGAAATAGCCCCTGGCTTGGAGAGACCATATGGGATGTCGGGGGATCGAACCGTGATCCTTCCTTGGCTAGCGCTTGCAAGGCAGACACCTTACCTCTAGTTCCACCTCACCAGCCCCAATCTAGTAAATTTTTTGAAGAAGCAATCCAATGATACTCTCAGCAATTAGGATATCAATTGAAGAGAAACATTTTAATTACTTTAAGCACCATATTTTACAAATTGTTTATAATACAGTTGAGCTTTATTTCACAGTTAGAATGTTGTTTGTGGTAAAGTTTCAGTAATTTAATATATAATAGCCTTCACCAGGCATAGTTCCTGCTATGAATTTCCCCAGTTTCCCTCCATCCCTCCCATCTTCTCTCCAACCTGCCTCTGTGGCAGACATCATCCCCGCCTTACTCTTTTTCTTTTTAGATGCTGTGGTTTGCAATATTGTTACTGAAGGGGTATCACACGTATCACTTTACCTACTTTCAGTGTCCAGTTCTTGTCCAGAGTAATCATTTCCAACAATCATTGTCATAGTGGTCTGTAGCTAAAGAGAATTTTAACAAGTAAAAAACATGCATGGGAAATGTCAAACAAATCAATGAGCTGGAGAAAAAAGTAGCTTAACTAAAAATTATAGTATAGGGGCTCAAAAACAATAGATAGAGCCAAAAATTGAATCAGTGATCCTGAAGATATGGTAGAGGAATAAAATCAATTACACCTAACTCCATTTTATTAATGAAGATAACATATGTAATTTATAGGGCAGCATTTGCATCATAGGAGTTACAGAAAAAGAATTAAGAGAACAGAATTCTTTGCTTTTGTGGCATTTTGTAAATTTTGTTTGGGAGACCTCCCCAGTGTTAATGGGAACCAACAGGGCTACACCAAGCAGTGCTTGAGAGTCCTGCAGTGTGGGGAACTGAACACAGGCACCTCTACATGGTAGCATTGACCCAGACCTTTGAGATATTTTGCAAGTTTGGAGGCAAAATTTTATATAAATAAATAATATCTAAGAATTTCCCCTAGCTGAGGAAATTAATAGATACATAAGAATTAAATAATTCAAAACAAAATAGCCTAGCAAATTGTACCTAGGCACAATGTAGTTAAAATGATAAAAAGTCAAAGAGAAAAGCCAGAGAAATTCTTATATAATGGCCAATCCAGGTTCAATCTCCATATGGTTTTCAGAGTTTTGCCAGGAGTGATCCCTAAGCAGAAAGCTTTGAGTAAGCCTGAACACTGCCAAGCATGATCCCCAAAACAAACAAAAATCTACAATAAAGTCATAGTTTTATTTATTTTTATTTTTAATAAAATAAATTCTTTCATTGAATAGCAATGAGATACAGTTGAAAAATGGTTAATGATTTTCAGTCATACAATGTCCAATATCCATACTTTTGCTTGTCCACATTTTCTGCTATCAATGTCAACATACCTGTTTCCCTTTCCCCTCCATTAGGCACCCAGTTCTTGTTCATGTAATCATTTTCAACTATTATTGTCATAGTGCTTACTTCTCTGCTGTAACTGCACTCCCCCACTATTTGTGGCAAGCTTACTACCATGGACTGGTCTTCCTGGCTCTTGTCTCTATTGTCTTGGAAATTATTACCATAATATCTTGGGATCTTTTATATTCTACAAATAAGTTTGTTCATTCTAACAATAGGTTATTTTAAAAAATATACATCTTAACTGAGTGGAATGTATTTAGGAATGTAAGGATGACTCAACATAAAAAAATCAATTAATGTAACCTTTTGACAAGCACTATCATTTAGTATTTAAAAAACATTCTCAGACCTAGGCCAGAGAGATAATACAGGGTTAACTCAATAGCCTTGCATGTAGCAGACTACAGTTCAATCCCCAATAAAAGACATAGTCCTACCAAGCACCACCAACTAGTATACCTGATCACAGAACCAGAGTAAACACTGAGTATAGATGTAGCCTCTACTCCCCCCAAAACAAGCCTTTCCCAAAACTGAGGAACATACTTCAGCATAGAAAATTCAATATGCATCAAATCAACACAATACCATACTCAACAGGAAAACAAAAAAAAATTTCTCTAAGAGCCAATTTTTCTATTATCAAATATACTGTTTTAAGTCCTAGTCAAAGCATTTAAGCAACAAAAACAAGCAAATATAATCCAAATTAGAAATGAGGTTATAGCTATCACTATTTTGAATTGACATAATAAAATACATAGAAAACTCTAAGATCCAATTTATAAAACTATTAAAAATAAATCAATAAAGTAAAATATCAGAAACAAATCTTGCATTTCTATATGCAAGCAATGAACAAAAAGAGAAAGGTAAAGACAGTAATTCCATTTACTAAAAATCCATTTTTTAAATGCCCAAGAATTAACTAACAAAGCATATGAAAGATTTAAATACTAAGAACTACAAGTCAATACTAAAATAAATATTAAAAAGATATAAGAAAGTGAAAAAAATATTTTGTCCACAGACTGGAGAAGTTAAACTGTTATAATCACAGTCTTCCTCAAAGCATTGCAAACATTCAATGTAATCATTTAGAAATTCTATTGCCATTATTCAAGGACATGGAAAAATCATTAAAATTTGTATGATATATCAAAGCCACCCAAATAGCCAAAGGAATCTTACATAAAGAGATGGAAAGTATTATATTCCCTAGCTTTAGAATAAGACTATAGTAATAAAGTATAAAACTACAGTGATCCAAGTGTGGCCCTGGGGGAAAAAAAGATACTAAGACCAATGGAATAAAATTGAGAAGTCATAAATAAATCTTCAGATACAAGAGTAATTAGTACAACTAGAACACTAAAAGTGCAAAATAGAAAAAGCTTCATTAACAAAAGGAATGCTGTACAGACACATGTAAAAAAATAAGACTGAACAACAATATCACATCTGCACAAAAAATAGTTCAAAAATAAACTAAAAAATAAGATGTTAGAACAAATATATAAAACACATTGAAGAAAACATAGGCAAAACATTCTATTATACTGGCTTCAGTGTTGTCTTCAATGATTTAACTGCCCTAAATAAAATAAAATAAATTTAAAAAATGTATAAAATGGTATTGCAGAGTTGGAAGTGGCTCTTGAGCACTACCAGCTGTGGCCCTAAAACAAGAACAAATTTTAAATAAATTTCTAATAAAATCTAAAATAGAGCAACTCAAAACCTTTTCCTACCTTTCATAGACCTTAATAATAAAAACAAAGTATTACTTTTCCTGTATAAAACATAATGTATTTAAATGAATTCAATAAATAACAGTCATTTTGTGATATTCTGTTGTGAAGACAAATAGATATTTTGAAATGGTCGATAATGTGAAATTTTAAGTGCTCCGATGATCAGCAATTTGAACCAAATTGGCCTTTGAAACAAAGAATACAAAAATTACCACTTATTAAAGTTTTCTTAAAGTACACTGTAGCATTATTTTTTAAATAATTTTAAAAATGTATCTAAATGAACCAGTATTAGAACCAGTAACAATTGCCAGAATATCTCTCTTCTATTCAAGTATATATAAACCTTATATTTGTTAAAAAAAAAAATACTCTCGAAAATTGCAAAATGCTATTTTTTTTTTACATTTTTTTTATTTATTTTTGATCATAGTGGCTTACATATTGTTGACAATGATATTTTAGGTACATATTTACATAAAATCAGGGGGAATTCCCATCACCAAATTGTCCTCCCTACACCTCCGTTTTTATCCTACCACCCATATCCTCTTCCCTCACCCCCAGGGTAGCTAGGATGTGTGGTTTCCTCTGTATCTAGCCTACTGCACAGTAGTCTTGCACCTCTTTGGTCCTGGTGTCTCCCTTGTTTTCCCCTCTAATTGGGGGGGCAGGACTAGCTAGTTCAGGTTACGTGGTTTTGTTTAAAGGAGAGAAAAGTAATAAACTGGGGTAAAAGTCTAATACGCCGAAAATAAGTGGAATTCTTCCAGAGGTTTTCAACATCGGTTTGAGAAATGAAGGAGAGAAAAAAGGTGAAACATTCCACCAGTACAAAAAGAAGTGTCAAATATCCCGTGAGGGCTCCAACAATAAGCACAAGCACCAAAAACAAAACAAAACAAAACAAAACAAACAAAAAAAACAAAAAAAAATAAAAACCCACAAAAATAAACACAAAACAATCAAACAAACAAACAAAAAAATGTCATGGTCTTGATATAGGAAACATGGCATAGCATACAAAGGAAGAACAGAAAGGAAGAGAAAGAATAAGTATAACTGGGGACAACTTCAATTATCACACCCAAACAGAGAAATTGACCAAAAATAGATGGGTAAATAAAAATAATAATAATAAATGAAAATAAAATAATATATATATATAAAAAAAATAATGATTTGTGCTTTTTTTTTTTCCCTCCTGCCCAGGCACAGTAAATATTGGGGTCATTCGAAAAGGAATTCACTTGGCCTAAGAGATATGGGGTTTCTCCGCCCTTGGAGTGTATTGTCATGGGATCAACTATAGACTCTGTTCAGGATCACTTACTCTCCTGGTGGTGCTTTTGTGGTGTTTGTAAGACCTCTGCTCTGTCCTGGGTGATACTATCAGGCCTCTGTGACTAGGGATCTCAGTATCTGCACAGATCCTGCGGTGGGAGTTATGATGAAGTCAGTCTTTGTGGTTCTAGAAGTTCTGTTCCATCATTGTCATTTTAATTCATCTTCTGTGGTTGGTGATCTTGGTCTTTGCACTGAAGCTAGGATGGCACCTAGGACAGTGTCTTTCTTTGCGCTTCCAGAAGCCCCATTCCATTACAATGGTCTCTGCCAGACCTTTGAATCTGGGGATCATGTTCATTGTGCAGATCGTAGTTGAAACCCTAGGTTAGGGCTTTTTTATTGGTCCCAAGCTGTATACAGTCTGGTCATGGTTCTAGCAGCAGTCATCTGTAACTCGAAATCTTGGCTTTTGGGCCTTCCAAAGGGTGACAAGTCTTCTGATTTTGTCTTGTCGTTAGCTAGAAAGGTTGGATAACCTTCACTTAGGTCAAGTTGTTCCCATTTTCTTCGTTGTCAGGATGTCATATTAGAGCTGGCATTTGTTGGTGGCCTCGCAGTATTGCGGCTGTCCCGGGTGGGATTTGTTTCCTGTAGCAGTTGTGAAGAACTGTGCCATTCCTGTGTCTGGGATCCAGGGTTCAAGGCTGGATTGATGGTATCTAAACACCTGAGGTCTAGGTTAATTCCACATGACATATTTTCAAGGTAGGAGATATCCCTCTATTGTAAACAACTATGAGTTCCTATCTCTAATAGATAAGAGCTCTCTTTTTTTTTTGATATATATATATATATATATATATATATATATATATATATATATATATATATCCCTTTATTTTAGTGTGCCTTTGCAGGGGGAAATGGTGCTACCTTATATTGTTGGTGCATTTGGGGGTGGTCAAAAGGGGAAAACAGAAACAGGTTACATACCCAAAAAAAAAAAAGATGAAAAAAATAATAAATAAAAAAATAGGTATCAAAAATGTATGTGCTTACATATGTATATGTAGGCCAGATTTTTTTTTAAATGAGGTAGCAAAGTATTTAAAGGGCCAAAGTGATGCATATGACTATCTTACATTTGGGGAAAAGCGGGTAAAGAGGTGGTGTGATACAGTTCTTATGCTTATGTTGGAAATACAGGTTTTCCCATTGTCATTTTGGTTTTTCTTGTGGTGTGTGGGTCCCCAGGCATCTTTCCATCCCATCCCCAGATCTTCTTCAGAGTGGCAAAAGATTTGTGGCAGGGAGGTCCTGGAAGGGTTCTTGCATTGAGGATACTTTTAGACCTAAGTCCGGTTTCAGGTAACAGTCCACGTTAGGGGGAGTTGGTGGGGAGGGCCTCGCAGCATGGATCCGCAGGGGAGTTGGCTGCCTTTTCATGCAGGAGACGAGATGTGGGTTTGACTGGGTGTCCTCTCGACTGGGTGCTGGGTAATGGTTCGTTGGGGTAGGAGGTCAATCTTGATGCCTAATAGATTAAGGACTGAGGGTGGAGAGTTTTAATATGGCGGGAGGTCTGTATGGGATTGAGGGGTGAAGGGATAGTTGGATTTCCAGAGGGGGAGAAGGGGAAGGTATATGGAAGGGGTAGGAAGGGAGAAAAGAGAAAATACTTTAGAAGGAAAGGGAGAAGATAAATGGTAAAAAGTAAAGAGAAGAGTAGAAAAGAGAAAAAGAAAAAATAAAGAAGAGAAGAAAAAAAAAAGAAGATAGAAAATAAAAAAGAAAGTAGTGAGAAGAGAGGAGAGAATAGCAGGGGAATGCTAGTTTGCCTGAATTTGTTCACAGAATAGAGCGTGTAGTTTAAGTCTGTACGTCTCGGTTACTGCTTTGGTGGTCTGACTGGTCACGTGCTTCAGTTCCTAAAAGAAGGTGTAACCTAGAGATAAAATGTATGTTAAAGAGTTTTCTCGGGGCCATCTCATATTGCAAGCTAGGTATGGTATCTCATGTGGTATTCCGCGCTGCCATCTTAGTTTATCCGCCATTTGTATTCAAGGATGCCTGTGGATATAAAAGCTGAGAGGTTATTTTAAATATTATAAGATAAAGACAATAAAATGTAGTGTTATGGGATGATTCCATTGCAGACAGTGATTTTCCGTGGTGTTCTTTACCTGTGTTCCTGAATACTTTCTCTAAATGATTGTTGTGGGCCTTTGTCGTGGAAGGTTGATTACATACCTATTCTCTCTATGGTGCAGTTTTTGGTGTAAAATGCTATTTTTTTTTATAATTTAAATATCTTTTGTACCATTTTAATTTCTAAAGGATGGTCTCCTTTAACTCTGTTAAACAATATATGACATGATCAGTATAATTTCTAAGCAAATAATTCATTAAAATTAAATTAAATTAAAAACTATAAAAGATATTTTATTTTATTTATTCATTTATTTTGATTTTTGGGCTACACCGGTGATACTCAGGGGTTTACTCCTGGCTTTGCGCTCAGAAATTGCCCCTGGCATGATGGGAATGTTGCCCTGGTGAAGGGGGGTGTTCTTTATGACTGAAACCCAACTACAATCATGTTTGTAACCAAATTGTATAAATAAAGACATTAATAAAGAAAAATGTAAACTGAGTATTTGGAGACACATATAATAAAATCAAAACACCTAAAAAAAAAGAAGAAAAGAAAATAAATTGCCCCTGGCTGACTCTGGGGACCATATGGAATGCCGGGAGTTGAACTAAAAGTCCATCCTAGGTCAGCTGCGTGCAAGGCAAACACCCTACCACAGTGCTATGACTCTGGCTCCAAAAGGTATTTTGTTTTTCATTAAATATTTTAAAGTAGAATTATATCTCTATAAATAATGCATAATAGAATTCATTTAGAATAACAGTAAGAGTTGTAAGGTATGATATTACTGGCAGTTAGTACAGTAATTTCTTGGGCAATTTCTATCTGAATCCTAAACTAATTTCCATATAACTAAAGTGTTGAACTAAGAAATTGTTTTTAATAACAAGTAATGAAAATGCGTAAAAGGCTTCCCCTGGCTATTTAGTTATACAAGTTCTCCCTAATTCTTGAAATGGAATTTAGTGGATTTCCAAAAATTTTTGTCTGTCAGGTTTCTACCAAAAGTAAATCCAGAATTTTTATAAAGGAGCACAGATAGACAAGGCAGACTATCCAGGTTCATACAGGGTAGCCATCTTGAAATTTATCTACTGCCTAAATAGACACCAAAACAACCAAACCCACCTACCCTCTACCATTATTAAGCTTGCCTTTCTTTCTTAATTATGGACTTATTTTCTTTCCTGAAAATCTTGGATTAGCAACTTCCCTGGAGAGGATTCTAGCCTGAAGAATTCTGGCAAGAGTCTGGGATCACTTCACTGACCACTGAAACAAATGACACTTGTGGCCAACCACAGAGCATTTGTTTAATTAAGCACAGCATCACCTGCAGAACAATTTCTGATAGAAAATGAGAATCTCCCCTGAAACTGTGAGGGGCATTAGACAAGCAGATTGTAATTACTGGAACTGAAACCCAGCTGATATCTCTTGACAATAAACAACCAGAGGGATCTTTCAAAGGATCAGATTCTCCATTTTAAGTCAGTGCCTTTGGCTTTAGAGTCCTCTACTCTGTCTTCTCCCTGAGGTGGAGATAAGACATCACACTGAGTCATTAACACCACTTAATTTGGTTGTCAATTCTTTTGACTGACATAGAGAAGTCTAGATTTATACTAAAAGATTTACTAAGACAAGTATCCAAATATTTTATATCAAATAAATTTCAATTTTTTAAAGAGCAATATAAATATTTATAAAAGCTAGGATTTTGTCTTGCCATTTTTCTTAACCCAGACAAAATCAGTTTTCCTTGATTTTAAAAGTCCATACTTAGCAACAGTATTTCTCAGATTGGCTTTTCTATGGTGCTTAATGAAGACATTGATTTAAATTATGTTGTTTGTAAAGTAATAATTTAGGAATAAACTCTTGGGCCTTTTAGTCATGGACTCTGCTTTTTTAAGGCAAACAGTGAATGAATTAAAACACTGATGTGATGTGAGCTGTGCCAATGTTTGGTCTCAGGACTTTCTGTACTTCTAAGTGAGATTAGTGACCACAATCATTAAGATGAGCTCTTTGCCTTAAGAAGAAAAAAAAAAAATGGCCTGCCCAGTGGGGCCCGACTATGAAAAGTTTTGAGTGCTGCCTGTGTGTGTCTATCTCCAGTCCTCTCGCGTGAAACTCTTGGGAGTGGGCTGAAAAGAGGCTCCAGAAAACTCACTTTCCCAGAGGCTTATTCCAGGGCAGCAATGCCAAGGAACTGCTTCATAACATGAAAACCGGCTATAAGCAGTACTTTGCAGAAGCCAGGTCCCCTGTTTGTGACGTCAGGCTGGGAAAATCTACGAAACTACGCCTGCCCAGTGGGGCCTGATTGTGAAAAATTGTGACTGCTGCCTGTGTGTCTCTGTCTCCTGTCCTCTCGCGTGAACCTCTTGGGAGTAGGCCAAAAAGAGGCTCCAAAGAGCATGCCCACTCCACTTTGCTATGTGGCCGTGTGCTCATTCTAAGGAAAGAACACCATCGCAACAAAAAGAAAACATCACACTAAGAACAGTGCTGAATCACTGAAGCCCAGCATTTCTTTCTGGACTGACTTCTCTGCTGCGTGCTTGGGCCTAATATTTGATCCTGTGTGAGGCTTCATCCACAGAGGACTCCCCTTCCTTGAAGGCAAGTCGACCCACCCAGAAAGGGTGGAGCCAGAGGAGTGTGGCTGCATACATCATTTAGCCAATGAATACCACCACAACACGTAAAAAAAAAAAAAAACCCACAATACAAGTGTGACAATGGGGAAACAACGCAGGCCAGCATCAGACATAGAGAATGAAGATGAAAATTCTGATGACCAGATAATGACCACCCCACTACTCAAGCTCTCAGATAAGGACTTTAGACAAGCAATATGGAGGATGCTCAAAGAACTCAAAGAAACCATGGATTGAGTTGAACAGAACACTAATAAGAACCAAGAAAATATGAAGACAGAAATCACAAAACTTCAAACTGAAATAAAATGTCAACTAACAGGCCTGAAAAACACAGTGAATGAAGTGAATGACAAAAATGGATAAGCTCTGGGACAGGGTAAGAGAAGCTGAGAATAGAATTGGTGTTGTGGAAGATGAGATAAATAACAACTCCATACAGCGGGAGAAACTGGAAAAAAAAACTTAAAGCAAATGAACAGACCATGGAAAAATTAATCAAAGAATGGGAACAGATGAAAATACAAGTCTATGATAAGATCAACAGAAACAACTTAAGAATAATTGGAGTCCCAGAGACCCAGGAAGAAAATTTCCAGGAAGAATCAATGGTCAAGAACATCATTAAAGAGAAACTTCCAGGGGGCCGGGCGGTGGCGCTAAAGGTAAGGTGCCTGCCTTACCTGCACTAGCCTAGGACGGACCGCGGTTCGATCCCCTGGCGTCCCATATGGTCCCCCAAGCCAGGAGCGACTTCTGAGCGCATAGCCAGGAGTAACCCCTGAGCGTCACCGGGTGTGGCCCAAAAAACCAAAAAAAAAAAAAAAAAAAAAGAGAAACTTCCAGAGCTAAAGAATATATATGATCAAATTCTGCATGCTTGAAGAGTACCAACCAAAAGAGATCCCAGAAAAAATACCCCAAGACACATCCTAGTCACAATGATGAATCCCACAGATAGAGACAGAATTCTGAAAACAGCAAAATCAAAAAGGAAAATTACATTCAAGGGAGCATCTTGAGATTTACAGCAGACCTGTCACCAGAAATACTCAATGCCAGCAAGCAGTGGTGGGATATTGTGACAAGACTGAATGAAATGAATGCTTCACCTAGAATACTGTACCCAGCAAAACTCACTTTCTTGTTTGACGGAAGAATACATGGTTTCACAGACAAAAAAACAGCTCAGAAACTTTACAGACTCAAAACCAGTCTTATGAGAAAAACTGAAAGACCTAATTTAAGACAAGACTAACCAAAAGACACACCAAATTTTGATATAAAGATGGCATTAAATCGCAGGACAATTCTTTCTCTCAATGTCAATGGACTAAATGCACCAGCTAAGAGACACAAAGTGGTTAAATGAATCAAAAACTCAATCCAACCTTCTACTGCCTACAAGAAACACACCTGAATAGTCAGAACAAACATAGACTCAAAATAAAAGGCTGGAGAAAAATTATCCAAGCAAACAACACCCATAAAAAAGCTGGAGTGGCCATACTAACATCAGATAATGCAAACTTTATACTCAAGAAGGTTGTAAGGGACAAAGATGGACATTTTATATTAATAAAGGGGCATGTAGAGCAGGAAGAAATAACTCTCCTAAACATATATGCACCAAATGAGGGGCCAGCAAAATATTTAATACAACTGTTGACAAATCTGAAAAATAATATCAATAATAACACAATAATTGTGGAGGACCTCAACATGGCTTTGTCAACACTGGATAGGTCAACCAGACTGAAACCCAACAAGAATATACTAGACCTGAGGACAGAAATGGAAGAAAGAGACCTAGTGGATATATATAGGACACTCCATCCCCAGAAACCTGGATACACATTCTTCTCCAATGTACATGGGACATTCTCCAGGATAGACAACATGCTGGCACACAAAACATACCTCCATAATATCAAGAGGATAGTGATAGTGGGAATGCCATCTAGTTCAACCTTTGGGAAAGCGATATGGAGATTCCTCCAAAAACTAGAAATCGAGCTCCCATAGGATCCAGCTATACCACTCCTAGAAATATACCCTAGGAACACAAATATACAATACAAAAACCCCTTCCTTACACATATATTCATTGCAGCACTATTTACCATAGCAAGACTCTGGAAACAACCAAGATGCCCTTCAAAAGATGAATGGTTAAAGAAACTATGGTACACATACACAATGGAATATTATGCAGCTGTCAGGAGAGATGAAGTCATGAAATTTTCCTATACATGGATGTACATGGAATCTGTTATGCTGAGTGAAATAAGTCAGAGAGAGAGAGAAAGATGCAGAATGGTCTCACTCATCTATTGGTTTTAATAAAAATGAAAAACATTCTTGCAATAATAACTTTCAGACACAAAAGAGAAAAGAGCTGGAAGTTACAGCTCACCTCAGGAAGCTCACCACAAAGAGTGATGAGTTTAGTTAGAGAAATAACTATATTTTGAACTGTCCTAATAATGAGAATGTATGAGGGAAATGGAAAGCCTGTCTAGAGTACAGGCAGGGGTCAGGTGGGGAGGATGAAGATTTGGGACATTGGTGATGGGAACGTTGAACTGGTGATGGGTGGTGTTCTTCACATGACTGAAACCCAAACACAATCATGTATGTAATCAAGGTGTTTAAATAAAATATAAAAAAGGAATAAGTGATGAACATTTTTTCATGTGTCTGTTGGCCATTTGTGGGTCCTCCCCAGAGAAATACCTGTTCATTTCCTCTCCCCCATTTACTGATTGTATTTTTTGAGTTTGTGGTGTTAACCTTTGTGAGTGCTTTGCATACCCTAGAAATCAACCCTTTATCTGATGTTTTGAGAGCAAAAATTCCCAAACAGTTAGTTGCTTCTAATTTTAGTTCTGTTCCTTTTGCCATGCAAAAATTTTTGTTTGATGTAGACCCATTGAATTTAAATTTGGTTCTATAACTTTTGCCATTGGCAAGAATTCTTTGATGTTCAAATCTTGTAGTGTTCTATGTTTTTCTCAATAAACTTTATGAATTTGGAAAAAATAAAAAAGAAGAAAAAAATTGGAAACTTTTCAGAGATATAGAATTGGAAATATCAAGATCTCTTTAACTATCTTTCAATATCTCTTACATTTTCTCATTAATTTAAATTTTTTTCACTTCACACTTGCTAAAATTCCTCAATTCAAGGGTAACTTTTATATAAATAATTCTTGATTGATAGAATTTTCTCCTTGGTACTTTATTTAGTTCAATTTTTTCTTTATTTGAGTTCATGCTATTAGTCTTGATTATTTTTTTCATGGTTACAAAAATGTTTGCAGTTGAGTTTCAGTCATAAAATGTACACCCCCCCCTTTACCAATGCAACCTTTCTGCCACCAATGCCCCTCCATTTTCTTCCTCTCCCACACTCTGCCTGACTTTGAGACAGGCATCCTATTTCTATTACTCAATATCATTTGTCATGATATTTGTCAGTGTAGTTATTTCTTTAACTGTACTCATCACTCTTTGTGATAAGCTTCATATCATTGGCTGGTCCTTCCAGCCCTCATCTCTAGGCATTATTACCGCATTGTCTTTCACTTTTCTTAAATCCCACAAGTGAGTGAGACTACTCTGTGTGTCTATCTCTCTCCCTCAGACTCATTTCACTCAGCATAATAGTTTCCATGTCCATATATATATAAGAAAATTTCATGACTTCATTTTTCCTGACAGCTGCATAGTATTTTATTGTGTATATGTACTAAACTTTCTTTAGTCATTCATCTGTTGTCAGGCATCTACATTGTTTCCAGATTCTGGCTATTGTAAATAGAACTGCAATGAACATAGGCATACAGAGGGCATTTTTGTATTATGTTTTTGTGTTCCTAAGGTATATCCTTAGGAGTGAAATTGCTGGATCATATGGAAGTTCAATTTCCAGTTTTTTGAGGAATCTCCATATTGTTTTCCAGAAAGGCTGGACTACATGGCATTCCCACCAGCAATTAATGAGAATTCCTTTTCCCCACATCCTCTCCAGCAATAATTATTTTTGTTCTTTGTGATATGTCCAATCTCTGTGGCATGAGAATATATCTTATTGTTGTTTTGATTTGCATCTCCCTGATGATTAAATGTGGAGCATTTTTTGGCCATTTGTATTTCTTCTTTGAGAAATTGTTCATTTCTTCTTCCCATTTTTTGTTGGGTTAGATTTTATTTCTTGTTAAATTCTGTCAGTACCTTGTATATCTTAGATATTAGCCCCTTATCTGATGGGTATTGGGTTAGTAGTTTCTCCCATTCTGTGGGCAGCCTTTGTATCCTTGTCACTATTTTCTTTGAGAAGCTTCTCAGCTTAATATAGTCCCATTTGTTTATCTCTACTTGCATTTGTTTGGAGAGTGCTGTTTCTTCTTGAAGATGCCATAAGTCTCAATGTCATGGAGTGTTTTATCTACATGTTCTATATACCTTATAGCTCCAGGTCTGATATCAAGGTCTTTAATCCTTTTGAATTTGACTTTTGTGCATGGTGTTAGATGGAGGTCCATATTAGTCTTAATTATACCTCATTGAAGTTCACTAAGCAAATCTTTTCATGAAAAAAAAAAACATTTTACTTGTCAGATAAATTTATCACTGTTCTCATCACTCAATTTACTCTGAATCCATCCTCTCCCAAGTGCCTCCTTCAATGCTGTAACTATGGGATCCACTTTGTCCCTATTATCCTGACATAATTACTGACCTCAATAAACTGTTTTCAGTGATAAATATATATACCTCTAATAAGTTATTGAACAGGCTTCTTTGTTCAAGATTAAATAGCAGATGATTCATGTAAGGTCACATTTACCTCATCTAGGATTTTGAAACTGAACATAATGGTCAACCTATTATACTCTGCTTCTTCATAGCATTCATCTTAGTGCTAATATGTTAGTATTTGCTATATAGCAATTTGTTAATATCTGTTTGTCATGTTAGGCCAGAGATTCACAGCAGAACCATAGTTTATACTCTCTTTCCCCAGGAACCAGCACAATGACTAGCACACACCAAATGATTAACAAACAAAAACTAATACCTGAAGTTGGATAGCAGAAATTCAAAGAGTTTCATGAAACATATGTCTTCTTTATTATTTCTATATTATCCATCCCATCTTTTGCTTTGGTTTGACTAGCACACACCAAATGATTAACAGACAAAAACTAATACCTAAAGTTGGATAGCAGAAATTCAAAGAGTTTCATGAAACATAAAAGTCTTCTTTATTATTTCTATATTATCCATCCCATCTTTTGGTTTGGTTTGATTATAATTTATCTTCTGATTCATGTTTGGGAAATTAAAACTAATTATTATCAACTAATTGTATAAATGCCTTTCTGAGTTCCTGAGCCTAAACTCAAGAGAATTTGTGTTTTGTATTACATTTGCCAACTATTTAAAAGAAAGACCATATCAAGAAAATAACCAAAATTTGGGGCCGGAGTGGTGACACAGCAGTAGGGTATTTGCCTAGGACAGACCTTGGTTCAATCCCAGGCATCCCAAATGGTCCCCCATACCAGGAGTGATTTCTGACCCCAGAGCCAGGACTACCCCCTGAGTGTCACCAGGTGTGGCCAAATAAAATATAAAAGCAAAATAAATTTTATTAGCAAAATTTTATTTAAAAACACTAAAATTCATCCATGCACAGAATAGAATCCTTGATTTTATTCTCTTTCAACCTTCAAAATAAATCATCCCTCGCTTATCCAGCTCTAACTGCTCCTTTTTCTATGTTCTTTTTGTAACCCTTCACTTCATCCCATCATAAGAATATATTTGCATAACATTGAATCTTTTCCTTCTTCCTTTCTTTATTAAACTCTGTTAATGTGCTATCAATTCCCTGGAAACTTCCACTGGAATAACCAACCAAACTTAACAGAACTTTGTCAATCTCACAACAAAGTTCTCCCACTTGACGTCTCAAGGCTTTGAGAAGGTCCTTCAATCAGCCCTTACTTCATTCCTTTGTCTAATTTAGCAAGTCTTGTATTCTTTCTTATTTTTTTCAAATATGTAATTCATCTTCATTGCTCATATTTAAAATTTTAGAATTTTTACTACACAAAATTTTCCTCATAGACATGAAGCAAACTCCACTTGCTTGAACATTACCTTCATCTTGTACAAAGCATCATTTATGACTTTTCAGTTCCCAAGCTCCTTGTCTCTTTTCTTTATCACCTACCCCAAGTTTCCCCTTTAAACCCTTTCATCCAAAGTCTTGCATCTAGGTTTATGCCAACCAGACCAGCAAGACTTGTGTACTTAATCTTCCTCTGAATAGAATACAGACTTCTGTAATTTCATAGTTTGCCCCCTACATTTATAAGATTTCTGACAGTTTGGGGCCTGAGCGGTGGCACAAGTGGTAAGGCATCTATCTGCCTTGCCCACACTAGCCTAGGACGAACTGCAGTTCGATCCCCTGGCATCCCTATGGTCCCCTAAGCTAGAAGCGATTTCTGAACGCATAGCCAGGAGTAACCCCTGAGTGTCACCGGGTGTGGCCCAAAAATAAATATATATATATATATTTCTGACAATTTTATTAAAAAGTACTCTATTGCATCATACTTTGATCCCTGATTCTATACTTGTTGCCCAACTATGACATATGTGTTTATTGCTGCCTCAGTAGGATGCATAGTTAATGAAAAAAATTTCTTTTTATATTTGTAATCTGAATTATCTCCAAAACTTACAATAGAATGAGCTCTCAATAAATATGTTCAGTGAGTGAATGTCTCACTGTTTGTACCTTAAAAATAAAAATACATTTTCATATTTTCATGTTATCTAATTTTATGGAATCAGATCACAATATTCCTTTCTTCCCTAACATAAAGACTTATAGAATGTGAATGTTTTCATAACACCAAATCCAAAGCCAACGACAACAGAATCAATACCCAATCTACACCAAGCTAGACATAAAAGGGACCACTTGTACTAGCAGCCTGGGGGGTAAGGGAGAAGGATATGGGATGTATGCTGGGACCGGAGGTGAAGGGAGGACAACTTTGGTAGTGGGAATTCCCCTGATTCAATGTCAATATGTACCTAAAATATTACTCTGAAAGATATCTAATCCACTTTGGTCAAAATAAAAATTATTTTTAAAATTCCAGAAAGCTGAAACCCAGTCATGAACAATTTTCTAACCATAGTGCTTAAATAAATATAAAAAATTAATTAATGAATAAAGAAGTTAAATTTTAAAATCCAGAAAGTCTGGGAAAAGGGAGGAATTATCTAGCCTTTTGTTGTTGCTTTCTCCCCTCTGCACATCAAAATTTCTTTTGCAAGTTGCCCTTCAGTAATCTCTAGTTATAGAGTGAGTCACAATCCACACTCTTGTTTATGATCTCAAAAAATCTTTCTTAGAAAAGGTAGACTAGTTTTAGATTTCCTGTGTATGAATAAAGGGAAATAAAATGAAAACAAATAGTTCCATATAAGAAATGAGCCTTGCCATCATGACCATTTATTGTTATACCTGATATTTATTTCCTGCTACAACTAACATTTAAAGCCAATAAAATGTAACATTAATGTGAATTACCCATATCCCATCACACAACTACTCAATAAAACAGGAATTTTATCTAATTTCTCATTAACATAGAAAAACAGAGTTAATATTTTTACTATCTAGCAAAACAAGCTGGTGGAAGAGTAATGCATCAAACTGACATCTGTCCGACTACAAAGTACACCATCCTAAGTCACTTCCAACACAAAGTAAAATATTAAAACCTGTTTGGGACCAACAAAAGTTAATAAATAAAGGATTGCATCTATATTCCATTAGTGGGTTATGGAATATTAATTTAATTAATTAATGAAATTTAATAGTCTACTTTCAAGTTAAGTCTGTAGGACTGGTTTGCAGACCCTCTGAATAGTGCCCATTAAATAGACAAAACCTGAATGTCCTTTTTTTTTTTTTATTTTTTTTTATTTTTTTTTTAACACCACCCATCACCAGTGCAATATTCCCATCACCAATGTCCCAAGTCTCCCTCCTCCCCACCCGACCCCCGCCTGTACTCTAAACAGGTTCTCAATTTCCCTCATACATTCTCATTATTAGGACAGTTCAAAATGTAGTTATTTATCCAACTAAACTCATCACTCTTTGTGATGAGCTTCCTGAGGTGAGCTGGAACTTCCAGCTCTTTTCTCTTTTGTGTCTGAAAGTTATTATTGCAAGAATGTCTTTCATTTTTCTTAAAACCCATAAATGTGTGAGACCATTCTGCGTTTTTCTCTCTCTCTCTGACTTATTTCACTCAGCATAATAGATTCCGTGTACATCCATGTATAGGAAAATTTCATGACTTCATCTCTCCTGACAGCTGCATAATATTCCATTGTGTATATGTACCACAGTTTCTTTAGCCATTCGTCTGTTGAAGGGCATCTTGGTTGTTTCCAGAGTCTTGCTATGGTAAAAAGAGCTGCAATGAATATAGGTGTAATGAAGGGGTTTTTGTATTGTATTTTTGTGTTCCTAGGGTATATTCCTAGGAGTGGTATAGCTGGATCGTATGGGAGCTCGATTTCCAGTTTTTGGAGGAATCTCCATATCGCTTTCCATAAAGGTTGAACTAGACGGCATTCCCACCAGCAGTGGATAAGAGTTCCTTTCTCCCCACATCCCCGCCAACACTGTTTATTCTCATTCTTTGTGATGTGTGCCATTCTCTGGGGTGTGAGGTGGTATCTCATCGTTGTTTTGATTTGCATCTCCCTGATGATTAGTGATGTGGAGCACTTTTTCATGTGTCTTTTGGCCATGCGTATTTCTTCTTTGTCAAAGTGTCTGTTCATTTCTTCTCCCCATTTTTTGATGGGATTAGATGTTTTTTTCTTGTAAAGTTCTGTCAGTGCCTTATATATTTTGGAGATTAGCCCCTTATCTGATGGGTATTGGGTGAATAGTTTCTCCCACTCAGTGGGTGGCTCTTGTATCTTGGGCACTATTTCCTTTGAGGTGCAGAAGCTTCTCAGCTTAATATATTCCCATCTGTTAATTTCTGCTTTCACTTGCTTGGAGAGTGCAGTTTCTTCCTTGAAGATGCCTTTAGCCTCAATGTCCTGGAGTGTTTTACCTACGTGTTGTTCTATATATCTTATGGTTTTGGGGCTGATATCGAGGTCTTTAATCCATTTGGATTTTACCTTCGTACATGATGTTAGCTGGGGGTCTAAGTTCAATTTTTTGCAAGTGGCTACCCAGTTTTGCCAACACCACTTGTTGAAGAGGCTTTCTTTGTTCCATTTAGGATTTTTTGCTCCTTTATCAAAAATTAGATGATTGTATGTCTGGGGAACATTCTCTGAGTATTCAAGCTTATTCCACTGATCTGAGGGCCTGTCTTTATTCCAATACCATGCTGTTTTGATAACTATTGCTTTGTAGTAAAGTTTAAAGTTGGGGAAAGTAATTCCTCCCATATTCTTTTTCCCAATGATTGCTTTAGCTATTCGAGGGTGTTTATTGTTCCAAATAAATTTCAAAAGTGCCTGGTCCACTTCTTTGAAGAATGTCATGGGTATCTTTAGGGGGATCGCACTAAATCTGTACAGTGCTTTGGGGAGTATTGCCATTTTAATGATGTTAATCCTGCCAATCCATGAGCAGGGTATATGCTTCCATTTCCGCGTGTCCTCTCTTATTTCTTGGAGCAGAGTTTTATAGTTTTCCTTGTATAGGTCCTTCACATTTTTAGTCAAGTTGATTCCAAGATATTTGAGTTTGTGTGACACTATAGTGAATGGAGTTGTTTTCTTAATGTCCATTTCTTCCTTATTAGTATTAGTGTATAGGAAGGCCATTGATTTTTGTGTGTTAATTTTGTAGCCTGCCACCTTGCTATATGAGTCTATTGTTTCTAGAAGCTTTTTGATAGAGTCTTTGGGGTTTTCTAAGTAGAGTATCATGTCATCTGCAAACAGTGAGAGCTTGACTTCTTCCTTTCCTATCTGGATTCCCTTGATATCCTTTTCTTGCCTAATCGCTATAGCGAGTACTTCCAGTGCTATGTTGAATAGGAGTGGTGAGAGAGGACAGCCTTGTCTTGTGCCAGAATTTAGAGGAAAGGCTTTCAGTTTTTCTCCATTGAGGACAATATTTGCCTCTGGCTTGTGGTAGATGGCCTTAACTATATTGAGAAAGGTTCCCTCCATTCCCATCTGAATGTCCTTGACAAAGATTTAGTAGAGGCATTTCTGAATGACCTGTAAGATATAACTTCATAACCTCCAAGAGTCCTTCAAGATCAAGTGTGTATTCCATTATTCCAAAATTCAATAGAAAATTTTAAATTATGAATCACTGGATGTATTCTATATAACAAGAAATTAAATTAATATTGCTCAGTCTTCATTTGTGCTTTTTAGAAAAAGGATCACTTTAGTATGAACCCCAGGAGATAAAAATTAGAATGAATATCAATATTTTGAACTCCAATTAGCTTAATTCATTTTTTCTTTTTAAGTTTGCACTCTTCTCTCTAGTCACAGAAAATAACAATGGTAAATAATGAGCACTTCATGTTCCTGGAGCAAACTACTAAATGCTAGAAATGCCGGTTTCAGCATGTGCTGAGAAAGCATCCAGATGTTGAGCAGCTGAAACAATATATCCTAGTGCATCTAAATAAAACTTCATCTTTCTTTAAAAACTGGAAATAAAATTGGAGTCCAGAATCCCAAATAATAGTTAAACCACTGCAAATACTGTGCTTTTGGAGGAAGTTCTGAAACTGCCGTTTGTCCATTGTATTTATAGCCATTTAGTCCTTAGAACACTGGAAATGTAGAAGTAAATAAATTCTAAGTCTTATAGTAAATTTTGATTTATGTCACTTAGCTGATAGTAGCAAAGTTTTTTACTTCTATTTCATACGTTTTGTGGTTTTCATATGTCAAAATATAACTATGAGTTACTTTGAAAAATAAAAATTGAAAATAAAGGAGAAAAGAGAAGAGAGAAGGCACTGGTGAGGAGAGTAGGAGAGAGAGAGGCAAATCACCCATGCCAGTCCTCCCAAAACTCCCTAAAGGAAAAAAATGAATAAAGCTGACAGGTAAGCAGAACAAAGTAGAGACTAGCACTGCAACTTTGTAAATATTCAGTTGGTTTAGAATCTCATGCACACAAAATTAGGTTTCGTCTCATAGAAATTAATTTGAAGAAAGCTAGAATTCCAGTTACAAGTTGAGGCATAAAGTCTGGAAATTTGGTATTTCTCTAAAGTTCGCTGTCATCAGGATAAACTAAAGCATTTTTCTCAAAGTATGGTCAGTGGACTCCCAAGATTATAGGATACAATAAAAAGAATAAAAATAGGGCTGGAGAAATTTGGCAAATAAGTGCTTGTCTTATATACAATCAATCCCTGGATCCTGTATGGTCCCCTTCCTAACTGCATTATTTCTTCAAAGTTGGATGGAGTTCATAAATGTAACTCTCCTCACCAGTGCCTTCTCTCTTCTCTCCTTCATTTTCAACTTTTATTCTTCAAAGTAAATCATCATTATAGTTTGACATATGAAAGCCACAAAAGCTATGACATGGAAGTAGAAAACTTTACTACTATCAGCTGAGTAACATAAATCAAAATATATACAGACACATACACAACTTCTGGAGATGAAGGACATAGATTAATCAGTTTGAAACTGTATTCATATAATCTTTCCTGAACCAAATAGATTAAATTACACTCAAAAGTATTATCAATTAATTTAAATCTTTAATTTTGTTATTAATTTGGGCATCTAAGAACTTGATTAAAGAGAAGAATGGTACTATATCAATTTTAATGATCAACAAAGTGTTAGGATAGATATCTTATTCTTCCTGTCTTCATGCCATACCAAACTTACAAAAATTCCACATTGTTGGAGAGAGGTTAACACTGCTGGTGGAATTGGTGCTGCAACATTGTATGTCTAAAACTTAACTATGCATAAATTTGTAAATCATACTACTTAACATAAAAACTTTTACTTTGGAGAGTAAAAATAAAATAAAATAAAATAAATTTTTTGGCTTTTGGGTTTTTTTTGTTTGTTTTTGGGTCACACCCAGCAGCACTCAGGGGTTACTCCTGGCTCTACAATCAGAAATTGCTCCTGGCAAAAGACCATATGGGATGCAGGATTCAAACCACTGTCCTTCTGCATGCAAGGCAAACACCCTACCTCCATGCTATCTCTCCAGCCCCTAAAACAAAAATATTTAAGAACTTCATTTTAATGAGAGTTAATGAAAAGTAGAAGAAAATATGGTGAAAATATCAGTTCTGTTATTAGTTTGGATTTTGACATAATTTAATATTTGGAGGTATATTTCACGTGCATATAACCTAGAAGGTAGACTATATTCCCTAAATGCTGTAATTGATAGAAAACTGAAAGACACAAAAGCAATCTGATTAAAATAGAAACAAAATTGAGGCAGATGATGTCAAAAGCAAGACAATTAATTTAAAGCTTAATTCATACTATTTTTATTTTATTTTATTTTTGGATCACACCCAGCGGAGCTCAGGTGTTACTCCTGACTCTACGCTCAGAAATTGCTCCTGGCAGGCTCAGGGGACCATATGGAATGCCGGGATTAGAACCACCATCAGTCCTGGATGCATGCAAGGCAAATGCCCTACCATTGTGCTATTTCTCCAGAGTCAAGTACTAATGTCATCTGATGACTGCAATGAATCTACATAGTGCTTCAGGTAAAACAGTCATTTGAATAATTTTAGTTCTTTGAATCTATAAACAAATAATATGTTTCCAGTTCCTTGTGTCTTCAACTATCTTTTATCAGTAATGTATGATTTTATTTGTATAGCTTTTTTTACTTCTCTTTTAAAACTTATTCCCAGTTTTTTGGATTGAGGTTGAGGAAGAAGAGATGCACATGACTACGTAATTTTTCATCTTCTTTCTCTTCTACCTTATTGTTTGAATATAAAAGTTCAACAGATTTGCATGTTGATTTGGTGCTGCTCTTTAGTGTGTAAGTTTAATGTTTCTCAAAGTTTTTTGTAGAATATTAGTATTTCTTATTTATATTATCATGCCATCTGTGAATAGTGGTAGTTCAACTTCTTCAATTCCAAATTGAATCCTTTTCATTCTATTTCTTGCCTAATTGTTGTGGCAAGGACTTTCAATATATATTATATACATATATATAATACACACACATATATTGGTTTGGCACCACACATGGCAATGCTCAGGGGTTACTCCTGGCTATGTGCTCAAAAATAGCTCCTGGCTAAGGGGACCACATGGCATGCCGGGGATTGAACCTAGGTCTATCCTGGGTCAGCCACATACAAGGCAAATGCCTAACTGTTGCACTATCTCTCCGGCCCCAAGGCCTTTTAATATTATGTGGAATAACAGTGGTGAAAGGGTCATCCTTGCTTTATACATAATCTTAGAGAAAGGACTCGTAATCTTTCATCATTGAGTATAATGCTATCTATGGGCTTGTGATATATGCCCCTCTAAGTAAAGAAATTTTTGTGTATATTCCTAAAGGAATATTACTCAGCTATTGGGAAAAAAAGAAATCTTGCAGTTTTCTGCAATTTAGATGTAACTGGAAGGAATTATGCTGAGTGAAGTGATTTAGAAGGAGAATAAGAATTAAATTACCTTATCCATATGTGAAGCATAAACATAGTAAGTGAATAAACAACAGCCAATCATAGCATATTCTGAGTCTGCCTATAAAAATGAGTCTGCAAGTGGAGGTAAGGAAAGAATAAGTAGGGACCTAGAGTCAGTGGTCTGACACTGATGACACTAATGGAACAGAGATACCATTACATTAAGATACATTAAGATAAATACTATTAAAACCCATGGTGTCTAAAGAAAAAACTTAATAATATTCTCTTTACATAAAGAGAAAAAACTAATAATAATCTATTTACATAAAAAGCTTCCAGCTTTCATATTTTTAAAAAAAAAAAAACCTTCCAACATCAACAACAAAATTATACCCGATCATTCAACAGTTAAAACATATTTAAAAAGGAAAAAGTAATGCAATCAAGTAAGTGATTTGTTCCACTTTACTAAAAAGTTATTTGAACTATAGCAGACAAGGCAGCCTACAATATAAATTCTGCTAGAGAAAATACAAGACTTGCTGAATTTCATGTATGACTTTCTCTTTCCGTTTCTGATAGACAAAATTCTTACAAGAGATCTTGGATGTTCGCTTGCTTTTCTAGGAATATGCCTTTCACTTACTTTAAAATCTCACTAAAATAACTATCCTCAGAGATAGTGTCATGGTCTTACCACTACAAGTGCCACAAACATTTTCTTTCTAAAACTTGTCCAAGAAATTGGAAAAAGAATCTGTGCTTTCTGTCTGCCATCACTATGTCCACTCTCCTAGAACAAAATCCTTCATTTCATAAACTGCCTCCTGTTTTATTTGGGTCTGCTGTTAAATATAGTTAGATCTTATCAGATACTGTCACATAGTTAGCAACATTATTTAGCTCAGAGACCAACAATAAGCCAAAAAAAAGGTTAATAAAAGGTATTAACCTTTTATCAAATGCTAAAGAAAGGAGGATTTCTTTCTCTTCCAAAATTATTGGTGCTAAAGCATGTATAATTCCAGTGCCACTGGAGCCACATTTCTCCACCAGAAAGAAAAAAGTTGATTGAAAATTAATCAACATAGAGGAAAACCAAACTCAGAGATGGAGGAAATGATTACCTAGTTTCACTCTGCAACAGAGTTCAATTTGTAGTTGGGCTTCTATCAACTACAACTAAAAATTCCTATGAACAAAAGGAACACAATTTTCTATAAAAGTCAGATTTTTACTATAAGAGTATTATTTCTATTTGATATGTTTAATTGAAAGGGGAAGATAAATCTCCAAGTAACACAAGATAAATCACTAGCTGTGGCTATAATTATTGTGTCAAATATGTGATCATTATCACATATAAACATATATAACTTAACAACATATGCATACTAACACACAAGTAAGTAATTATACTGCTGTAATATTGCTTAATATAAGGTACAGCATAGAACTGTTTATCTAACAAAATTAACTGACTAACCTGTAGCATTTTCAATTTCCTCAATACTATTCACTGGGTAACCTGTTTATTTCTAAATCATAAGTCAATTTTCTCACTTCTAATTTATTGTTCAATACAGTATTTTCTATTCCATATAATATCTTTTAAATAATGAATACAAACGTTCACAATGTTTATGACTTGGTAGCTTTTCCATGCTGAAGCTCACAGAATGGAAATTATCATTGATCCAAAAAAAATCATTCATTCAAGCCAATTTCAAGTACTTTGCTAAGTCAACTAAAAAAAGTATTATTCTTTAAAAATTGCTGACAAATTATTTGCTATTCTCTTAGATTACTTATGACTAGTACGTTTTTAAAGATTGAGTCAAAGTGCAACATTCCTTTAAAAGTGAAAAAATGGTACACAATCTTTTTAAGAGCTTACTCAGTAAGTAAAAGTTGATTCTTCTATTAGAGTCTCTTTCTCCCTTTGCTATGATGTATTATTAAAAATGGAGAGACATTGTTGATGGCATGTATTATATCAATAGTATTGTAGGATGCCATTTACTTTACTTTAAGGAGAATTTATTTCATCTTGTGCCAACTTGGAAAGCCTTTCACAGGCCATCAGTACATTGACTTTCTTCATATTAGATAAAAGCAAGGTCACAACATACATTGATCTGCAGTTATTCAAAGACTGAGTTGGATAAAGAAAATTTCCTTTTTTTGGTACAAAGTAACTTTTATATCATGTCAATACAGTCAAAATCTGCAAACCTTTTTGAACTGGAGAATATCATTATTGGTAAGAAAAATTTACCTGTTATTTTGAGATGTAAACCAGAAAAGTGGAGACAAATTTTATTGGAAAAAAAGAAATAAAATCTAAGTAGGGCGTAATGTAACTTTAAATGCCAATGCAGTCTAAAAGTGTAAAGAGGAAAACATGTTATAAAATCATACCAGCTACTCGGGAAAGACCTCCGGGAGGTTCTGCCAGCATGGCGTTTGGCAGCCCTCTGCCATGCCAAGGCCTCTTTAACCAGGCCTAGGAAGGGGTGCGGGACATGGGTCACCCCAGCACCCCTCTAACTCCTTCCTCCGGAACTCCAGGGGCTTCCACATGGCTGAGCAAGTCAGTGAAGCGGGTCCCTTGGATGAGCTTGTTGGTTTTCCTAGGCTTTCACCATTTCCCTCCCGGCTCCAAAGAGAGGGCCTGGGGTGGGGGCTTAGACATTTGGGCCCTCTAGCTCGGGAAGGACCTCCTTCCTTCCTGGGAGCCAGGGGGTTCTGCCAGCATGCCGTTTGGCAGCCCTCTGCCATGCCAAGGCCTCTTTAACCAGGCCTAGGAAGGGGTGCGGGATATGGGTCACCCCAGCACCCCTCTAACTCCTTCCTCCAAAACTCCAAGGGCTTTTCCTGGCCACATGGCTGGGCAAGCCAGCGAGGTGGGAATAGCAGCACAATAGGTTCTGGCTTTATGACTTACCAGGGAAGTTTCCTTATTAAACCTGTACATTGGGAAACCACGCGGGGCAATAGCCCCTGCGGAGAAAACTATAACAAATATTTGAATATCATTGTGTTTCATTTCCTTGTCATAATCTGAAAGACGTCTAAGAGCTCGTTTTATTCCTTTACTCCCTCACTCCCATCTCTTGTTACCCCACATTTAACCATTTTTCTGTAGTAATGATTTTTGTTTTGGCCAAGATGGATTACATATCTTTCACAGTAATTTTTGGGTGGAGTCTGAAGCTTCAGCAGGCAATGCGTCACGACAAGGTTCCATGCTGTAGGCTTTTTGGCTAAGATAAGGTGAAGTTGCAGCCTCGGCTGCCCCCCACAGCCTTCTCTCTCCTCCTCGTCCCCAGGGTTATTCCTGGACACCTGCTTAGGGTCCCAGCAAGTGGGTTCCCGCGAGGTGCAATTTAAAAGTGACCCCAGGCTTCCTTATTCCTGCAAGAGGCTGGGAGGGGACTGGTGAACTTTCAACTTCCAGCAATTGGGAATTAAACGCCTCTCAGGGAGTTGGAAGCTTCAGCAGGCAACAAGGGAAGGACATGGCTCCATTTGCTCTTTGCTTGTCCAAATCACAGACCAAAGTGGTGTCTCGGAAACACCCCCCTCCCTTTTGACTATTTCTAAAACATAAAAGGGCACGTGTATCTCCTTTATATATCTCAGATGTATTCCCTTAAAATCTATAACTCTTTTCGAACATCCTCATATAGTGACAATTTTGCCCCCTAGACTTATTTGATTGTTTGATTTTTTTCCCCTTTTCAGATCTGTTTTATAAGCAATACTGGTAGAAGAGTATCTCTATAGATTTCATGTTTGAACCAAGTTACGGGGAATGTTGGACCTTATTTGTCGGCCCCCAGATGCCGACAACAATATCTTGTGGCATTGCTTCTCTTTTGCATAGGCACATTAAACTGGGAAAATAATACATATGCAAACAAGTTCTTATCTAATAGAGATGGGAACACAAATTTGGTAATGTAATTAGGCTTTTACCCTGAACATTGGCATAATGATTTGGCTTAGGCCTCAGAAGATGGGTATCGCCCACACACACCTGAACAATGAATACCATCTATGGAAACAACCACAATTGTCTATAACATTACCAGGATCCAAGCCTCTACCAGAGAAGACCTACCACTGCTTTGGCATTGACTTACTCCAAAGAGTGCTCCCGAGGGAGGGACTTCAGAGCATAAAAACCGGCTAACCTTTGCAAAAGCTGGCTCCCTGTGTGTGACACCAGGCGGGGAAAATCCGCGAAAGTACACCGGCCCAGTGGGGCTCAGCTGTGAAAGACTGTGAGTGTGACCTGTCTATGTCTGTCTACTGTCCTCTTGCGTGAAACTCTTGCGAGTGGGGCAAAAAGAGCCTCCAGAAACCTCGCTCGCCCAGACGCCATTTTCAGGGAGGGACTTCAGAGTATAAAAACCGGCTAACCTTTGCAAAAGCTGGCTCCCTGTGTGTGACACCAGGCGGGGAAAATCCGCGAAAGTACACCGGCCCAGTGGGGCTCAGCTGTGAAAGACTGTGAGTGTGACCTGTCTATGTCTGTCTACTGTCCTCTTGCGTGAAACTCTTGCGAGTGGGGCAAAAAGAGGCTCAGAGGAGCACGGCCGCTCCGCTTTGCTACGCGGCCGTGCACTCTTTCTAAGGAAAGAACTCCATTGCAACAAGAAGGAAAAATCACACTAAGAACGGCGCTATATCACAGAAGCAAACATTTCTCTCTGGACTGTCTTCTCTGTTACATGCTCGGGCCTAAGATTTGACCCAGTGTGAGGCTTCATCCACGGAGGACTCCCCTCCCTTAGAGACAAGTCAGCCCATCCAGAAAGGGAGGAGCCAGAGGAGTGTACTGCCTACATCATATAGACAATGAATACCACCACAACACGTAGAAAAACCCACAATACAAGTGTGACAATGGGGAAACAACGCAGGCCAGCATCAGACATAGAGAATGAAGATGACAATTTTGAGGACCAGATAATGACTGAACAACTAATCAACCTCTCAGATAAGGACTTTAGAATAGCAATATGGAAGGTGCTCAACAGACTCCAAGAAACCATGGATCGAGTTGAACAGAACACTAATAAGAACCAAGAAAATATGAAGGCAGAAATGACAAAACTCCAAACTGAAATAACATGTCAACTAACAGGACTGAAAAAGTCAGTAAACGAAGTGAATGACAAAATGGATAAGCTCTGGGACAGGGTATCAGAAGCTGAGAATAGACTTGGTGCTGTGGAAGACGAGATACATAACAATTCCATACAGCAGGAGAGATTGGACAAAAAACTTAAAGCAAATGAGCAGACAATGGAAAAATTAGTCAAAGAATGGGAACAGACGAAAATAGAAGTCTATGACAAGATCAACAGAAACAACTTAAGAAACATTGGAGTCCCAGAGACCCAGGAAGAAAATTTCCAGGAAGAATCAATGGTCAAGAACATCATTAAAGAGAAACTTCCAGAGCTAAAGAATATATGTGATCAAATCCTGCATGCCCGAAGAGTACCAACCAAAAGAGACCCCAGAAAAACCACCCCAAGACACATCCTAGTCACAATGACAAATCCCACAGATAGAGACAGAATTCTGAAAACAGCAAGATCAAAAGGGGAAATCATGTTCAAGCAAGCTTCCCTGAGATTTACAGCAGACCTGTCACCAGAAACGCTCAATGCCAGAAAGCAGTGGTGGGATATTGTGACAAGACTGAATGAAATGAATGCTTCACCCAGAATACTATACCCAGCAAAACTCACTTTCCGGTTTGATGGAAGAATACATGGTTTCACAGACAAAAAACAGCTCAGAAACTTCACAGACACAAAACCAGTCTTAAGAGAAAAACTGAAAGACCTAATCTAAGACAAGACTACCCAAAAGACACACCAAATTTTGAAATAAAGATGGCGTTAAATCCCAGGACAATTCTTTCTCTCAACGTCAATGGACTAAATGCACCAGTTAAGAGACACAGAGTGGCTAAATGGATCAAAAAACTCAATCCAACCTTCTGCTGCCTACAAGAAACGCACCTGAATAGTCAGAACAAACATAGACTCAAAATAAAAGGCTGGAGAAAAGTTATCCAAGCAAACAACACCCATAAAAAAGCTGGAGTGGCCATACTAATATCAGATAATGCAAACTTTATACTCAGGAAGGTTGTAAGGGACAAAGACGGACATTTTATATTAATCAAGGGGTACGTAGAGCAGGAAGAATTCACTCTCCTAAACATATATGCACCGAATGAGGGGCCAGCAAAATATTTAATACAACTGTTGACAAATCTGAAAAATAATATCAACAACAACACAATAATTGTGGGGGACCTTAACACGGCCTTGTCAACACTGGACAGGTCAACCAGACTGAAACCCAACAAGAATATACTAGACCTGAGGAGAGAAATGGAAGAAAGAGGCCTAGTGGATATATATAGGACACTCCATCCCCAGAAACCTGGATACACATTCTTCTCCAATGTACATGGGACATTCTCCAGGATAGACTACATGCTGGCACATAAAACATACCTCCATAAGATCAAGAGAATAGAAATTTTGCAGACTACCTTCGCTGACCACAAGGCTCTGAAATTATTTGTGAACTCCAAAGGGACTCAGAAGAAACACTTTAACACCTGGAAGTTAAACAGCCTCATGCTCAATAACCAGTGGGTCCGAGATAAAATCAAGGAGGAAATAAAAAGGTTCCTGGAAACAAATGACAATAAAGACACAAACTCTCAGAAATTATGGGACACAGCAAAAGCAGTACTGAGAGGAAAATTTATAGCTTTGCAAGCACACATCAGGAAGGAAGAAGGAGCTTACCTCAGTAGCTTAATGACACAGCTAATAGAACTAGAAAATGCTCAACAAAAGGACCCAAGAATAGGAAGACAGAAGGAAATAACAAAGCTGAGAGCAGAAATCAACGAAGTGGAAACTCAAAAAACAATCCGAAAGATCAACGAAAGCAGAAGTTGGTTCTTTGAAAAAATAAACAAGATTGATAGACCACTGGCAAACCTAACAAAGAAAGAGAGAGAGAGAAACTTGATAACTCGTATCAGGAATGAAAAAGGAGAGATCACTACTGATATGACAGAGATTCAAAGGGTAATCAGAAACTACTTTGAAAAACTCTACGCCACTAAAAATGAGAACCTGGAAGAAATGGATAAATTCTTGGACTCTTATAATCTTCCACGGTTGAAGGAAGAGGATGTAGCATATCTAAACACCCCCATCACCATTGATGAAATTAAAACAGTAATCAAATGTCTGCCGAAAAACAAAAGCCCAGGTCCAGATGGATTCACTAATGAATTCTATCAAACTTTCCAAGAGGAACTACTGCCAATCTTGGCAAGACTCTTTCATGAAATTGAACAAACAGAAACACTTCCAAATAGCTTTTATGAAGCCAACATCACCTTGATACCTAAACCAGACAGAGACGCTACCAAAAAAAGAAAATTACAGACCAATATCACTGATGAATGCAGATGCAAAGATCCTCAACAAAATCCTGGCAAATAGGATTCAATGCCTCGTTAAGAAGATCATCCACTACGATCAAGTAGGTTTCATCCCAGGAATGCAAGGCTGGTTTAACATCCGTAAATCTATCAACATAATACACAACATCAATAACAAGAAAAATAAAAACCACATGATCATATCAATAGATGCAGAGAAAGCATTTGATAAGGTCCAACACCCATTCTTGATCAAAACTCTCAGCAAGATGGGAATGGAGGGAACCTTTCTCAATATAGTGAAGGCCATCTACCACAAGCCAGTGGCAAATATTATCCTCAATGGAGAAAAACTGAAAGCCTTCCCTCTAAATTCTGGCACAAGACAAGGCTGTCCTCTCTCACCACTCCTATTCAACATAGCACTGGAAGTACTTGCTATAGCGATTAGGCAAGAAAAGGATATCAAGGGAATCCAGATAGGAAAGGAAGAAGTCAAGCTCTCACTGTTTGCAGATGACATGATACTCTACTTAGAAAACCCTAAAGACTCTATCAAAAAGCTTCTAGAAACAATAGACTCATATAGCAAGGTGGCAGGCTACAAAATTAACACACAAAAATCAATGGCCTTTCTATACACCAACAGTAATAAAGAAGAAATGGACATTAAGAAAACAACCCCATTCACAATAGTACCACACAAACTCAAATATCTTGGAATCAACTTGACTAAATATGTGAAGGACCTATACAAAGAAAACTATAAAACTCTGCTCCAAGAAATAAGAGAGGACACACGGAAATGGAAACACATACCCTGCTCATGGATTGGCAGGATTAACATCATCAAAATGTCAATACTCCCCAAGGCATTATACAGATTTAATGCCATCCCTCTAAAGATACCCATGACATTCTTCAAAGAAGTGGATCAGACACTTTTGAAATTCATTTGGAACAATAAACACCCTCGAATAGCTAAAGCAATCATTGGGAAAAAGAATATGGGAGGAATTACTTTTCCCAACTTTAAACTGTACTACAAAGCAACAGTTATCAAAACAGCATGGTATTGGAATAAGGATAGGTCCTCAGATCAGTGGAATAGGCTTGAATACTCAGAAAATGTTCCCCAGAGATACAACCATCTAATTTTTGATAAAGGAGCAGGAAATCCTAAATGGAGCAGGGAAAGCCTCTTCAACAAGTGGTGTTGGCACAATTGGATAGCCACTTGCAAAAAATTAAACTTAGACCCCCAGCTAACATCATGTACAAAGGTAAAATCCAAATGGATTAAAGACCTCGATATCAGCCCCAAAACCATAAGATATATAGAACAGCACATAGGCAAAACACTACAGGACATTACAGGCATCTTCAAGGAGGAAACTGCACTCTCCAAGCAAGTGAAAGCAGAGATTAACAGATGGGAATATATTAAGCTGAGAAGCTTCTGCACCTCAAAGGAAATAGTGCCCAGGATACAAGAGCCACCCACTGAGTGGGAGAAACTATTCACCCAATACCCATCAGATAAGGGGCTAATCTCCAAAATATACAAGGCACTGACAGAACTTTACAAGAAAAAAACATCTAACCCCATCAAAAAATGGGGAGAAGAAATGAACAGACACTTTGACAAAGAAGAAATACGCATGGCCAAAAGACACATGAAAAAATGTTCCACATCACTAATCATCAGGGAGATGCAAATCAAAACAACGATGAGATACCACCTCACACCCCAGAGAATGGCACACATCACAAAGAATGAGAATAAACAGTGTTGGCGGGGATGTGGAGAGAAAGGAACTCTTATCCACTGCTGGTGGGAATGCTGTCTAGTTCAACCTTTATGGAAAGCGATATGGAGATTCCTCCAAAAACTGGAAATCGAGCTCCCATACGATCCAGCTATACCACTCCTAGGAATATACCCTAGGAACACAAAAATACAATACAAAAACCCCTTCCTTACACCTATATTCATTGCAGCTCTATTTACCATAGCAAGACTCTGGAAACAACCAAGATGCCCTTCAACAGACGAATGGCTAAAGAAACTGTGGTACATATACACAATGGAATATTATGCAGCTGTCAGGAGAGATGAAGTCATGAAATTTTCCTATACATGGATGTACATGGAATCTATTATGCTGAGTGAAATAAGTCAGAGAGAGAGAGAAAAACGCAGAATGGTCTCACTCATCTATGGGTTTTAAGAAAAATGAAAGACACCCTTGTAATAATAATTTTCAGACACAAAAGAGAAAAGAGCTGGAAGTTCCAGCTCACCTCAGGAAGCTCACCACAAAGAGTGATGAGTTTAGTTAGAGAA
This sequence comes from Suncus etruscus, assembly GCF_024139225.1. NCBI lineage: Eukaryota > Metazoa > Chordata > Mammalia > Eulipotyphla > Soricidae > Suncus > Suncus etruscus. The sequence goes on from NC_064851.1 coordinate 121,831,862, forward strand.
ATAACTACATTTTGAACTGTCCTAATATTGAGAATGTATGAGGGAAATGTAGAGCCTGTTTAGGGTACAGGCGGGGGTTGGGTGGGGAGGAGGGAGATTTGGGACTTGGGTGATGGGAATGTTGCACTGGTGATGGGTTGTGTTCCTTTTATGACTGAAACCCAAACACAATCATGTATGTAATCAAGGTGTTTAAATAAAAAAAATTATGCATTAAAAAAAAAAAAAAACCTTAATAAGTAAAAAAAAAAAAAAAAAAAAAAAAAAAAAAAAAAAAAAAAAACAAAGAGTGCTCCCAACACCCAGACGACTCAGCAACAGTCTGCATGCAGGGCAGATCACTCCGCATTTAATGGTATGCTGAAACTAGAGGATGCTCCACATCAGCCTGACATCGATGAAAGAAATGCACAGAATCCAGAGTCTTTAAATATAAGACTCTGATACCAACAATAGCTAAAGTGTGAAAAAGTTTCACTGGGACCACGGAGAATGACTCAGGTTGATGGACTGGTATGCCTGGAACCCGGAGTCGGTCTTATGCCAATAAACTTCTGAGGGGAGGCCTTTTTGTAATCAAGCCAAGGATTTTTTTCCATTTTCTCCATTTTTCTGGACCTATGCAAACAACAGCGATTGCCACTATCACACCTTTACTATATTTTTTTACTCTTATCTTTTAAGGAAAAAAATACAACTTACTGAACTTAAAAACAAATAATTGTAGTAGAATGCCTGTCTCGAATACAGGCAGGGGATGGAAGGGGGAGGGGGTAATGTTACACTGGTGAAGGGGGGTGTTCTGGTTATGACTGTAACCCAACTATGATCATGTTACTTAAATAAAAAATATATTTAAAAAAAGAAATTCAAAAAAATACCAGCTACTAAAGTATTTTTATTATTTTTGTACTCCTTAAATTATAAGTTAATATATGTATATATTTTACTTAGTGTTATGGCTTTGAACTGGTATATATACATATATTTTTATACATATGTACAAATATATAGTTTTTTGGAGTATTTTGGCTCCAAATGATACATTTTCTATTAAATTATCAGATAATAAACATTTTGGGCTCTCTGGGCTAGCTACTTAGTTCCAAATTTTGCTTCATAGGGTAGGGCATCGATATATGATACATAATCAAATATGTGTTCCAGGAAATCTTTTATTTTTCTTTTTTTTTCTTTCTTTTTTTTTTTGTTTTTTGTTTTTTGTTTTTGGGCCACACCCAGTGACACTCAGGGGTTACTCTTGGCTATATGCTCAGAAATCGCTCCTGGATTGGAGAACCATATGGGATACCGAGGAACCGAACCACGGTCCATCCTAGACTAGCATGGGAAAGGCAGACACCTTATCACTTGTGCCACTGCTCCAGCCAGGAAATTTTTTTTTATAAAATTAAATATTGAGTCAGGTTGGGCCTGTACTTGTAGTTTATCAACACTGCTAAATGCAAAACTCTAAATTCTTAAGTGAGCTCCTTAGAGATGTATAGTCTATTCATTTATAAATACAAAATTTTCCTTAAAATTAAATTAGTTACCTTTAACTTTTATTATTATCATGTCTTAATTTATTCTAAGATGCAGTCCATGAAAGACTGTATTTCTTAGATGAAAAATAGAATACAGTGGGAGAAGAAAATTAAGATTACTATCATTGGCTACAATATATTTTATATATTTGAGTTATTGAAAAAAATTTGAACAAAGATTCTATTTTGAAATATTAGAAAGCCACTGATAAAAGTTATTTATATGAGGTGGGTTAGCCCTATTTGCTATTTAAAAGTATATATGTCTCAAGAATACAAGGACAGATACCTAAATGTACAGTGAGTCTCATATTCAGGAAATTTTAGGAAATTATTACCGGATAATTGAAATGAAATTAAGACCACTATTTGTTCAATGTTTTAGTAGAGAATCCTAAGGACCCAAGGAATGACAAAAGAGACTGATGCCAAAACAATGGTACTCATCCTACTGAATGCAATCACCAGTATGTGTGGAGAATTCTAACTGGAAAATTTTATGTTGTTCTCCACTGGCATAGATTTTAAAAAAGTTTCATGGGGCTAAAGCTATAGCTTTTCAGCAGTGCTCTGATCACATGTGACAGCCATAATTGAGTGAGCAAAGGGGTGCTGAGAAGAGGGTAATGGGCCATGAAGACAGAGGGCGAGCTGAGCGAGGCCTTAAAGATGATTCTCATTGAGAGTGATGTGAAACTGGTAGGTGTATATTGAATTTCAAATATCCTTATGCTCTAGAGACTAAAGATTCTATTATCATTTTGACAGGTCTGAAAAAGTCGCTTTTTCAAAACCATACATAACATTAAAATTAGAATTTAGGATACAGAATCTCCCATTCAGTCACTTCAAAGAAATCTGATATGTTTAGTAGAATTTGGGACTACCAAACTTCAATCAGATTACAACTTATAAAATTGTTCAGTAGCCATGCCTAGAATTCAGGAATTTGGAGAAAGAAAACTGATAATAATTATTATAATTAATATATAATTTATACACTGCTAATATAAATAATATATTACTAATTATAAAATAGTTGTATTATTAAATTATAATAATTATTATTTTTAAAAGAGTAGATGCGGTTTTATAATATCCTTAAATATTAATTTCAGACTCCATTCTTGTACCTTTGATTCAATAACCAACTCACAAAGGAAATAGTAAACAAGAGATTTCAAGGTAGAATAGTTCCTAAATATGACTCCCTGAAAATGAACACAATTCTATTCAATTGGATATATCTCTTTCAATGTTAGGCAATGAGTAAGATAATCAACAGAGCACAGATATTTTTTCACTTCTAGTCATGCCACTAAGGAATACTCTACAACTTTCTCCCAAAGTTTATATACTATGATAACAGTGCCATAAAGTAAATAAATAAATAGTAACAATAAGTAAGTGCTTTTAATATAAATGTAATAGCTTTACATAGATATAATATATAGAAAATACAAAATGTTAACTGGCATTTGATATAATATTTACTATTTTATATATTTTAATAGCATGTATTATTATCCAAGTTATATATAAATATAAATGTACAAAGTTGACATCCTTAAGTGTGCATATCTGCAAATATACACACATACCCATAAACATGTTTATACACTTCCTTAATGTTTGCATGTAAATATATACAAACACAAAGAGATTTGAGAACAATGGTTTCCAACATTTTTCCTTTTGGAGCATCCTTTGTGTTTTAGCAGACTTACCAGGTCATCCCTAGACCAAAAATTAATGCCTGAGGGACCGGAGAGATAGCACAGCAGTAGGTCATTTGCCTTGCATGTAGCTGATCCAGGACTGACTGTGGTTCGAATCCTGGCATCTCATATGGTCCCCTGTGCCTGCCAGGAGATATTTTTGAGCACAGAGCCAGGAGTAAACTCTGAGAGCCACAGGGTGTGACCCAAAAACAAAAACAAAAATTAATGCCTGAAAATTCAGTTTTTAATCAGTTAGGAACAACCTACAAACCCAATTTCATAAAGATATGACATCAACATGCTATATGGAATATAGCAGGACTAAATTATCTTGAAACATAGAACTATCCCATGGCATTTCATTGACTTCATAGTAGTACCCTGGAATGCTTTCATTCATAGTTCAGAAATCATGGGATTAGAGAAAATCTAGGACTATTTTGTTTGTAATTACCTCGTCCCAATTTATTTACATATCACTAGAAACTAGCATTTTAGTGAATTAATTCTGCTCAATCTTTTCTTTAAACGTAGTACAGTGGGAGGAAAGATGTGCCATAAGATGGCAGGGGTCCCAAGTGGTGGTCAGAAAATCCCAGAGTCCCACTGATTGGGTCTTCACAAGAGCTTGAGGATGCAATGCTGGTAAGGCCTGCACTACCAGATCCTGCTGGAGTCTCCAGGGTTACATCGTGGTGCTGGAAATTAAACCTGGGCAGGATGTTTCCAGACTGTGCCCTGACTTCTGTAATATCACCCAGGAAACTGCCTTTACTTTGAAGCTTCAGAGAGGAGCTCTGATTCTCTTAAATATGATTTAACATTTTAAAAGAAGAGTCTCATTTGACTATCTCACTTTGATCTAAAAAAACCCTATATTTGTTCTTAAAGGACATAATCAGTAGTTATCATTTTTCCTCAGAAACAAAGCTCAGGAAACATACAGAATGTTTTCTGCACTTTTAATACATTTTTTATTGAAAACTTTCTATAGGCATTTAATTGATCAAGAAATTTCTAAGGAATTCCTTAAGATGTAAGTAGACTATCATTCATATGCAGTTTCACTATATCTTTTAATATATGATGTTTCAATAATCCTGATTAACATAAAGACAATGGTTTATTTTAATCTTGTGTTTCTCATCTAATTAATCATGATAAAAAAAATCAAGTAAAATGTTTTGTTTCATTTTATATAGTTTGAGTCAAATATTTATAACAGTGTTTTTTAATAAAAATTTTAGTTGAATCACAGTCAGATATAGTTATAAAGTTGTTCATGACTGAGTATCAGTCATTCAATATACAATAGCCATCTCTTCACCAATACACATATACTACTACCAATGTTCCAAGTTTCCCTCCCACTTTTCTGACTCTGTGTCGACATTTTTTCTTTATTTAAACATCTTGATTACAAATATGATTGTGATTAGGTTTCAGTCATGTAAAGAATACCTCCTTCACCAGTGCAACATTCCCACCACCAATGTCACAAATCTCCTTCCATCCCACCTCACCCCCACCTGTACTCTGGACAGGCTTTCCAGTTCCCCCATTCATTCACATGATTATAGTAGTTCTCAGTGTAGTTATTTCTATAACTGCACTCACCACTCTTTGTGGTGAGCTTCATGAAGTGAGCTGGAAGTTCCAGCCCTCCTCTCATAGTCTCTGAAGATTGTTGCAAAAATGACTTTTATTTTTCTTAAAACCCATAGATGAGTGAGACTATTCTGTGTCTCTCTCTCTCCCTCTGACTTATTTCACTCAGCATGATAGACTCCATGTACATCCATGTATAGGAAAATTTCATGACTTTATCCTGGCAGCTGCATAATATTCCATTGTGTATATGTTGAGGTCAGACATTTTTCCTTTTTTTTTTTTTCTTTTTGGTTTTTTGGGCCACAACCATTTGATGCTCAGGGGTTACTCCTGGCTAAGCTCTCAGAAATTGCCCCTGGCTTGAGGGGGGGACCATATGGGACGCCGGGGTACCAAACCACGGTCCTGATCCTTGGCTAGTGCTTGCAAGGCAGACACCTTACCTCTAGCGCCACCTCGCCGGCCCCAATGTCAGACATTTTTCATCTCTCTCTCACTCACTCTTTCTCTCTCTCTATTTTTAGACACTGTGGTTTGCAATATTATTACTGAATGGGGCTGGAGCAGTGGCACAGGCAGTAGGGCATTTGCCTTGCACGAGCTGACCTAGGACAGACCATGGTTGGCTCCCTGGCATCCCATATGGTCCCCCAAACCGGTGACAATTTCTGAGCTCATAGCTAAGAGTAACCCCTGAGCATCACCAGGTGTGGCCCAAAATTTATATATATAATTACTAAATGGGATATTATGTATCTCACTTTACTTCCTTTCAGCATCTATTTCTTGTCCAGACTGATAGTTTTCAACTTTCATTGTCAAAGTGATCCCTTCTCTGCCCTAACTGTACTCCCCAATTCTTTATGGCAAGCTTCCTATAAGTCCTCCTGGCTCTTGTCTCTATTGTCTTTTGGTACTATGTACTCTGATCATATTATCTTTTTAATATCTCACAAATGTGTGCAATCAGTCTATGTATATCCCTCTCCCTCAGATTCACTTCCCTCAGCATAATACCCTTCATATCCATCCTTGTATAAGCAAATTTTATGACTTTATTTTTTCGAACAGCTGAGTAGTATTCCATTGTGTAGATGTACCACAGTTTCTTTATCCTCTCATCTATTCTCCAGCACTTGGTTTCCAGATTCAATCAATACCCATCTGATAAGGGTTAGTATCTAAAATATATAAGATACTAATAGAATTTAACAAAAACAAGTATCTAACACTATCAATAGATGGAGATAAGATATGAACAAAAACTTCCTCAAAAAAGAAATAGAGGGGCTGGAGAGATAGCATGAAGGTAAGGCATTTGCCTTTCATGCAGAAGGTCATTGGTTCGAATCCCGGCGGCAACCCATATGGTACCCCAAGCCTGCCAGGAGCGATTTCTGAGCATGGAGCCAGGAGTAACCCTGAGCACTGCCAGGTGTGACCCAAAAACCAAAAATAATAATAATAATAATAATAACAACAACAACAAAGAAAGAAAGATATACAGATTGCCAAAAGGCACATGAAAAATGTTCCACATCATTAATCATCAGGGAGATGAAAATCAACAATGATACCATTTCATACCACAAAACTGGCGCACACAAAAAGAACAAAAACAACCAGTGCTGGCACACAATGGAGAGAAAGGGCTTCTCATTCACTGCTAGTGGGAATGTAGACTGATCCATCCTTTTTGGAAAACAATATGGACATTCCTCATAAAACTATAAATTAAGCTGCTATATGACACAGGAATGCCTCTCCTGAGAATATAGCTTAGGGACCAAAAATGCAATACAGAAATGGCAGCTGCACTACCACTGTCATTGCAGCAAACAGAATCTTTTAAAGATGCTGGCTCTCCAGAAAGCCTAAGAAGAAGCATAAAAGAATAGAACTTAATAAAACCATATAAAGTATGTGTTTGTTCATGTGTGCAGGCATAATACATGAGAGAATTAGATTCTTACTTAGATTCTTACTGGTGTTTGAGTCTAAAGGTATGACAATGTAGAAAATGAGTGGTATAGGAAAGCAGGACGAGCAGGAGTCAGCAGTCAAAGTAAGAATCAATATTGGGTCAAAAGATCATTGGCAAGGCTGAAGAGATAGCACAGATGTATTATACTTGCCTTGCAAATGGCCAGTCTGGGTTTAATCTCCAGCACCTATATAATCTTCTTGAGTCCACTAAGACTGATTTTTGAATGTAGACCCAGTAGTAACCTCTGAGTATTTCTGAATATTGCCAAACTAAAGACTATTTACTGATTCCAAATTGTTCTAAACATCAAAACATGTTAAAGCCAGGGATAACCAAGGGTGAACTACAACATTCCAAAGCAATCTGAATTAAATATATTATTCTTCCTCTACACACTTGGGAGGCTTATCACAACGGCAACTATGTGCAATATAAATATTAGCCCTCAAATGGGCATTAGTCTTTTTCCCTTGTAATAGCTTGATTTGAGCCTATCCTCTATTTCAGTACTTAGGACTATTTCTTCTACTATAGCACTGATATCCTCAAAGGCAAAGGCAGGCTCCTACACATTCATGATAAGCAAAGCTGGCAAAAATAACTTAAGAAAGATCATAGTATATCATAATTTGATACTGATGGTTTCTCACTAAAGTTAAGATAGCAATGTTATTATCTATGAAATATATAGGTGCATAAAGATGAGCAAAATCATGCAATGAATCATCAGAACTCATAAGGAATTAATTTCTGGGTTATGTTTATTTAAGCACAGCCTTTAAAAAACTTGGTAGTGCTCATAAATATATTTATTATGTGTAGAATGATGTAAGCAAACCACAACTGTACTGCAATTTATTATTAATTTTCAGTAGTAGCCATATTTAAAAGCATATTACTGGATGTGTATCTTTAAATTAAATGTGATAAATATTATAGATTTCAATCAAATGAGCTAATGTTATATATTAAAATACTAATATTATACTGTGTAATTAGTAAATCCTAATTTTCAAAAACAGTTCTTTGAACCTTTCAAGGCATGCTCAGTTATGTGTAAGATTGTGAAATATTACATAAGGTGACTGAGGGTAGACCTGGAAAATATAACAAGCAAAATCACTAGACATGAATGAAATGATGCCAATATAAACTATCTCTGCTATTCCTTGATATTTTGCTGTGACTATGATTTAAAGCATCACATGGCATAGAAATATTATACTATGGCAATAAGAACCAAACAACAGAAACTGATTCCTAAATTTTTATCCTAATCCATTTGAAACTTCCTAGAAATAGTAACAGTATTCTTGCAATAAAAATCAAAAATTTTAACATGGAGGTATTAAGTACAATACCTTTTATCCTCTGGTGAACATAAACTGTTATGAAGACTGATGGCACTAAAAAAAAATCTCCAAAAAACTTTTTCACCAGATAATTGATTACTTTAAAACAGGCACTACTGTTTTACTACGTATTCCTCACAATGTAATGTATTTTTATGTAAATGGAGATGACAATAGTGCCAGTCTCATAAGGTTATTATGAAGTCTGATATTTTAGAATAACTGTAAATTCTCATAGTTCAGTCTAAAAATTAAGTTATTGTATTTTATTTAGAAATATAATGCAAGACATGTTACTATACGTTGTACGACATTAATACTATTTCCACATAGCCTATCTTATCGTACATGGAATTAATAAAAATTTTAAATTTACACCTGTCCACTAAAAGTAGCTTTTACAGCTCATATCATGTACAGTCAGTGAATTGAACATTTGAATAAAATCAAGTCTGGTCTTCTAGTAGTTGAGCCTCCCCCCAGTACTGCGAACTTCATGTAGCCTCAACAGCCACAGACGTTCCACAGTCACCACCATGTCAGCTCATCAGCCAGTTCCTTAGACTCATTTTATCTTTGAAAGAGAAATAAGCCAAGCCTCAAAAATTCATAGGTTCATAGATCTTACTGATGAAACTCTGGGGATGCTGAGGATGAGGAGGTGGGCCAAATCTCTGCTATTCAACAGCTGCACCTACACTCCACAATCAACATGGCTCAACTTTATCACTTTATCATTTATCTCTGCATACACCTAACTGCCAAAACTCCATATATGCTGTTTTAGGAGCTGAGAACTCTGGCTGGGTTTTCTCAGAGTCAGGTGAGCAGCATCCCTTGTTCCTCTGTACTTATGGAAGCTATTTCAATCACAGACAATCCCAATCAATACCATGTCAGCCTCTTAAGCCTAGTTCCACAGATCCTGGAATTCCTGGAGCACACAGCTGTTCAACACCTCAAAAAAATTTTAATACTGACACTCCAGAAAATGTCAAAGTAGCACAGAAGCTACCTTAGCTTAACAAACAAAACCAACAGTGCAAAATGCTCAATTAGCAACAAACAGTTCAATAAACCTTCAGAAAATGACTAAATGACCCCATTGTGAACTACAACAATGTTCACAAATTTTATTTTACTTAACTTTTTTTATAATTCCATTACCATTTAGGTGTAATAAATAATTCTAATAAATTATTTAATAAAATAGTTTAAATAAATGATTTATTTAAAATAAATAATTTAAATTATTTAGAGCTTGCATAAGGAGCAGGCATGGGAGTGGTGTTAAAACATGACATACCAGAACACCTAACTTATGAGCAACTTTATAAACCATGGTGTTTAAATAAAGAAAAAACTTTTTTTTAAAGAATGAAACTTTCTCAGTTTTAGGGAAATAGACAAGCTCTACACCACAGGCAACAATTACAGTCTTGGGGTCACAGTGGTAGTATATCAATAGGGAGATCTCCTAGCCCACTGCCTACTGGGTTAGATTCCTGGAAACCTGTACTGTTCTTCAAGCACTGTCAGGAATAATTCCCATGTACCAAACCAGGAGTAAATCCTTAATATCACCAGGTGTGGCCAAAAACCAAAACAAAACAAAAAAATCGCAGTCTTATATGTGTAGAACATTTAAAGAGTACTGTGTGTGATATATAATAAACATTAAGCATCTGGCTTTTCAAGTACTACACCTCTAGTAAATGTATACATATATGTATGTCTTTAAATACATATGTTAAATTCTTTTTTTGTTGTTGTTGTTGTTGTGGGTTTTTTTTTGTTTTTTGTTTTTTTTGGTTTTTTTGGGGGGGCCACACCCGGTGACGCTCAGAGGTTACTCCTGGCTATGTGCTCAGAAGTCGCTCCTGGCTTGGGGGACCATATGGGACGCCGGGTGATCAAACCACGGTCCGTCCAAGGCTAGCGCAGGTAAGGCAGGCACCTTACCTCTAGCGCCACCGCCCGGCCCCTATATGTTAAATTCTTGTTGCCCAATTTGAAAATCAGAATATCCTCCTCCTCCCATTTCCTTTCTTTCTTACTTTCTTCATTTTCTTCCTTCTTTCTCTTCTAATTCTAGCTACATAAACATCTTATTTATAAAGCATGATTCAAAAGATAGCTTGCCTGCAGTACCAATCACATAAAATTTGTTTCCTAGTCCATGATCAGAACCAGTAAGATTTCTAAAAATATAATTTTCATGGCTACAAAAGTTGTTCATCACCAATAAACTAAAAAATCATAACTTTTCTAAAGCTCTACTAAGCAGCTATCATTATACATTTAAAAAGTCAATAAATAGGTTACTTTAGAAAATAATAATAGCATTCTAATTATGTTAGTTTAATTGTTCCCATGACCTTGGTTATTAAATTTTTTCCTAACTTTGTTTTGTATTTTTATAATACAAAAAATCCAAAATGTATTTTCTAAACTATTCTTAAAATTATTTTAAACTTCACTTTAATATTTTCCCCAAAACTATCTCTTCTCTCAAATATGAAGTTTCCAACTACTTTCTAATTCAATAGGGTTTTTTTTTTAAAGGAGGGATTTAAAGTAATATTACCTACTTATCTAAAGAGTATTGATCAAAACCAAATCTTACAAAGTAACAACTTACTCAAGAACTTGAAATTATCAAAGCATCCCCCTATTAATTCCACAAGAAATGTATTTATATTTGGTCCAAATATGTATAGAACAGAAAGACAAAATTCCAAGAATGTCTAAAACATAAAAATAATAATCAATCATGCCCCAGGCTCTTCAAATCCATTTCTTTTTTCTTTTTCTTTTCTTTTCTTTTTTTTTTTTTTTTTTTTGCCTTTAGTAGAGGAGATATTTTATTTAAGTTACAGAGGGAAAGAATCTATTTTTGGAGAATAATTTGGATACTTGGAGAATAAATTTGGAAATGTAAGGAATTTTCTTTTTTATATAATATCTTTATTTAACCATCTTGATTATAAATACATTTCTAACCTCTAAATAGTACAGAGCCAACTACTCTATTCTTACTGTTTATCCAAGTTGTTCAACTGCCATACCAACATTTTTTAACTCTAAAGAAATAGGCAAGAGTTTCTTAAAATTATCACTAATTTTTCTGATTCTGAATATAATACTCTATAAAATGAGGGTAATAGTTCCAAGAGTTACTTGTGTGTCCAGTTTAATTTCAGCAAACATTTATTTTCAACTAACTACTGTTTTTCTAATAAAAATTTATAAATGATTGTTTAACATCTTAAGAATTCAAAACTGTATCATTATTTATTCAACACACAAATGTAAAAATTAATGTTGAGAATTATATTTATATACTCCCATTAGAAAGTAAACTCACAGGTGGATCTTTAAATTCTTAAATTAAATCTATAAGAGCTATTTATCATTTTCTAAAAAGCTACATTATTTTTCATTTACTCTCAACTTCCCTGGCAATATTTAAGAAAAATACTCCTTATAATGTGTGAAAAGCATCCTCAAATTCCAGAGTTACTTACAGATCAAATCATCCATTCTCAAGGAATTTTTAAGTGCAGATATCTATATTCTAAGTATTCCTAAATACTAGTAGTTGAAAAATAATGCCTTAAGGAAGAGATTCGAATTCTCACAATATCTCAAGTATCTATATGGAAAGGAACTTGACTTTATTCATCACTGGAGTGGAATAAATGCTTTCCTCAGGTAAAAGTAAAATCATCCACTCTACTTATTTTGCAATTATACTAGTACTATGCCGCAGTCATACAGTGTAGTACATTAGTACAACAGACAGCAATAGCACAGGGGTTGAAAAGAAAGGATAGGGGTTAAAGCAAACATTTTCCTTACATTCTAGATCTATCCCCTGTACTGTCCTCTAAACACCACCACATATGAACCCTGAGCATCTGCAGGTGTGGCCAAAAAACTGAAGGAAAGAGAAATGAATAGAATTTATGGATAGTGATTCATGATATATGCCAACAAGTGTCAAATAAAAAAGCAAGTTTCAGAAGCTATGTGGTGTATTATAGAAATAATTTTACATATACAGAACAGAGCTGAGAAGATTGTTCCATGGGCTGGAGTACATATTTTACATGCAAGAAGTCAGGGTTTGATCTCCAGCACACCAACAGGAGTAGACCCTGAGCCCCATTAGATGTGGGCAATAAACCAAATGCACTTATATACGGTAAATATAGGTATGTTGTTTATTGTTTTTTATATTGTTTGGGTTTATTGTTGTTTTGTTTGATGTTAATGTTGTTTTATATGTTATTTATATTTTTATTATTTATTTATATGTAAACCATATAAAATTATATAAGAATAAAACATAATATAAATGAGAAAGATTCTAAATAAATTCACTGTGATTTTATCCTGGGACAAGTTAAAAATGACTGATAAAAGGGAAAAGAATGTAGAAGAAATTAACCACATACAAATAGTTTTAAATAAAGATTAGAGACGCACTCAGATATGGGTTTTAAATAAAATAAAGAACATTATTGTAGGGCTCGGAGAGATAGCACAGCAGTGTTTGCCTTGCAAGCGGCCGATCCAGGACCTAAGGTGGTTGGTTGGAATCCCAGTGTCCCATATGGTCCCCCATGCCTGCCAGGAGCTATTTCTGAGCAGACAACCAGGAGTAACCCCTGAGCACTGACGGATGTGACCCAAAAACCAAAAAAAAAAAAAAAAAAAGAACATTATTGTAATAATGTACAGAGAGACATTAGAGATGAGAGATGGAAGGACTGGCTCATGCTATGAAGCTCACCACAAAAAGTGGTGAGTGAAGATAGAAAAATAACTACATGAAAAACTATCATGACAATGTTAATGAGTGAGAGAAGTAGATGTCTGTCTTGAATACAGGCAGGGGTGGGGAATCAGGAAGATTGGGGGCACTGTGGTGGGAATGTTGCACTGGTGAAGGGGGTATTTTTTTATGACTAAAACCCAACTACAAACATGTTTGTAATCATGGTGCTTAAATAAAAGTATTTAATAAAAATAATATTAGAGACAATGATAAAAATATAGATGACAAAACACTGTTTTGCCAAATTCAGTGGATGATCATAATAGATATATTTTTAAATTTATATTGGAATATTTATAATCTTAATAAGATATGACATGTAATGATAGGGGAAACAAAGAAAACATTCTATCTAAGTTACGTTTTTCTGGAAACTAGCATTTTTTTCAAATCATTCACATTTTCCAGTACTCTACCAACAACAACAACAACAACAACAACAATAATAATAATAATAATAATAATAATTTTTCTGAAAACTTTAAAATATATATAATATTAGGACCAGAGCAATAGTACAACATATAGGACACTAGCCTTGTATGCAGCCCAATCTTGCACCCCATATAGTCTACCAAGCCTACCAGGAGAAGCCAAGCCCTGAGTACAAAGCCAATACTAAACTCTGAGAACTACAGGTGTAAATCCCCACAAAATAATACAAAAATACCCAGCACCCCTCTACCTCCTTCCTTCAGTACTCCAGGGCTTTTCCTGGCCACATGGCTGGGCAAGCCAGCGAGGTGGGGTACCTTGGAGGAGTTTATTGGTTTTCCTAGGCTTTCTCCATTTTCCTCCAGCTCCAAAGGGAGTGTCTGGGGTTGGGGGCTCTGACCTTCCAGCCCCCTAGCTCAAGAAAGATCTCCTTCCTTCCTGGGAGCCAGAAGATTTGCCAGCATGGTGTTTGGCAGTCCTCCGCCATGCCAAAGGCCTCTTTAACCAGGCCTAGGAAGGGGTGCAGGACATGGGTCACCCGAGCACCACTCTACCTCCTTCCTTCGGTACTCCAGGGCTTTTCCTGGCCACATGGCTGGGCAAGCCAGTGAGGTGGGAATAGCAGCACAATAGGTTCTGGCATTAGGACTTAGCAGAAAGTTTCCTTATTAAACCCGTGCATTGTGAAAACACGCGGGGAGCATTATGACAAATATATGGATATCATTGTGTTTCATCTGCTTGTCATTATCTGAACGCCATCCAGGAGCTCGTTTTATTCCTTTACTCCCTCACTCCCATCTCTTGTTACCCCACATTGAACCATTTTTCTGTACTAATTATTTTTGTTTTGGCCAAGATGGATTACATATCATTCACAGTAATTTTTGGGTGGAGTCTGAAGCTTCAGCAGGCAACAATGGAAGGACATGCCTCCATTTGCTCTTCGCTTGTCCAAATCACAGACCAAAGTGGTGTCTTTGAAACACCCCCCCCTTTTGACTATTTCTAAAACATAAAAGGGACACGTGTATCTCCTTTGTATATCTCAGATGTATTCCCTTAACATCTATAACTCTTTTTGAATATCCTCATATAGTGACAATTTTGCCCACTGGACTTGTTATTTGATTATTTGATTTTTCCCCCTTTGAGATCTGTTTTATAAGCAATACTGGTAGAAGAGTATCTCTATAGATTTCATGTTTGAACCAAGTTACGGGAATGTTGGACTTTATTTGTCGGCCCCCAGATGCACCAACAATATCTTGTGGCATTGCTTCTCTTTTGCATAGGCACATTAAACTGGGACAATAATACATATGCAAACAAGTTCTTATCTAATAGAGATGGGAACACAAATTTAGTAATGTAATTAGGCTTTTACCCTGAACATTGGCATAATGATTTGGCTTAGGCCTCAGAAGAATGGGCATCGCCCACACACACCTGAACAATGGATACCATCTATTGGAAATAACCACAATTATCTATAACATTACCAGGATCCAAGCCTCTACCAGAGAAGACCTACCACTGCTTTGGCATTGACTTACTCCAAAGAGTGCTCCCAACACCCAGACGACTCAGCAACAGTCTGCATGCAGGGCAGATCACTCCGCATTGAATGGTATGCTGAAACTAGAGGATGCTCCACATCAGCCTGACATCGATGAAAGAAATGCACAGAATCCATAGTCTTTTAATATAAGACTCTGATACCAACAATAGCTAAGTGTGAAAAAGTTTCACGGGGACCTTGAGAATGACTCGAGTTGGATGGACTGATATGCCTGGAACCCAGAGTTGGTCGTATGCCAATAAACTTCTGGGGTGAGGCCTTTTAGTAATCAGGTCAAGGATTTTTTTCCATTTTCCCCATTTTTCTGTACCTATGCAAACAACGGCAATTGCCACTATCACACCTTTACTATATTTTTTTTTACTCTTAACCTTTAAGGAAAAAAAAATACAACTTACTGAACTTAAAAAAAAATAACTGTAGTAGAATGCCTGTCTCAAATACAGGCAGGGGATGGGAAGGGGGGAGGGGGTAATGTTGCACTGGTGAAGGGGGGTGTTCTGGTTATGACTGTAACCCAACTATGATCATTTACTTAAATAAAAATATATTTAATAAAAAGAGATTATATCTTAAATAACATTGATACTATTAATATAATATTTAATCAATATAATATATAGTAGAAAAATGTTAAATTCACCAGGAAGATAGAACAATATTAAAGAAATAAGTGTCTAAAAATATAATACAAAAATAAGAGTATAATACTTAATATTTAGTATTCCTCCAATTCTATACTAAATATCCTTATTTAATCATTCCATTTTCTGATATATTATTCACATTTTATGGGAAAATATTAAAACACAAAGTAATTTTCTGTAGGTCATATAAGTCAAATGCATTCAGGGTGAGCCAAAGCCCAATCCCTTTAGTCAGCACTATGTTGAAAAATCATAAAATAAGACATACAATGAAAGAGGCAACACAAAACTATGTTTTCTAAAAACATGGAAAGAACTGGAGAAATAGCTATTAGTGTAGATTGAGTAGTCCAGCTTAGGTGTAAAATATCTTCAAAATTTATGTCTCAACCATGTGTTTTTAATTGTTTAATACATTTTTTCTTTTTTAGTTTTTGTTTGTTTGGGCTACAAATGGTCATTCTCAGGGTTTTCTCCTGTTTTTGCAGGCAGAGATCACTAGTAGGCACCCACCTTGCAAGGCAAGCTTCTTACCTACAGTAAGAAGGCTCCTTAATACATTTTTTTACTTTATTAGACACTGTAAATACAAGGTTGTTCATAATACAGTTGTTTTTTTTCACAGATACAAACTTATTCATGATTGAGGTTCAATCATGCAATGTACAACACTCTTCACCAGTGTACATTTTCCACCACCAGTGTTCCCAGTTTTTCTTCCTGGGACAGTTTTCTTATCTCTCTCTCTCTCTCTCTCTCTCTCTCTCTCTCTCTCTCTCTCTCTCTTTCTTTCTTTCCTTTCTTTCTCTGCCCTTCTCCCTCCTTCCTGGGACAGTTTTCTTCTCTCTTTCCTTCCTTCCCTCCTTCCTTCCTTCCCTTCTTCCTTCCTTCCTTTCTTCCTTCCTTCCTTCCTTCCTTCCTTCCTTTCATCTTTCCTTCCATCCTTCCTTCCTTCCTTTCTTTCTCTCCTCTCTCTCCTCTCTCTCCCTATACCTTCCCTCTTGTCCCTCCCCTTTCTCTCTATAACCCACTCTCACTTTCTTTCTCCCCACCCCTTTAAGACATCTGGTTTGCATTATTGTTATTCAGGGGTATTAAGCCTATCACTTTATCTTCTTTAAGCATCCAATTCTAAAGTACCAAAGGATCCTTTGGGTAGGGTGGTACTGAAACTTTGGAAGTGGGAGTAGTAGGAGTGACAATTACACACATATAGAAAGATGTAAAGCTAAACCCCTAAAATTACAAAATATTATTCATCAGTTAAAACAAAAATTACAAACCTACAGTAAAATTATATTTAATTTATAATAAAACGTTCCATTTTACCTGTTAAAGAGTGGAGTATGAGTTTGTGAAAGGGAATAATTTCTTTGGTACAAGAACAGTAATATTTACACAAAAAAAGAAAAAGTAAAAAATATAAAGGAAAGAGATTTAAATCAGATAAAAATTAAGTGATGGAAAACACATGAAGACTATTAAGGTCTTAAAATAAGAAAGTTTGCAGAATCAAGCAATAATTTCTGAAATATAAATTAAGCCAATTATTAGGACAGAAAAGAGAGCTGAATCATCTCATTTCAAAGGTAGAAAAATGGAACAAATGAGTATACTGAGAAAAAACTGGGAAGCAGAATTGCGGTTTGCTTATTTTTAAAGGTTACATGGAGGACGTTTGAAACTTGTATTAAAAGCATCTAATTCCACATAAGAAACTTTGAAAAGTGGAACAGGGAGAGAAGAATTCTGCTTCTGTTTCCCTGTGCCTGCTATAAGTACTTAGGTGGGTGTGTTTGGATGGAAATAAGCTTTTTTTTTTTTAAACATCCTCTGGTCCTCTTCACCCCAATCTAAAATCCTAAAGCTTATGTTTATGGCAACACAATCATTTCTACAATAACTGAGGAGCTGTCAGCAAAAGAGGATTATTACTTAAGTTGAAAAATAAGCAAAGAAAAATCTTAAACCGCAAAGAATAAGTTCTCATGCCAATAGTCAAAGAGACACAGTCAACTCAAAGCAAATTCAGAAAATGTTATGTACTGGGCAGCCCCAGCTGACCTTCGAGAAACTGGTGTTCAGCTTTATGGAAAGAGTTGGCTGATTAACCCAGTGTAGTCAAACTCCATATATTTTTCTGAATTCTCACACAAATATATCAATGGATAGCCATACTCAACAGAGGCATCTGGTTTGTATTCTATTTTCCACCCATTCATGATATATAGAATTAAAGTGAGTCATCTTGTTCTCAATATTAAGGATTATGTATTGGGAAAATGTGGAACGTTGGGTTAAAAAAATGAAACAGATTCCATAAAAAACTTTTTAATAAAGATTGCATAGGAGTCTAGAGAAACCCAGGATTAATTACAATGGTTTAAGACATACGATTAGTAGACCATTACTGATGTTATAGTAAAAAAAAATAACTATCACATGATTTTCTATACGAATTTCACTTTCCATCTTTTTTAAATCTCATTTGAGAGTATTTCTTTCCTTTCTATTTTCTACTTACTACTAGGGAAAGAATTTAATATTGCTCACAAATTATTTATGTGATCGAAAGAGTGTAGATTAGAAAAAAAATTATCTTAGTGTAAAATATTAACTCATTTCAAAGAAAAAAGTAAATAGGAGGGTAGGGTGAACCTATAGGTAGTACAGCAAGGTGGAAAATTGTCTTTCATGTGGCCAATCTGGGTCTCCTAGATATTGATCTCCAGTACCATATTTGATCCCCTGAGTACCACCAGAAGTAAGTACAAGCAGAACCACACAACTTGAATCATTTTGTTCTGCCTCATGAATTAAGGGGGGAAATAAAAACGAATGATACCAGAACCAAATAGCCATATGAACATGGAGTGGAAATAAAAAATAATCAGACTTACATAGCAAACCCAAAGTCAACAACGATACCCCATCTACAACAAGCTAAACACAGAGAGAAATAGTTACACTAGCACTCCGGGGTCAAAGGAGGGAGATATGGGACACATGCTGGGCAAAGGGGAGGAGGGAGGACAACCCTGCTGGTGGTAATGGCCCTGATTAATTGTCACTATGTATCTCAAACATTACTGTGAAAGATTTGTTTTTCACTTTTGTTCACAACAAAAATCATTAAATCAACAACAATAATAACAAAAAAGTAAGCTCTGAACACTGCTAAGTGTGGCCAATATACAACATAAAATAAAAAGAAATAATTATAACCTTAACAGATATTTCAAATAAATTAGTCATAAATGGTCTACTTTATTAGTCATATATAAAAACATGCTGTAGGTTCTGTTTCAGTCTGTCAGAGAGCAGTGATAAATCAGACATTACTATCATAGAAGCAATTTGCTCTTAATAGTAAGCGTTCTACTAGAGAACATTAGATTACTCAGTGGATTTTTAAAATTACTTTATTCATCATTTATTCAACTATAAAATAAAAGTAAAATTTTTGATTTTTCAAATATTGAATATATCTAAATATAAATCACAAAAATGTTCTTAATATGTAAGATGGTTTATTTGGATTTATGACAACTAACAGCTCCATTAAATTAACATTTTATGGATCATTTTAATAAAGTAATGTGAAGAATTTGGTGACTTAAAATTTTTTAATTTAATGCATTGTGATTTACAAAGTTATTCATAGTTAAGTTTTAGACACACTGTTTTAGCTCCAATTCCTTCACCAGTGTCAACCTCCCTCCCCCAATATTCCCAAAGTCTATACCATACCTACCTCACCCAGCCTGACATCCTAATAGGAACCTTTTAAGTTTGGTTGTTAAAATTTGGGACTCATTATTTTATTATTGTTGACTCATGGTTGGGATATTTAGTTCTGTCCTTTCTTAATACCATCAATGCACCAGAATCTCCTGGCCCCTGTCTTCCATTATTTCACATCTGTCTTTCTCCTCCTCCACTCAACTTATTTCCTTCTCCTCACTGTACTCTGGGGCCAAGGTCTTCTAGAAACACCACTTTTAAACAATTCCATTTCTTCGCTTATATAGTATATACTTAAAAATTACCCAAAATTAAAATATTTCTCTGAAATATTAGTATCAAAGAAAATTTTATTTAGCCTCAGTACTTGATTCACTTTCACAGACACTGTGTATTCTGAAATTTGTTTTGCTTATCTCTCTTAATTTTAATCTTTTGGTATCTTATTATTTTCCAAGCCATTCATTAGAGCCATTGTTCTGCAAATTTTATGTGTATTTCAATATGCTAATTTATGGCATTTTCCTTATATTTGTAATTTTATTTTGACTCAATTTCTACATTTATTTTCCCATCATATATGCACAAATCTTTTGAGGGGTAATGCGTACATGCATGCAAACATACCTCTGTAGGAACATGAACTTTTCCCTAGAATTGTTGCAATTCTGTGAGAGAAAAGTAATTGCTATTGGGCCTTCTTTGCTGAACAAGAAACTGAAAAATGCAGATTGATTTAAGCAGACACCAAGCTTGTAAATCAGGGTAGATTCTGGAATATGTCTCAAATATCTTTTTTTTTTATTTCTTCTAAGAATTGCATTGGGGTCTTTTGCAAAATTCTAGAATGCTTGTATACAACAGGACTTCCTAACTTACTTGATCTACCATCTCCTTTCTAAAAAAAAATAAAAATTCCTAAGATTCTCCTGGAAATCTACTTTCACTAACAAAGAGAAAATGGGCACTCTCTTGAAAAACACAATAAAAGGCCCAAAATTTTCAATTACACTTTTTTTTATTGGTTCTTGGGCCACACCTGGTGATGCTTGGGGGTTACTCCTGGCTCTGTGCTTAGAAATCATTGCTCCTGGCTTGGGGGACCATATGAGATGCCCAGGAGATAAACCAGGGCCCATGCTAGGTCGGCCACATGCAAGGCAAAAGCTCTATTGCTGTGCCACCACCGACCCCTATCCTTCATTTTTTACTCAAAACATTATGAGCTGCCCAATATTATAGGAATGTGGGTGTTTACATATGGCAGGTTATAGCAGGACTCTGGTAGGGGGAAGCGTCCCCCTTATGTGGCCACAGAAAGAGAGCCTGAAGTCTGACATATAAAAACATGTATATGGGGCCGGGCAGTGGCGCTGGAGGTAAGGTGCCTGCCTTACCTGCGCTAGCCTAGGAGACGGACCGCGGTTCGATCCCCCGGAGTCCCATATGGTCCCCCAAGCCAGGAGCGACTTCTGAGCGCATAGCCAGGAGTAACCCCTGAGCGTCACCGGGTGTGGCCCAAAAAACAAAAAAAAAAAAAAAAAAAAAAAAAAACCATGTATATATCTCCACTTTTGGAAACAATGTTTAACTGAATATGGGATAATTTGGTTATTCACTTTGTTGGTGTTCATTTAGTTCTTCAAAGTTTCTTGGAAAGTGTAGACTGTTTACCAGAGTAGGAGGATTGCCAGTGTAACTGTTCCAGAAAGGTAATAATCTAATCTTAATATCATTTGTCATGCTGAAAGAAGGCAATATTTAACATTAATCAATAAGTAAATAATTTTAGTGAAGAGTATAAATTATTTGGGGTGGGGAAGCTTGACACTATTCAGTTCAGTAGCCTTAAAAAGTTAAATTGAATGCCTTGTTTTTATTACTGTTATTTTCTAATGAATTTTTCTAAATGGCTTGTCTTGTCTAATTTTATCAGCATGGTAAGAACCAAACTTCAACTTTCTCACTGCTTTAGGGAGAAAGTCCTGAAAACATGTCAAATGCATGAGTGAATGGACAAATTGGCATAGCAGGAGACCACAAACACTAAGATGAAATGATGGCTGGCCCGTTACTTTAATTACTATAGTCTTAATGAGACAATTACCTCCATTTTTTGAGGTCCGAAACCAGTTCAGGATGCTCGGGGCTTACATCTGGCTCTCCACTCAGGAATCATTCCTGGCAGTGTTTGGGGACCATATGTGAGTTAAGACATGTAAGACACGTGTAAGACAATTGCCCTTCCTGCTATACTTTCACTTCAGCCTGACAATACACTCTAAAGATTTCTTAAGTTTAATTATAATTCAATGATCTCTTGTTGAAAAATAAAAGCAACCAAAGCAGACTCACAAAAAGGCAATATCATATTCTGATTATGATTTGGGGAGGACTGTTGCTGTTAGTACCAAGAGAAGCAAAAAAAAAAAGTACTCTTGCTGAACATGCAGCCAAAGTAAATCACAGCATAATAATAATAATAACAATAATAATAATAAACAAATGAAAGGAAAGTGTTCTCAGTATGCAATCATGACCAAAAAATGATGTAAAAAATATTGAATATCACCTCTGTAATAAAATTGCATCTCTAAGCCCTAACTCAACATCTGAACCCACAAAAACAAATAAATCCTTTCAATTCCATTCTAATTTCACCACAGCATATCTTTCTTTTTTTTATTTAAACAACTTTATTACATACATGATTGTGTTTGGGTTTCAGTCATGTAAAGAACACCACCCATCACCAGTGCAACATTCCCACCACCAATGTCCCAAATCTCCCTCCTCCCCACCCAACCCCTGCCTGTACTCTAGACAGGCTTTCTATTTCCCTCGTACATTCTCATTATTAGGATAGTTCAAAACGTAGTTATTTCTCTAACTAAACTCATCACTCTTTGTGGTGAGCTTTATGAGGTGAGCTGTAACTTCCAGCTCTTTTCTCTTTTGTGTCTGAAAATTATTATTGCAAGAATGTCTTTCATTTTTCTTAAAACCCATAGATGAGTGAGACCATTCTGCATCTTTCTCTCTCTCTCTCTGTCTCTCTCTCTCTGTCTCTCTGTCTCTGTCTCTCTCTCTCTCTCTCTCTCTCTCTCTCTGACTTATTTCACTCAACATAATAGGTTCCATGTATATCCATGTATAGGAAACTTTCATGACTCCATCTCTCCTGACAGCTGCATAATATTAAATTGTGTATATGTACCACAGTTTCTTTAGCCATTCATCTGGTGAAGGGTATCTTGGCTGTGTCCAGAGTCTTTCTGTGATAAATAGTGCTGAAATGAATATAGGTGTAAGGAAGGGATTTTCGTATTGTATTTTTATGTTCCTAGGGTATATTCCTAGGAGTGGTATAGCTGGGTCGTATGGGAGCTCAATTTCCAGTTTTTGGAGGAATCTCCATATTGCTTTCCATAAAGGTTGAACTAGATAGCATTCCCACCAGCAGTGGATAACAGTTCCTTTCTCTCCACATTCCCGCCAACACTGCTTGTTCTCATTCTTTGTGATGTGTGCCAATCTCTAGGGTGTGAGGTGGTACCTTATAGTTGTTTTGATTTGCATCTCCCTGATGATTAGTGATGTGGAGCATTTTTTCATGTGTCTTTTGGCCATTTGTATTTCTTCTTTGTCAAAGTTTCTGTCCATTTCTTCTCCCCATTTTTTTGATGGGATTAGATGTTTTTTTCTTGTAAATTTTTGTCAGTGCCTTGTATATTTTGGAGATTAGCCCCTTGTCTTGATGGATACTGGGTGAATAGTTTCTCCCACTCAGTGGGTGGCTCTTGTATCCTGTGCACTATTTCTTTTGAGGTGCAGAAGCTTCTCAGTTTAATATATTCCCATCTGTTAATCTCTGCTTACACTTGCTTGGAGAGTGCAGTTTTCTCCTTGAAGATGCCTTTAGTCTCAATGTCCTGGAGTGTTTTATCTACGTGTTGTTCTATATATCTTATGGTTTCGGGTCTGATATCGAGGTCTTTCATCCATTTGGATTTTACCTTCATACATGATGTTAGCTGGGGGGGTCTAAGTTCAATTTTTTGCAAGTGGCTAGCCAGTTGTGCCAAAACTACTTTTTGAAGAGGCTTTCTTTGCTCCATTTATGATTTCTTGCTCCTTTATCAAAAATTAGGTGATTGTATGTCTGGGGAACATTCTCTGAGTATTCAAGCCTATTCCACTGATCTGAGGGCCTGTCTTTATTCCAATACCACACAGCATATCTTTCTAAGCAGCAAACCTGTTAAGAAAATTCTCTTAAAAAATAAAAAATTAAATTAAAAAAATTCTCTTAGCATCTGAACTACTTGCTTTACTTAATTCAACTTACATTCTTTGTTCATTATGTCTACTTTCTACTTTTACTTTTAGTTACTTAAATTTGCATCTAGTCTTTAATTAATATGATTTCTTCTTGCATGTGTCTCTTTCATAATTTTATAAAAAAGAATAGTCTCAAGTTTCTCTGAAATCATCTTCTATTATGTTTTCAAGTCAATTTACTAAAGAGGAAAATCAAAAATTTAATAATAAGTCTTTTTATTACTCAAAATTTCAAAATAACTTCTTGCAACATATGATATTATCAACTAAAGAATATTTCAGAACTGCTATCATATGATCTTGCTTAGACATAAATAGGCTCAAAGAAAACCCTTCAAGACTGTATATTCCCAGAAATTTAATGCCGCAGTTGAAATAAAGAACTTCTTACTATTTATTCCACTTCTTCAGTTCTATAACTCTTCATACATGAAATTACAATGCTATTGTTGTACTTTTTTAGGCTATTAATACTGGAAAACTATGTCATAGACACAATGACCAAATTAAGTGTGTAAATTATAGTTTGTTCAATTAAAAGCTAGAAGGAAGGAGAAAGACAGGGTGTTAGTTAAAACATCTAGAACTGGTTGCAAGAAGACTAAAAGACCATTTTACTTGACTTCTTTGTACCAGAATTTCCCTAAGAAAAAGAATCTGTAATATCCTTTGGCACTGGAATCTTTGCTAAGTAACAATGAAATTTTTCGTGTTTTTTTATGTAAAACCAATTACATTCATTATCTCCTTCACTTAGGTTTTAACATAAAATTTCTTATTTTTAAATGTGTGACTTGTGATTTTTTTTATACAAAAGACAACTGATTTTCCTTATGAACATTTAACTGAGTCATTTCGATATATCATGCGAACTTCCAAAAATCCAGCATACTTCATGGGATGTAGAATCCTGCTTCTTGGGAAGTACTTATCTCTGAAAGTCCAATAAAAGTGTCAGAATGAATTAGTATTAAAGGTTATATTCATTATTCTTCATTTTCAAGAGAGAAGAAAGTTTATCTTCTAATTTTCTTATTTTATTTATTATATCAAATATTTATCATTTTAATTAATAAAAACACCAGCAGAATTACTCACAGTCAGAAAGGACACATTTTAAAATGTTGTAGTATGATTTTATTTATATAAAAATGTGATATGCATAGTAACATATAAGTTAATAAGAAATAAGTTATCTGAAAAAAGGCTCTAAATATCACAATGCCCCTCTTGCTAAAAGTTAGATAAGTTTGAGAATAGACCTTAAAATTTTTACTCAGAAAACATATTCATAAATTAAGAATTAAGCTTGATTATCTTATCCCTGCTTATAATAAATAAATCCCACAAACTCAAAAAAGAATATTTTATTTAAGAAATGGAGACAAGGTTGTTTCAGTAATATTGTAGAAGCCTTAGTTCACAAAAGATTCTACCCTACTAAGAAAATACTGAGTCAAAAATATTTCATGGTTCCCGACTGTGAGAAACTGTGAGTGTTGCCTGTGCATGTTTTTCCACTGTCCTGTCTCCTGAACCTCTTGGGAGTGGGGCAAAAAGGGCCCAGAAAAATAGCTCTCCCAAAGGCTCATCCAAGGGCTGGAATGCCAAAGAACTGTGTCCGACCTTGAAAACCGGCTACCCACAGTATTCTGCAGAAAGGCAGGTCCCCTATTTGTGATGTCAGGCTGGAAAAATCTACGCCTGCCCAGTGGTTCCGACTGTGAGAAACTGTGAGTGTTGCCTGTGCATGTTTTTCCACTGTCCTGTATCCTGAACCTCTTGGGAGTGGGGCAAAAAGGGCCCAGAAAAATAGCTCTCCCAGAGGTTCATCCAAGGGTTGGCCAAGGAACTGTGTCTGACCATGAAAACTGGCTACCTTCAGTATTCTGCAGAAAGGCAGGTCCTCTGTGACGTCACGCTGGGAAAATCTACGCCTGCCCAGTGGTTCCAACTGTGAGAAACTGTGAGTGTTGCCTTGCGTGTTTTTCCACTGTCTTGTTTCCTGAACCTCTTGGGAGTGGGCCCAAAAGGACCCAGAAAATAGCTCTCCCAGAGGCTCCAGAAGAGCATGGCTGCTCTGCTTCACTTCGTGGTTGTGCGCTCTTTCTAACCAATAAACCCTACCACAACACGCAGAAAAAAATCACACTACAAGCATGACAATGGGGAAACCTCGCATGCAAACACCATGCACAGAGAATGAAGACATAGCTCGGATGACCTAAAAAAAATTCCAACCATCTGATTAACCTCTTGGATAAGGAGTTTAGAATAGAAATCTGGAAGATGTTTGTAAAACTCAATAAAAGTATAGATAGAACTGAACAGAACACAAAAACAGAAATCAGAAAACTACAAACTGAAATAACAGAGCTGAAAAATGTGGTAGCTGAACTGAAAAACTCAGTGGATGGCCTCTTCAGCAGGGTAAAAGCAGTTGAAGACAGAATCGGCGTGCGGGAAGGTGAGATGCAAAAACACTCAACAAAGGAGAAGAAATTGGAAAAGAACCTTAATGCAAATGATCAGGCAATGGAAAAAGTACTCAAGGAATGTGAACAGATGAAAATAAAAGTCTTTGATGAACTCAACAGAAACAACAGGTGCAGGAGGTCACCAACTAGAGCGGGTGGAAAGTGGCCATTCTAGGGAAGCTTGAGCTCCCAGAACAGGCCAGAGTGGGTGCAGGAGGTCGCCAACTGGAGCAGGTGGAAAGCGGCCATTCAAGGGAACCCTGGCTCCTGGAATAGGCCAGAGTGAGTGCAGGAGGTCTCCGACTAAGGCAGGTGGAAAGCTAGGGCTAATAGACTTATATAGGGCCTCCACCCCAGAAAGCAGAATACACATTCTGCTCAAATCCACGTGGAACCTTCTCCAGAATAGACCATGCCTTAGGATACAAAACTAACCTGCATAAAATCACAAAGGTAAAGATCATTAGAAGCACCGTGTCAGACCACTATGCAACAGAGGTCAAAATTGACTGTAAAATGAAACAATGGAGAAAATCCAACACCTGGAGATTAAACAAAATGCTGCTCAAAAACAGCTGGATCAAAGAGATACTCAAGGAAGAAATAAAAAGATTCCTTGAGACAAACGACAATGAAGAAACAACTTGTCAAAACTTGAGGGACACAGCAAAAGCAGTAATCAGGGGGAAACACATAGCAATACAATCTTATGTCAGGAAAGAGGAAAGCGACAAAATTAGCAGCTTAAAGGACCATCTTAAGGAGCTGGAACAACAGCAACAAAGAAACCCAAACACAACCAGAAGGCATAAAATAATAAAAACCAGAGCAGAAATAAACAACATAGAACCTAAGAAAACAATACAGAAAATCAACAAGACCAGGAGTTGGTTTTTTGAAATAAACAAGATAGACAAACCACTGACAAGACTCACCAAAAAATAAGCAAATACTCAGGATCATAAATGAAAGGGGAGAAATTACAACAGAACCCCAAGAAATTCAACACATCATGAGGACATATTATGAACAACTATACTCAGTTAGGCTAGAGAACGCAGAAGAAAGTGATAGATTCTTGGAAAAATACCAGCTTCCAAGACTAGAAAAGAATGATTTAGAAAGCCTAAACAGGCCAATTAGGTCGAAGGAAATTGAAACAGTAATTAAGAAACTCCCCAAGAACAAAAGTCCAGGCTCAAATGGTTTTACAGGTGAATTCTATCAAACATTCCAAGAATTACTTCCACTGATTCACAGGCTCTTCCAAACCATTGAAAAGACAGGAATCCTCCCCAATTCCTTTTATGAGGCTAATATCACTTTGATTCTCAAAGAGGACAAAGATACTACCAAGAAAAAAAACTACAGACCAATTTCACTAATGAACATAGACGCAAAAATACTCAACAAAATCTTAGCGAACCAAATCCAGCAATACATCAAAAAGATTATACACCATGACCAAGTGGGTTTCATCCCAGGGATGCAAGGCTGGTTCAACATACGCAAATCAATCAACATCATACACCACATCAATAATAAAAAAAGACAAAAACCACATGATCATATCAATCGATGCGGAGAAGGCATTTGACAAAATCCAACACCCATTCATGTTGAAAACACTAAGCAAAATAGGTCTGGAAGGAACCTTTCTCAAGATAGTTACAGCTATCTATGAAAAGCCCACAGCTAACATTATCCTTACTGGTGAAAAACTGAAAGCATTCCCACAAAGGTCAGGAACTAGGCAAGGATTCCACTCTCTCCAGTCTTATTCAACATAGTCTTTGAAGTCCTAGCAATAGAAATCAGACAAGAGAAGGGAATCAAAGAAATTCAAATAAGAAAACAGGAATTCAAACTATCTCTTTTTGCAGATGACATGATGATATACATGGAAACCCCTAAAGAGTCCACAGTAAAACTCTTAGAAACAATTAACCAATACAGCAAAGTGGCTGGTTACAAAGTCAATACACAAAATACAGTAGCATTTCTATATACAAATAACAAAGTATAAGAGAGAGATTAAGAATACAATTCCATTTAAAATAGTATCAAAAAACATCAAGTACCTAGGAATCAACCTTACAAGGGAAGTGAAGGATTTATACCAGGGAAACTTCAAAACACTTCAGAAAGAAATTGAAGAGGATCTTGGGAAATGGAAGAATATTCCATGCTCATGGGTAGGTGGAATCAACATAGTCAAAATGACTATCCTACCAAACTCCTATATAGATTTAATGCAATCCCCATCCAAATTCAGACATCATTCTTTAAAGACTTAGAACAATCAATCATAAAATTTATCTGGAACCACAAAAGACCCAGGATAGCCAAACACATACTAAAAAAACAAAGAAGCTGGGTGGCATCTTCTTACCTAATCTGAAGCTATACTATAAAGCCATAGTGATCAAAACAGCATGGTACTGGTACAAAGACAGAGCCTCAGACCAGTGGGTTAGAACAGAATTTCCAGACATAAGCCCCCAAATATACAGTCAACTGATATTTGACAAAAGAGCCAAGAAATTAAAATGAAACAAAGAAAGTCTTTTCAACAAATGGTGTTGGTACAACTGGAAAGCCACTTGCAAAAAATTCAGAATTGACCCATACCTCACACCTTATACAAAAATCAACTCAAAATGGATCAAAGACTTCGAAATTAGACACTAATCTATAAAGTTTATAGAGAATAAAATAGGTAGAACACTCGAAGACCTACATATCAAAAAGGTCTTCAAGGATGGAGCACCAATGGCAAGAACTTTAGCATCAAACATAAACAAATGGGACTACATCAAACTAAGAATCTTCTGCATGTCAAAAGGAACCCTACTTAACACAAGAAGACAGTAAACTGGGAAAATATCTTTTCACCCATCATATCAGATAAAGAGCTGATATCCAGAATATATAAAGCACTCAGAAAGCTGAGCCACCCAAAACCAAATAAAGCCATAAAAAAATGGGAAGATAAAATGAATAGACACTTCTCTGAGGAAGACCAAAAGATGGCCAACAAACACATGAAAACATGCTCACCTTCACTCATCATCAGGGAGATCCAAATCAAGACAACAATGAGGTAGCACCTTACACCAGTGAGGATGGCTCACATCAAAAATAATAGGAACAATCTATGTTGGAGGGGATGCGGCATGAAAGGCACTCTCATCCACTGATGGTGAGAATGCTCCCTAGTCCAACACCTATGGAGAACAGTCTGGAGAGTGCTCAAAGAACTCAAAATTGAGCTACCATTTGACTCAGCAATTGCTCTCCTAGGTATCTACCCCCAAATTGGAAGGAGATTCATTCCAAAGTATGTGTGCACCCACTATTTATTGCAGCACTAAGTATAATAGCCAAGTCTTGGAACCAACCTTGATATCCAACAACAGATGAATAGATCATTAAGATGTGGTATCTATACACAATGGAATACTACATGGCAGTCAGAAATGATACAATCACAGACTTTGTAGCAATGTGGATGGACCTAGAACATATTATGTTAAATGAAGTAATCCAGAAGATAAAACATAAACACAGAATGATAGCACTATTCTGAAGCACCTATAACATACAACTTATATACAACTAATACTCAACAATCAAATAACAGGGTAGAAACCTCAAACACTTTAACAGTCAACATATACCGGAGAGCAGTGCTCAAAACACATGAAAGAGGAACAGTACAAACTCTTCACTACACACAATACCACAAAAAAAAACAGCAACAGCAGAAACAGTAGCATAGAAAGACCAGGTAAGTAATCAGCCTTCTACTACAAAGGCCCATAATAAGCCTTTAGGGATCTTACACAAGATTACAGGTAAAGGATTACATGGGAAACCACTGACTCCAACAGAGCATTACATAAAAATATGTTTTAATGCCTTAATCTTCCTTTTTTTTTATTTAAACACCTTGGTTACATACATGATTGTGTTTGGGTTTCAGTCATAAAAGGAACACCACCCATCACCAGTGCAACATTCCCATCACCCAAGTCCCAAATCTCCCTCCTCCCCACCCAACCCCCGCCTGTACTCTAAACAGGCTCTACATTTCCCTCATAGATTCTCAATATTAGGACAGTTTAAAATGTAGTTATTTCTCTAACTAAACTCATCACTCTTTGTGGTGAGCTTCCTGAGGTGAGCTGGAACTTCCAGCTCTTTTCTCTTTTGTGTCTGAAATTTATTATTGCAAGAATGTCTTTCATTTTTCTTAAAACCCATAGATGAGTGAGACCATTCTGCGTTTTTCTCTCTCTCTCTGAATTATTTCACTCAGCATAATAGATTCTGTGTACATCCATGTATAGGAAAATTTCATGACTTCATCTCTCCTGAGAGCTGCATAATATTCCATTGTGTATATGTACCACAGTTTCTTTAGCCATTCGTCTGTTGAAGGGCATCTTGGTTGTTTCCAGAGTTTTGCTATGGTAAATAGTGCTGCAATGAATATAGGTGTAAGGAAGGGATTTTTGTATTGTATTTTTGTGTTCTTAGGGTATATTCCTAGGAGTGGTATAGCTGGGTCGTATGGGAGCTCGATTTCCAGTTTTTGGAGGAATCCTCATATTGCTTTTTATAAAGGTTGAACTAGATGGCATTCCCACAAGCAGTGGATAAGAGTTCCTTTCTCTCCACATCCCCGCCAGCACTGTTTGTTCCCATTCTTTGTGATGTGTGCCATTCTCTGTGGTGTGAGGTGGTATCTCATTGTTATTTTGATTTGCATCTCCCTGATGATTAGTGATGTGGAGCATTTCTTCATGTGTCTTTTGGCCATTTGTATTTCTTCTTTGTCAAAGTGTCTGTTCATTTCTTCTCCCCAT
The DNA here is from genome assembly GCF_024139225.1 of Suncus etruscus. Lineage (NCBI taxonomy): Eukaryota > Metazoa > Chordata > Mammalia > Eulipotyphla > Soricidae > Suncus > Suncus etruscus. The sequence continues at coordinate 121,863,020 of NC_064851.1, forward strand.
TTTTTGATGGATTAGATGTTTTTTTCTTGTAAATTTCTGTCAGTGCCTTGTATATTTTGGAGATTAGCCCCTTGTCTGATGGGTATTGGGTGAATAGATTCCACTGATCTGAGGGTCTGTCCTTATTCCAATACCATGCTGTTTTGATAACTATTGCTTTGTAGTAAAGTTTAAAGTTGGGGAAAGTAATTCCTCCCATATTCTTTTTCCCAATGATTGCTTTAGCTATTCGAGGGTGTTTATTGTTCCAAACAAATTTCAAAAGTGCCTGATCCACTTCTTTGAAGAATGTCATAGGTATCTTTAAAGGGATAGCATTGAATCTGTATAACGCCTTGGGGAGTATTGCCATTTTGATTATGTTAATTCTGCCAATCCATGAGCAGGGTATGTGTTTCCATTTCCGCGTGTCCTCTCTTATTTCTTGGAGCAGACTTTTATAGTTTTCTTTGTATAGGTCCTTCACATTTTTAGTCAAGTTGATTCCAAGATATTTGAGTTTGTGTTGCACTATTGTGAATGGGGTTGTTTTCTTAATGTCCATTTCTTCCTTATTACTATTGGTGTATAGAAAGTCCATTGATTTTTGTGTGTTAATTTTGTAGCCTGCCACCTTGCTATATGAGTCTATTGTTTCTAGAAGCTTTTTGGTAGAGTCTTTAGGGTTTTCTAAGTAGAGCATCATGTCATCTGCAAACAGTGAGAGCTTGACTTCTTCCTTTCCTATTTGGATTCCCTTGATATCTTTTTCTTGCCTAATCGCTATAGCAAGTACTTCCAGTGCTATGTTGAATAGGAGTGGTGAGAGAGGACAGCCTTGTCTTGTGTTAGAATTTAGAGGGAAGGCTTTTAGTTTTTCTCCATTGAGGATAATATTTGCCACTGGCTTGTGGTAGATGGCCTTAACTATATTGAGAAAGGTTCCTTCCATTCCCATCTTGCTGAGAGTTTTGATCAAGAATGGGTGTTGGACCTTGTCAAATGCTTTCTCTGCATCTATTGATATAATCATGTGGTTTTTATTTTTCTTGTTGTTGATGTTGTGTATTATGTTGATAGACTTACGGATGTTAAACCATCCTTGCATTTCTGGGATGAAACCTACTTGATCGTAGTGGATGATCTTCTTAATGAGGTATTGAATCCTATTTGCCAGGATTTTGTTGAGGATATTTGCATCTGCATTCATCAGCGATATTGGTCTGTAATTTTCTTTTTTCGTAGCATCTCTGTCTGGTTTAGGTATTAGGGTGATGTTGGCTTCATAAAAGCTGTTTGGGAGTGTTTCCGTTTGTTCAATTTCATGAAAGAGTCTTGCCATTATTGGTAGTAGTTCCTCTTGGAAAGTTTGAAAGAATTCATTAGTGAATCCATCTGGGCCTGGGCTTTTGTTTTTGGGCAGACTTTTGATTACCATTTTTATTTCATCAATGGTGATGGGGTGTTTAGATATGCTACATCCTCTTCCTTCAACCGTGGAAGATTATAAGAGTTCAAGAATTTATCCATTTCTTCCAGGTTCTCATTTTTAGTGGCATAGAGTTTTTCAAAGTAGTTTCTAATTACCCTTTGAATCTCTGTCATATCAGTAGTGATCTCTCCTTTTTCATTCCTAATACGAGTTATCAAGTTTCTCTCTCTCTCTTTCTTTGTTAGGTTTGCCAGTGGTCTATCAATCTTGTTTATTTTTTTCGAAGAACTAACTTCTGCTTTCGTTGATCTTTTGGATTGTTTTTTGGGTTTCCACTTCGTTGATTTCTGCTCTCAGCTTTGTTATTTCCTTCAGTCTTCTTATTCTTGGGTCCTATTGTTGAGCACTTTCTAGTTCTATTAGCTGTGTCATTAAGCTACTCAGGTAAGCTCCTTCTTCCTTCCTGATGTGTGCTTGCAAAGCTATAAATTTTCCTCTCAGTACTGCTTTTGCTGTGTCCCATAAGTTCTGATAGTTTGTGTCTTTATTGTCATTTGTTTCCAGGAACCTTTTGATTTCCTTCTTGATTTCATCTCGGACCCACTGGTTATTGAGTATGAGGCTGTTTAACTTCCAGGTGTTAAAGTTTTTCTTCTGAGTCCCTTTGGAATTCACAAATAATTTCAGAGCCTTGTGGTCAGCGAAGGTAGTCTGCAAAATTTCTATCCTCTTGATATTATGGAGTTATGTTTTATGTGCCAGCATGAAGTCTATCCTGGAGAATGTCCCATGTACATTGGAGAAGAATGTGTATCCAGGTTTCTGGGGATGGAGTGTCCTATATATATATATCCACTAGGCCTCTTTCTTCCATTTCTCTCCTCAGGTCTAGTATATTCTTGTTGGGTTTCAGTCTGGTTGACCTATCCAGTGTTGACAAAGCAGTGTTGATGTCCCCCACAATTATTGTGTTGTTATTGATATTGTTTTTCAGATTTGTCAACATTTGTATTAAATATTTTGCTGGCCCCTCATTTGGTGCATATATGTTTAGGAGAGTTATTTCTTCCTGCTCTACATACCCCTTGATTAATATAAAATATCCATCTTTGTCCCTTACTACCTTCCTGAGTATAAAGTTTGCATTATCTGATATTAGTATGGCCACTCCAGCTTTTTTATGGGTGTTGTTTGCTTGGATAACTGTTCTCCAGCCTTTTATTTTGAGTCTATGTTTGTTCTGACTATTCAGGTGTGTTTCTTGTAGGCAGCAGAAGGTTGGATTGAGTTTTTTGATCCATTTAGCCACTCTGTGTCTCTTAACTGGTGCATTTAGTCCATTGACGTTGAGAGAAAGAATTGTCCTGGGATTTAATGCCATCTTTATATCGAAATTTGGTGTGTCTTTTGGTTAGTCTTGTTTTAAATTAGGTCTTTCAGTTTTTCTCTTAAGACTGGTTTTGAGTCTGTAAAGTTTCTGAGCTGTTTTTTGTCTGTGAAACCATGTATTCTTCCGTCAAACCGGAAAGTGAGTTTTGCTGGGTACAGTATTCTAGGTGAAGCATTCATTTCATTCAGTCTTGTCACAATATCCCACCACTGCTTTCTGGCATTGAGTGTTTCTGGTGACAGGTCTGCTGTAAATCTCAAGGATGCTTGCTTGAATGTAATTTCCCCTTTTGATCTTGCTGTTTTCAGAATTCTGTCTCTATCTGTGGGATTTGTCATTGTGACTAGGATGTGTCTTGGGGTGGTTTTTCTTGGGTCTCTTTTGGTTGGTACTCTTCATGCAGGATTTGATCACATATATTCTTTAGCTCTGGGAGTTTCTCTTTAATGATGTTCTTGACCGTTGATTCTTCCTGGAAATTTTCTTCCTGGGTCTCTGGGACTCCAATGATTCTTAAGTTGTTTCTGTTGATCATATCATAGACCTCTATTTTCATCTGTTCCCATTCTTTGACTAATTTTTCCATTGTCTGTTCATTTGTTTTAAGTTTTTTTTCTAATCTCTCCTGTTGTATGGAATTGTTATATATCTCATCTTCCACAGCACCAAGTCTATTCTCAGCTTCTGATACCCTGTCCCAGAGCTTATCCATTTTGTCATTCACTTCGTTTACTGATTTTTTCAGGCCTGTTAGTTGACATGTTATTTCAGTTTGGAGTTTTGTGATTTCTGTCTTCATATTTTCTTGATTCTTATTAGTGTTCTGTTCTACTCTATTCATGGTTTCTTTGAGTTCTTTGAGCATATTCCATATTGCTACTCTAAAGTCCTTATCTGAGAGATTGATTAGTTGGTTGGTCGTTAACTGGTCATCAGAATTGTCATCTTCATTCTCTATGTCTGATGCTGGCCTGCGTTGTTTCTCCATTGTCACACTTGTATTGTGGGTTTTTCTATGTGTTGTGGTGGTATTCATTGGTTATATGATGCAGGCAACACACTTCTCTGGCTCCGCCCTTTCTGGATGTGCCGACTTGCCTCCAAGATAGGGGAGTCCTCCGTGGATGAAGCCTCACACAGGATCAAACCTTAGGCCCTAGCACGCAGCAGAGTAGACAGTCTGGAGAGAAATTCTTGCTTCTGTGATCCAGCACAGTTCTTAGTGTGGTTTTTTTCTTCTTGTGATGGTGTTCTTTTTTTAGAAAGAGCGCAGGGCTGCGTAGCGAAGTGGAGCTAAGTGCCTTCTGGAGCCTCTTTTCAGCCCACTCTCAGGAGGTTCACGCAACAGGATAGCAGAGAGACACACACAGGCAGCACTCACAGTTTTTCAGTCAGGCCCCACTGGTCAGGCGTAGTTTTCACTCGCTCGCTGGGCAGCTTCAGAATGCTGTATTTTTGGGGTTCACTTCCCAGGACTCTGAGGAGAGTCACTGGCTCGCTGGGTAGCTTCTGAATGTAGTTTCTTTGGGGTTCACTTCCCAGGGCTCTGAGGAGAGCTTCCAGAGTTCAGGAAAGACAGAGAAGAGTAGGACAGGGCTCCCTTCAGGTGCTCAGTTTCTGGCTCGCTGGGTAGCTTCCAAATGTAGTTTCTTTGGGGTTCGCTTCCCAGGGCTCTGAGGAGAGCTTCCAGAGTTCAGGAAAGACAGAGAAGGGTAGGACAGGGCTCCCTTCAGGTGCTCAGTTTCCTCAGAAGAAGCACAGCCGGGTGGAGACTCTGCAGGTAGAGCAATCAGCACTCTGCCTGGAAACCCCCACATCCAGCCATTTCTCACTCACTCACTGGCTCGCTGGGTAGCTTCCGAATGTAGTTTCTTTGGGGTTCGCTTCCCAGGGCTCTGAGGAGAGCTTCCAGAGTTCAGGAAAGACAGAGAAGAGTAGGACAGGGCTCCCTTCAGGTGCTCAGTTTCTTCAGAAGAAGCACATCCGGGTGGAGACTCTGCAGGTAGAGCAATCAGCACTTTGCCTGGAAACCCCCACATGCAGCCATTTCTCACTCACTCACTGGCTCGCTGGGTAGCTTCCGAATGTAGTTTCTTTGGGGTTCGCTTCCCAGGGCTCTGAGGAGAGCTTCCAGAGTTCAGGAAAGACAGAGAAGGGTAGGACAGGGCTCCCTTCAGGTGCTCAGTTTCCTCAGAAGAAGCACAGCCGGGTGGAGACTCTGCAAGTAGAGAAATCAGCACTCTGCCTGGAAACCCCCACATCCAGCCATTTCTTACTCACTCCCTGGCTCGCTGGGTAGCTTCCAAATGCCTTAATCTTTCTATACTTAAAATAACCTCTCAGCTTTTCTGTCCACAGATGTTCTTGGATACAAAGGGTGGACAAATTAAGATTGCATCTCGGGGCTCAATCACACGAGATACCGTACCCAGCTTGCGCTACGAGAATGCCCCAATAAAACTCTTTAACATACCCTTTATCTCTAGGTAATACCTTCATTTAGGACTTGAAGCATGTGACCACCTAGACCACTGAAGCAGCAACTATGACCTATAGACTTATACTACAGGCCCTACTCATCGAACACATTCAAACAATCATTCCCTTCTCTTTTTTCTACTCTTCTCACTCCTGTTTTTTCTTTCTCTTTTTTTTTCTCTCCTTTTCTTTTTAATTTACTTTCTCTTTTCTTTCCTGCCCCTTCCATATACTTTCCCCTTTCACCCCTTTGAAAATTCAACTATCTCTTCACCCCACAATCCCATCCAGATTCCCCACATTAAAACTCTTCACCATCAGTTCCTATTCCATTAGGCATCAAGAATGACCTCCTACCCCAGCGAACCAGTACCCAGCACCCAAGCGAAGGGACAACCAGTCAAACCCACACCTCGCCCCCTACAAGAAAAGGCAACCAACTCCTCTGCTGACTTGTGCTGCATGGTTCTCCTTACCAACCCTTCCTAACGTGAGCTGTTACTTGAAACCAGAATTAGCTCTACAAGTATCCCCAATGCATGAACTCTTCCCAAGTCCTCCCTGCTGCAAATCTTTTCCCAATCTCAAGAAGGTCAGGTTGGGAGATGAAAAGGTGCCCGGGAACCTACACACCACAAGAAAAATCTCAAAAGACAATGGGGAAACCTATACTACCATCATAAGTATAAGACATGTATTACACTACCGCTTTACCTGCTTTTCCCCAAATGCAAGATACTTTCTTGCATCACATTGTTCCTTTAATTAATTTTTTACTTCATTTCTTAAACATCTTTCTTCTTGTCATATATATATACATATATATATGACCACATATTTTTATTTTTATTTTTATCTTTTTTGGGTGTGTGACCTGTTTTTGTTCTCGTCTCTCTCCAACCTCAAATGCACCAGCAAAATAATGTGGCACCATTTCTCCCTGCAAAGGCACACTAAAAAAAGGGAAAAACTTACATATAAAAACAAGCTCTTATTTATTAGGGATAAGAACTCATACTTGTTTACAATACAGGGGTATCTCCCACCTTGAAAATATGTCACGTGGACCCAACTTAGACCCCAGGTTATTCGACACCAACCATCCAGCCTTGAACCCTGGACCACAGACATAGAAATGACACGCTGCTTCACAACAGCCACAGTAAACAAATCCCAATCATAGTGCTTGGACACCAACAAATGCCAGCCCTAACATGATACCCTGACAACGAGGAAAATGGGAACAATTTGACCAAACAGCAAGTTATCCTACCTCACCAGCTAACAATAAGACAAAAATCAAAAGACTTGTCACCCTTTGGTCTATCCAAATGCCAAGATCGTGATTTACAGATGACTGGCTGACAGAACCATGGCCAGACTGTATGTATCCTGGGAACAATAAAAAAGCCCTAGTCTAGGGTGAGCTACGAACTGCATAACAACTATGGTCCCTAGTTTCAGAGGTCTGTCTGAGACTATTGCAATATAAGGGGACCTCTGGAAACATAATGGAAGACGCTATCCCAGGCCCCTTCTTTAGGATCAGCACAAAGACCAGAACTGCCAAACACAGAAGACAGATTAAAATGACACTGAGGGAACAGAACTTCTAGATCCACAAAGAAAGACATAATCATAAGTTCAACTCCTTGACTCGTGCAGATACCAAGACCTCTAGATACAGAGGTCTGATGTTATCACCCAGGATGGAGCAGAAGTCTTCCATACACCACAAAAGCACCAAGGGGAGAGTAAATGAACCTGAAAGGAGTCTATAGTTAATCTCATGACAATATACTTCAAGGGTGGAGAAACCCTGTATCTCTTAGGCAAAGAAAATTCCTTTTTGAATGACCCCAATATTTACTGTGCATCTGCAGGAGGGAAAAAAAGCACAAAACATTTTTTGTTATTATTTACTTTTCTATTTTATGTTGATTTCATTGTTGTGGTTTGGCTATTGAAGTGGATGTCTCCATTTATATTTATTTATTTATTTTCTTCTTTTCTTTTCTTATGTGCTCTGCCACATTTTTTATCTCAATACTATGGCTTTTATATGGTGCTTACCCTTGTTTTTTTGTTTTGTTTTGTTTGTTTGTTTGTTTGGAATGCTCACTGGATATTTTATTTGACAGTTCTTTATGTACTGTTGTGGTGTTTCACCTTCTTGTGAATGAATGAGGTAACTGGAAAGCCTGTCTAGAGTACAAGTGGGGGTCAAGTGGGATGGAGGGAGATTTGGGACATTGGTGGTGGGAATGTTGCACTGGTGAAGTGGGGTGTTCTTTACATGACCAAAACCTAATCACAATCATATTTGTAATCAAAATGTTTAAATAAAAAAGTTTGAAAAATAAATCTTTAAAAAAATTTCACTATTCTATGGCTCATATTATAATTAATATTGTTAATGATAAATAAATTTGCAATAGAAACTTATAACATTTAAAACTGGGGCATTAATATAGTGAATTGGGCATCTACCTTGCATATAATCGATCTAGGTTTGATCCTCAGCACCCCATATGATCCTCCAGACAGCACCAGGAGTAGAATTCCCTAAGTAGAAAGCCAAGAGTATCCCCTGATCATCACCTGGTGTGGACCAAAATGAAAACAAAATATTTTATAATTTTTAAAATATGTGACTTTGCAGTTTTAACAATGATGACTGGGTGAATAGCAGTGAACAAAACTTTTCTTTCACAATCATTGTAAAATAATTTAAATAAAAAATCATGCATTTAGTAGGCAACTGGCCAACACAGTGACTGCAACCCCTAACCTCAGTCCATAGATCTCACTAGCTGCTCTTTATGGGGAGGGGTCCTCCATCTGTGTCAGGTCAACCAGAGCCACAACAGGCATTTTCTGAAAAGTCATGTGGTGCTGGCAAACTAAATTCAGGGCTTTACATATGGAAGGCATGAGGTCTACCATTTGAGCTGCATCCCTGGACCAAAATTCCACCAACTTTCACATCAAGGACATTGTCAATGGCAGATAGCAGCCATCTAGACCCCTGTCCTGGCACTTATACAGGTGCAAGATATAGGCCCAGAGTGATTTCTACAACACATATGCCACGCTCAGGTTATCTCTTTCAGTTAAGCAAATACAATCATGCCACTGGTCTGCTGCCTCTCACCAATCTCCAACTGTATCTTGGTAGACTATGCAGCAGTAGAAGAGCACACAAAAGCACACGGTCCCCAATACTGCTGATGGGCCAGGATCAGACACTGTCTGGCAACTCTAATCTGTACCATTGCACTTCAGCAAATCCCACCAGCTCTCTACCTGTACTCTCAGCCTGCATCCTGTCACTAGACATCATTTTCTTCACTTTCATGTATCCATGGTGAGAATGAGCAACCACAATGTAGAATTCTGCAGCTGGGATCTGCCACTGCTGCAACACAGCAACTGATCTGATCCTTGCAGTTGAATATATATGCTCAAAACTGGCAATGGCCACCAGAACTGCCTACTGTGATCTGTAATGCCAAGCTAGGGGATCCCAACAGTACTTATAACCATTGTGGATCCCCTATGGTGCTCATCACAATCTCACAGCCATTAATTCTGTACACCCCAGTGACCTGAAGTGAAGAAACCCACAGCCACTAGACTTTGTGCTACCAAACTTCCCACACCTGTGTCACAGTACATTCTATTGTTCTTCCATTTACAAGTGAAAGTCTTCCCTCATCAAAATCTTGAGAAGTCTTCATACTGCTGAATTATAGAAGCTGAAATAATAGGAATTAAAAAAATTCTCATCAAAATATTAACAAAACTTAATTTAACAGTACATTATCATAATAATCCATGACTGAGAAGAATTTAAACGTGAGCTGTGGCATTTCAACTTAGGCAAATTATTCAGTTTACTTTCTAGGTTAATAAGATAAAAATACATATGCACACCAATCCATTCAGAAAAAAACATTTGGAAAAATAATAATTATTCATGATAAAACATGATAAAAACACTCATCAAGAAAGAGTATACCTTAACATAATGAAGGATATCTAAATCAGCACACAACTAACATCATCCTCAACATTGTAACGGTGAAAGTTTTCCATCTAAGATTATGAACAAGGGTTCCAAATCTTATTCTCTTTAAACATAGTACTAGAACTACTGCATTATAAACAAAACAGTACTAGAAGTATTAAAAGAGCAATCAAGCAAAAATATAAGCATCCAAATCGGAAAGAAATAAATTTCTATTGCAGATTTGATCTTATACATATATACAAATACCTAAAAAACTCATAAATAAATTCACAAGCTATATAACTATTACATAAAAATCATTAATACACAGAAATTACTGACACATGCTATACAGAAAATACTGATACATATGCCTTTACACATTGATACATACCCATTTAACTGTATTATTAAAGGTTTTTCTTAAAGTGAAAGGTTTTTAATCTGTAACACAGAACACAATTTTATTAAATATAAAATAAGTTCCATAAAAGAATACAATATATTTGTTAATATTATCTATTAAATTTTGCCTTATATATGATAGCTCATTTATAAAATATTTACTACACATATGTAAGTGATATGTAATATGGTTTTATATGCTTTAGTTGCTACATGATATATGTAAAAGATACAATCAAATATGATACAGTCAAAGGAAGCATGATTTTTTTATTAAAGAATGTATTGTTTCACAGATATATCTTCAGGTTTGAAAGATTCCACACAGACTAGCTCTGGCTTCATAGACTGTAAACACTGCGCCTTTTATACACTTGAAATTCATTTATTTGTAGAATGCTAAACATTAGACTAAATTTCATTATCAATGCTATATATCATACTATAAATTTCTAAATTATAACATTAAAATTTCAAGGATATAATGAGACTAAAGAAAAATATTGTGATGATGAGACAACTGCAAGAAAAATTGAATTAATCTTACGACAATGAGCATCCACGCCAAGAATTCACAAGGAAATAATTGTTATAAAGGCAGTGACCAAAGATGAGTATAACAGATGTATACAGAATCTCTCATCCAAAAATAATCAAAAACACATTCTTCTTAGGTGCTCTTGGAACAGTCTCAAGGATAGATCATATGTTGAGACATGAAAAAGTTTTAAGAAATATGAAATTTTCTTGACCACAATGGTATGAGACTAAAAAGCAACAGTCAGAGGAAAATAGGGCAAAAAGCAATATGTGAAGATCAAACATTAGGCTTCTGAATAACTTAGCTCTAAGAAGAAATCAAAGAACAAATAAAAAAATTAACTAGGGAACAACTAAAAAAGACAAGCTATCTGACCCTTTAAGATGCAGCAATGGCAGTGTTAAGAGTGAAATTGTTCACATTACAGACCTGCATAAAGAAATAAAGAATAAAGAAAAATGTCTCAAATAAAACATTCTAACTTTACAACTGAATGGAGCTAGTAAAACAGAAAGAAATGGAAGCAAAAGTCGGCAGAAGCAATTTACAACTACATCAAAATAGAATAAAATAAAGGGAGATAGCTTAATACAGGAGGTAAAAGACATACAGAGATAAAACTATACAAAAGTAAGAAAAAGAAAGAAAGAAAGAAAGAAAGAAAGAAAGAAAGAAAGAAAGAAAGAAAGAAAGAAAGAAAGAAAGGAAAGAAAGAAAGAAAGAAAGAAAGAAAGAAAGAAAGAAAGAAAGAAAGAAAGAAAGAAAGAAAGAAAGAAAGAAAGAAAGAAAGAAAGAAAGAAAGAAAGAAAGAAAGAAAGAAAGAAAGAAAGAAAGAAAGAAAGAAAGAAAGAAAGAAAGAAAGAAAGAAAGAAAGAAAGAAAGAAAGAAAGAAAGAAAGAAAGAAAGAAAGAAAGAAAGAAAGAAAGAAAGAAAGAAAGAAAGAAAGAAAGAAAGAAAGAAAGAAAGAAAGAAAGAAAGAAAAAGAAAAGTAGGGAAGGAAGGAAGGAAGGAAAGAGAAGGAGGGAAGGAAAGAAAGATGGAAGGAAAGAAGGAAGGAAGGAAGGAAGGAAGGAAGGAAGGAAGGAAGGAAGGAAGGAAGGAAGGAAGGAAGGAAGGAAGGAAGGAAGGAAGGAAGGAAAGGAGGGAAGGAAGGAAGGAAAAGACGGAAGAAAAGAAAGGAGAGAGGGAGAAAGAAGAGAGGGAGGGAGTGAGGGAGAGAAGGAAAAACTATCACAAAATAAGGCAATCTAGTAACTGGTAGAAGATATATGTACATCATACATAGATTTAATTTCAATAAAAATATGAAGGACACTGACACAGTTCAACAACAAAAACTTTTAAATGGTCAAAACATGTTTTTCCAGCGAAGACATACAGATGGCTCACATTCATGAAAAAATTGTTCAACATCACTATAATTTAAGGAACTGCAAATCAAAATCACAATAAGCTGTCACTTCATACCAGTGAGACTGTCTATTATTAAGATAATGGGAAACAAGTGTCGGCAAGGATGTAGAGAAAAAGGAACTCTGGGTACACTTTTGGTGATAATGTAAATTGTTATGATCACTTGAAAAACATTATGGAGATTCCTTTTTTAAGAGATGGGAATACAATATGCTCAATAATAGTACCCAAAGGCACTTATTCAAAAGTAATGAAGATGGTAACTCAAAATAATACTTTTACCCCATGTATATAATGTTTTTATAATAACAAAAATAGAATTAACCTAATGCTTTAGAAGAAATTAGGTAAAAATATAAAGTAATATTTATATATTATTCTGTCATAGAAATGGTACAGCCATTTGTCACCATATGTAACCAAATGCCTTTTGGGATTAAATGGATAGAATTTAGATGATTACACTAAGTGAAACAAGAAAGTGAAGACAATGATTGAATGGTTTCATTCATATCAGAATATGAATTGCTAGTGCACACATACTGGGGAAAAATCACAAAATAACTTTTAACTCACTGAAAACCATGAAGGTTAAAGAAGAAACTTTTTGAGTTTCTTTTGTGAGCAGATAGAAAATGAGATCGACAAACACAAGCTTAAGTTGCTCAGGGGTTTCCTTCCATATGGCTGTGTGGGCCCCATTTCACTAGGAACAGTTACCGAAATTACTATGCAATGCCAGAGACTAATCTAATATGCTTCAACATGTTCTCAGTATTCACTAACATGATAAATAATATCTATTTTAAATACCGAAGTTGTATTTTAAAGGAATTTTCTTTAAATAAAATTTTAAGTTTGAATCTATCTATATACCATTGCAAAAATATTGCTTCTACAATGAATTTGAAAAATGAAGGTCCTGGGGCCGGAAAGATAGCACGGAGGCAAGGGGTTTGCCTTGCAAGCAGAAGGACTGTGGTTCCAATCCCAGCATCCCATATAGTCCCCCGAGCCTGCCAGGAGCGATTTCTGAGCATAGAGCCAGGAGAAACCCCTGAGAGCTGCCGGGTGTGACCCAAAAAAACAAAGAAGAAAAAAAAGAAAGAAAAGAAAGAAAAGAAAAGAAAAGAAAAGAAAAGAAAAGAAAAGAAAAGAAAAGGGAGGAAAGAAAGAAAGAAAGAAAGAAAGAAAGAAAGAAAGAAAGAAAGAAAGAAAGAAAGAAAGAAAGAAAGAAAGAAAGAAAGAAAGAAAGAAAGAAAGAAAGAAAGAAAGAAAGAAAGAAAGAAAGAAAGAAAGAAAGAAAGAAAGAAAGAAAGAAAGAAGGAAGAAAGAAAGAAGGCAGAAAGGAAGAAGAAAAGAAAGAAAGAAAGAAAGAAAGAAAGAAAGAAAGAAAGAAAGAAAGAAAGAAAGAAAGAAAGAAAGAAAGAAAGAAAGAAAGAAAGAAAGAAAGAAAGAAAGAAAGAAAGAAAGAAAGAAAGAAAGAAAGAAAGAGAGAAAGAAAGAGAGAGAAAGAGAGAAAGAGAGAAAGAAGAAAGAAAGAAAGAAAGAAAGAAAGAAAGAAAGAAAGAAAGAAAGAAAGAAAGAAAGAAAGAAAGAAAGAAAGAAAGAAAGAAAGAAAGAAAGAAAGAAAGAAAGAAAGAAAGAAAGAAAGAAAGAAATTAACATAATGAATAAACTATAAGATAAAAGTATCTTCAGAAAACAGTACAAGAAGTGACTTTTTTTACCTTAGGAATTGGGATAACTAATAGTTGAGTTAGGAAAACTTGATCTTCATATAAGGTCTCACAAAAGAAGATGAAGTTCTTTTCTTGGATCACAAAATCTTAACTTCCCAGCCTAGAGACTATATACCCTTTACCCTCAGTAAGATCCCCTGCTCCTTGTCTCACATCCTGGCATGGTTTCATCCATTCTCCTCTGTATGCATGGCAATTATTTCCAAGAATCTTGGCTTAATTGTTCAGCATAATTTAAAAACTCTATTAATTTCAACTATTACAAGTTATTTCCAATTATAGAACACATTTATATATATATATATCTGCATTAAATAACTGATGTATTATATAAATACATCATTATATAAATATAGCCTAAAGTTTTTCATCATGGATCCAGGCCATTGACAAATCTAAACTGCAAAACTGACAAAGCTGAACTTCAAAGCCATGCTTTCTAACATCTTATGAGCCGCATTGTTACACATAAATCTCCTCACACACCTTGGTAAACTGCTTTACAAATCTTTTCTACTTTCTTTAAATACCTAATCCCATGCCATATTCTTTATTATAGGCCAAAGACCTCATATCTATTTCATCAAGAGCACTGACATCATATAAAACAAGTTTTCTAAGCCTCCCTAAATCTCACAGTGTCCACAAAATACATGCTGGATATGTGTAGTCCCTGTCTTGCTCTTTTTTTATATCTGATGGGAAAGAAAATATCTCTTCTATACCTAAATTCATCCACTCTACTCATTTTTAAATCTCATTTTTATCAGAACCCTTGGGATTTTCCCCAGGCTTTTTCCCTTTTTTCTTGAACACAACTTCAGTATTTTCTTTAACACTGATACATTTCTTATATCAGATGCCCTGTCTGTCCACCTTGGAAATGACTCTGCTTGGTCATCAAACTTCTTAAAATAGTAGTCTCCTCTTAACCTTGTTTAACACCCACATGATGAATCAGTTTACAACCTGGCTCTGCTGTCACTGATTTACTGTGAATACAGATAAATCCTAAAATCCAAATTAAATGTCTTCCTCACTATCGAACCTTCTTGACCTCGAAACAGCAACATGGTAAGTTTTCCCTATTTTTTGAAATGTAGTATCTTTCTTAATACCATGAGATATATTTTTACATTTCCTAGTCTCTTTTTTTCATTCATTCACCATAAATGTTGACTGTTTTCTCTAAGAACTACATTCCTCTCTCATAGATAGTTCTCTTTCAGCAATAACATGAATACTCCTCTTTACCTAAAATAATTATACACATAATTGCAATATTCTTCTAACTCTAAATACATGAATAAATAGATAATGAATAGATGAATGATGGATGGATGGATGGATGGTGTGTAGTTAAATGAATGGATAGATAGATGGAGGGAGGGAGGGACTGAAAAAGGTAGAGAGGGAGAAATGGAACTATAATTGTGAGCTACATGTAATTTACTAATTAGATCTATTGAGCAGCCATGAATGCAACTGCATATTTTAAGATATGTGGTGTGGGTTCCTTAGTATGGCTTTGGTTAGGTGTGGAGGTTGCTGGAACCTAGCCGGCAAAGGGGGGGGGGTTCATATCCAGGTCCTAGGTAGGCCCAGTGGTGTCAGCTAAGACAAACCTCACCTGAAATAGTAGAGCAGCAAGCAGAAGCTCCAATCTGAATCATTTTACTATTACACACAAGATTACAAAAGTATAATATATTCTTGACTTCCCATTATCTTTGCAAAAATATCTTTTTCTTTCCTACCACTACTTTCTATGTGGGGGGAGGAATTGAGACCATATTTGACAGAGCTAGGGAGTGTTCTTGAATCTGTACTAAGGAGTAACCCAAGCAGTGCTTGGGGGAATATATGTGGTTTTAGGAATCAAACCAGGGTCATCACATGAAAAGACTTAGCCCCCATACTATCTCTCCAGTCCTATCTCTCAAATGATTTCCACCTGCCCTATTGTAACAAAACAATGTTATCTCAGCTGTAAGAACTGTATTCAGTGATCTGATTCTACTGCCACCTTATCTTCAATAATTTCACCTTCCCCAGAATTTAAGAAAAGAACCAAAAAAAAATGTGTACAGCACAATTATGTAAAGTAAAATCATTTTAACAACATAAAAATTTTCATCAAACACTACTTAAAATGAAATCGGATACTCACCCTGGCATTATTTCAAATATATAGGATTAAATGTTGTAAGTCAGGAAACACATTCTAAATAAGGTCAACATACTAGTTATTAAAAAGAGAAAGAATAGAATCTATTTGTTTCTCATCCAAAGTTGTCTATGTCATCACCTGGAAGCAATTATTTACCAGGGAAGACCCTACTGCTGCTCTGACATCGATTTACTCAAAAGAGTCTTCCCTTAACACTGAGAAGATTTAAACAACAACAACGACCTGCATACTGGACAGGGCTTTCTGCATTACCCTTTAATTCTGAGTTGAAATTAGACGCCACTCTGCACCATCCTGACTTCAATGTAGAATATACAGATTCCAGGACCTTCAATACAGAAACAGGAAACCAACAACAGAGACTGTGAAAAATATAACTCTATGGGCACTACAGACAATGACCAGGATTGGACAAACTAGTTTGCCTGGAGCCTAGAAATGGTCTTATGTCAGGAAACTTCAGGGGTAAGGTCTCCTTGTACTTAGGCCAAAAGTTTTTCCTTTCCATGACCCCCATACTTTGGTGGGCCCATGCAAACGATAATTGCCACTCTAACATTGTTTATACAGTGCTCCTTTGACTCTAAACCTTTAAGAAAACACTAGTAAAAATATCTGGAACTGCAAAAAAAAAAAAAAAAGGTTTACATTAGTGTTAACATATATGCTTTTAGTTAAACTAGCATTCTGGGGATAAAGGAGGAAGAAAGGGATATATGCTTGGGAACAGGGATGAAGGGAGGACAACACTGGGGGTGATGGATATTCCCCTGATTCAATGTTAATATGTACCTAAAATACTACTGTGAAAGATATGTATGTCATTATGATAAAAAATGGTGTTTTATTTAGAAATGTTCTTTGACTTACATGTATTATTATATTATATTAATTATATGTTATGTTATGTTACTATATTATGTTATATCAGTTTACCTCAATATGTTAATCAATTTTGTCTCTTGAATAAATTCCTACAATAAAAAAAAGAAGTAGAAAAAAATCCAAAAAAAAAAAAAAGAATCTATTTGTTTCTTCATGTTTTCACATCACAATATTTAGGGAATGCAATTTTGTTTGGTGATCATTACAACTTATGGTCCCCTCATATACTGCAACAAAACAGTCACACACACACACACACACACACACACACACACACACAACCTAACACAATGAACTTGATCTATTCCAGTGACCGGGTCTTTTGTTAATATAAATTTAAACTATATGAAGATAAATTTATTTCCATTACTAGATCTCAGTGTCACATTCATGAGAGTGATGCTAAGAAATTAAATCTCATCAAAGAAACTGGGGAAAAATAATTCAATAATAAGATTCACATCAGACACTTTGTCTACTTATTTTTATTCCCTCTGTATATTTTTAAAGCATAGTTAATTGAAAAGTTATCTTAAACATCAAAGTTAACATCTAAATGTTAACCTTTATGAATTAACTTTTATTTGGAGAAGGAATTGGGGTTAAGCCACATCCAGTATCATGGCTGATTCTTTGATTACTCATGGGTTCTTCGGAGAACCCTGTGCTACCAGGGACTGAATGGGTGTCAGTTGCATGCAAAGTAAGTACATTAATTTCTATACTAACTCTCCAGGCCCATGAATATTTGGGGGGTGAGTTGGCCACACCCACCTGTACCCAGGGCTTATTTTGTGCTCAGGGATCA
Source organism: Suncus etruscus (assembly GCF_024139225.1). Lineage (NCBI taxonomy): Eukaryota > Metazoa > Chordata > Mammalia > Eulipotyphla > Soricidae > Suncus > Suncus etruscus. Next base: position 121,880,296 of record NC_064851.1, read on the forward strand.
CTCGTAGGAGTATTCAGAGGATCACATGAAATGCTAGAAATTGAACCCAGGTCAGCCAAGTAGAAGCTAAAAGCCCTTCCCACTGTACTATCTTTAAGCCCCTGGGTAAATTTTATTTTATTAAAACCATTGTGATTTAAAAAGTCTTTCATAGTTGGGTTTCAAATATATAATGAATCAGGGCCAATAAATGTTTTTCAAATACTGTTAGCAAATCCCAATTTAGGTTTACATATTACAATATTTGGGACAATTGTTTCATTTAACAAATAGTATTTTGCATCCTCTTCAATATCAGAAAAAAATAAAGAGTTCATTTCAGCTCTATACTTGCTATACCCAGGTTTTGTCTTACAGGATGTAGCCCAGTCATGTATGAGATTACTCACTCAGACAATGCTATTCATGAATTATTTTCCTGCAGAAGTTTGCTTCATATAGAATTACTCAGGATCTCCTGACTAGAAGAATCTGGGGTCAAACAGGGTCTCAACCCTGCATATACTTTGTAGGTTACTGTTCCCACCAACAATATTATTGGCATAAGTTGTATAAATGGGTTATTCAGTGGCCCTAGACCACATTAGAAGGAACCTTTTAAGAAATTGTCATATCCTTTTTAAGAATATCACACAAAAAAAGCAAAATCAAAGTAGGAACAATGTTATCTTGCTTACAAACATCCCAAATCATATTACATATGATATGAAAATTAAAATCAATGCAACATTGTTGTTAACCATTTGACATTGATAACAATGAGTGAATATATTTATATGTATAATATGAATAATATATGAATAAAATATGAATAATATATTTATATGAAATAAAGTGCTAAAAGTCAAAATATATTTTTGCACTTTAAACAGAAATGACAAAGGTTTCAAAATATACTATCATTATGCTTAGATAAAAGCCTCAAACAGAAGAAAACTTTAGTATCTTCAACTGTGTGAGGTCAGAGGTAACTCATTTCAGAGAGGTAGGTATTTTGGTCAGTAAACCTCTTAGCAGAGATGAAGGAATCCAGAGTGTGTAGATATGAGAAAGACCAGGTTCATTAGTAACCCCTTACCTTGGGTTCTTAGAACACATGGTGAATAAAAACGATGAAAGGCCAGGATTCTATGCAGAACAAATGCATCTTTAACACCATTATACAACTCTCAAGAGAAGTATAACAATAGCTGGTCCTTATACCATAAAATGTCGACCAAAATACTTGAACTGATAGTGTCAGCGGTGTTAAAAAGGTATCCCGTATGTCCTGATATCTAGTATGAAATACATTTTAATCAATTTCCTTTCTTTTCCAAACCTGGTTAACAATGTTGATAACTACCATATTCTAGGATACTAATGAGCTCTATTTTATACTACATAGCTATTTGAACTACAGCCAAGTCTTTTAATGATATTTTTAAATGTTCTTAATCATTTGATCTTAAGCTTTACTTATTTTCTAACCTCTCTCCATTTGGCTTCAAGTTGTAACAAATCTATCGCACTTTCAGGTTAGAAAAGTGCTAAGCTAACTTATCCCAATACAATTTCTATAAGTAAGTCAATGAGTGGTGAGCATAGTAATAGCTGAATCTATACAAGCACAGGATACTAGCCAGACTTGAGATCATGAGTGGAATTTTAGGGAAAATGTCTAGTGCAACATCTGAAAGGTAGCTTAGGGTTAGATAACTGGAGTTTGGTCCACAAATATTGTTCATAGAGGAAACACCCTGTGCATGGAGATCAGAAGTCCCTTACAAACCTTACAAACATTACTTTGCTTCTTCATACTTTCTACCAATTACTGAGGATGAATTTAAGGTGAATTCTCAGTATGAGTCGTCTCGACCCTCTGTGAGTTCTCCTGTTTCACTAGTTTACTATGTCCAACCCCGACAAAGAAAATGAGAAACATGTCTACAAAACTGAGTGTAATGATTTGTACCAAGTCCCAATATATGCTTCCTTAAACCATAATAATGGCCTCCACTTTTTCATTGTTTAATTATTCTCATTGTTGAAACTGCCCTAAGTTTTCATTCTGTTTGGAAGGCCAGAATCTCCAGAAAACAGAGAAGTCTTAAGAGCTAAGTTGCTTTGAGAAACTTTCTCTTCTATAAATTTTTTATTTCACTTGATTTTGTCACCTTGACAATATCCTCACTAAAAAAAAAACAAAAGCAAAGTAGGAACAATGTTATTACTAATTTGTGCTAAAGACATGGCATCTACAAACCTTCATTTTGGTCTGATCCCTCACTTATATTATCCCTTGACTTCATTTCCAAGTCTTCCAGTCAGACCTGAGCTACTAGAAAAAAGAATTGGATGATTTGTCAAAAATGGTTTGTCAAAATATGGTCTTTCTTTAGCTAAATATACATATATGTGTAATACACATATGTGTCCAGGAAAATAAAATCAAGCAGAACTAATTTCATATATACCACAGTGGCATCACATCTGTTCTTTATAAATGTTAGTTAAGGAAGGGAATTAGCTTGGAGTTGGCCCAGAATTAGAAACTCTTCGGTGTTCAGTTCCTGTTGGTATTTCTGTTGACTCACATTGTGATGCCTCATAAGTATTTCACCCATTTTGGAATTCAATTTTCTTCTTCTGTTAGGTGGCAGTAATATCTGCTGGTCTCCATTCTCCCAGTGGGTATTTTTGTTTCCTGATTTGGGGCAATAGTTTTCACTGATTTTGGATGGTTTTTCAATTTAGAGAGAGGAGTTTAATATAAATGTGATTTTTAAATGCACTTTTTCTGGTTTGCAAGCAAAACTACTTGATCGAAGTGAAAATACAAAGTATGAATATTGTCTATTTATACCTACCTTTTTTAAATTTTAAGTTCTGATACTAATATGCCATCTTTTAAACTTGTCACTTATGATATTTATTCTCTATTTTAAAAGATAAAATCCAATGCTATAAGTTTTTCTAGGAAATAACATTTTTCAATACAATTTGAAAATATACCTGCTTTATAAGTTTTCAGAAACACACAAAAGAGTTCATTAGTTTACATTCTAATGGTATCAAAATTAGAATCTAACCATCTTTACATTCTGCCTAATTTTTAAGATAAATTTTTAAATAATAATCTGTGCCAATTCTTGCTTTCTTCAGAAGAGCTCATAGAGATCTAAAAATACTCCTTCAATAGGTTCTGGTCTTCTAATTTTAAATGATGCCTCATTCGAGTTACAAACAATTGTTTCTTACAAAATCACATCCTATGCAAAGTTTATTATCAGCTCTTATAAGTCATTTCCTATGAGTTCTGAATCATTTGAAAAGTAGTTATACATCTGTTCATAATTGAATGACCTAAATTACATTACTCCCTTATCCTATTTTTATATTTAATTCTGTACCACAAACTTCAATATCAACTGCATAAAGCAAAGTCATGCATAACTCAAAACCTATCACTTTATTGTTTATTTTCCTAAAAGAAATGTTCACATTCTTTATTTTTCTAGATTTTTCTTATTTTAAATTCTAAGCTATAGAATTTAATGCATGTAAATAAACAAAATTTTTAAAATGGAAAGGGAACTCAAGGTTGAACAGGGCCAATCTCCAAATAACTTCAGGAATATATTCTTAAGATGCCCAAACAGATAATCCAAATTCTACTTCAGGTTAAAGCCTGCTCATTTATAGTCTATTTCTTATATTTCCAAATAAATATTCTAATTTCTTTTCCCAAAGCCTGATGGAAGCCACCTTCATCTACATTAACTGACTTGCTCAGTACATTCAAGTCTTCGAGCTCATCTTCTCAGTGAGGCTTAGCATTATTATCCATATTTTTTCCCTTCTTCACCACTCATCAACAGCTTTCTGTAAAGAACACCTATCTGGCCCAAACTCTAGGTATGACGAGTTTGAGGCTGACATCACCAGGACATTTTTGGTGTGATTGGAGGCACCCTCACTCCCCCAACCCAAGACCAGTGCCTGCTTATACTTAGGAAGGCCTGGCAGTCAAAAACAAAAACTGCAGTATCAGCAATAATGCTTGGAATTCCTGAGCCATGTTGCAACATTTGAGGCTGAACAACACCAATTTTTTTTAAAACATCATTGCCATAGAAAATACTAATTTAGGCATGAATATGCATCTGAGCTACCTAATTCCAAGGTCAGCAGGACAGCACCTTTTTTATTCTGAGTTATTCCTCCAATGTGCTAAGACTGAGTCTTAAAAAATGTAATATGATCATGGTAGTCACTAGTACAATTAGGCAGAGGAAATAGTAAGGAAAATATATACCAGTGGAGGAAATAAGATATAAGGGAATATCTTAGAATTTTGCCTACCAGGAAGTTTAGATAGAAATTACTAGCAACAAAGATATGGAATCTGGGGTATTTTCCCCTAAGTAATCACAGAAAATAGTTGAGTTACAAGAATCACAAATATAGAAATTGCTGTTGTCAGTAAATTTTTTCCCAGTACCATAATCTTAGTTAAAAGCTCGACTGTACAGAGTCTATCAAACTATTCTAATAGTTCACAACTTAATACTATATTAAAAATTGAGATGAGAAACAAAATCTTAGTTTGTTTTCAAAACTTAGAATTCTAGACATTTCTCTCCAAGCTTTCTGGATTTTTAAGGTTCTTTTTACTATTAAAGAATCTCTGTCAAGAAACTCTTCCTACTCGAGGTTTAAAGAGGCTCCTGATCCAAAGATAAAGCTGGCCACAGCCCCAAAAGGAGTCTGCTTCACTGATTTTATTCTTGACTCAAGAAACTTTTAAAGTGTCCAGTTTTCTCCACCAACATCCAAATACATTCAAGACTCCTGAGGATTTGTGCACTTGGTCATATTGCTCTGGCTCAATTTCTCAGAAACTACTCTCATCTATGCCTCCTAAGGTAGTAATAGATCGAAATAAATGCATGTAAAATGTTCTATTAGGGGCTGGAGAGAAAGCACAGTAGTAAGGAGTTTGCCTTGCATGCGGCCAATTTAGGATGGATGGTGGTTCAAATCCCATATGGTCCTTTGTGCCTGCTAGAAGTGATTTGTGAGCGCAGAGCCAGGAGTGACCCCTGAGCGCCACCAGTATGACCCAAAAACCGAAATAAATAAAGAAATAAATAAAATAATAAAATGTTCTATTAAGTGTCTCTGGTTTTAAGCTAATTCTGACAATAAGTACTTTATTTCATGTATATACTAAATATAAACTTTAAATTTGTTTTTGAAAATGTGCTATCCACATACAATTTCTTGATTTGTAAATGTGAGATGGGTGAGATTAAGGGAATAAGAGGTAAGGCTTCAATTTTTTTTAGTATTTCAGAGATATGAAAACTAAGACAAAACAATATATCTTTTTATTTACTTACTTAAAGAGCATTATTATATAGTTGACATAATTGACATGATACATTTGTTTCCAGATAAGTGTGAATAAAATTATTAAAGAAAAATAAGAAGAAGAGAAAAAATAAAAGAAATAAAGCAACAAATTTGTGAAAATTATTGTATTTCTGATGAGGTCATTAATGTCATTGTCAGAAGGCTTAGTAAGCTCTTGTTGCTAGTTGACCATTCTGTTATTTCATTGGTTTCTGAACATAAGGTGGCTTCAAGAACATTTTCATCTAAATTGGTGTCTTCCTTTGAGAATAACAGTACTAAAACTATTATGGTAGTCCAGGAATTCCAAGTGCAGATATTGCAGCTTTTGTGGAGAATGTTCTTGGCTGCCAGGGCCTGGTGATATCAGTACAAATACTGGCATACCTGAAATGTTGCTCAGATTGGTATCTGCAAAGAACTGTAGAGGAGCGGAACGCAGAGATTGTGGATGATAATGCAGCAGGCTTGGCTTTAGCAATGTGGGACTTGCCCCCCTCCCCCAGTTTCTCCCAAGATTTCCAGGATAAACATATATTTTGTATATAAAATATTTGCTTTGTGAGGATACCTAAAAACCTGAATAATTATTGCATTTGAAGAAAAATAACAGATTTAAAAATGGAAGACTGTATGCATTCTTTCCTTTCCAAGTGTTCTATTTATAAAATACCTTTTCATTTAATTTGCTTAATTAAATATGTAAATAAAAGTGAAAATAATTACTTAAAGGGATCCAGAGGTTGTTTGAGTTAAAATAATAAGTAGGGAAGACTACACATGCCAGGAATTTGCCCCTTGCACTGGTACGTGGTGGGCACTGGGCTGGACAGCTAGCCAAAGAACCCCCCGGACTGCCAGTTAGTCTGGGGGCCAGATTCCCCCACACCAGAATGGTCTTTATGGCCACATCTGGTAACCTGGGCCTTGGGGGATGGGATGGGGTGGAGGAAATCTCCTCCCCTCTCCATTCATTTGCAAGCTACAGAGGCAAGAGCTGGGCTTGGAGACCACACATGCTGGGAGTTTGTGCCTTGCACTGGTATGTGGTGGGCACTGGGCTGGACAGCTAGCCAAAGAACCCCCCGGACTGCCAGTTAGTCTGGGGGGCCAGATTCCCCCACACCAGAAGGGTCTTCATGGCCACATCTGGTAACCTGGGCCTTAGGGGATAGGATAGGACAGCTAGCCAAAGCAGATTTATCTCAACCATAGCAGCCCCTCTACAGGGGTGTCCTTTTTTTTTTTTTTTTTTTTTACCGATAACCATTTTCAAAAGCACACAGGCACATTTGCGCCCGCGCGACATATACTCTTTAACATCATTCAAAAATATTCTAATTCTTGACTATTTATAGGAAAGGAAATGGAATAACCTATATATGGAGGATAGCACTCAAACTGATCTCTGAAGTCAGTGTCTAAGTGAACGTTACTTTTTATACAGTTGTCCTCTCTGACTGCCGAGCCTTATCCTTAAATATTTCATCTATACAATGTATATAGCCCCTCTTCTATATTGCCTTTCCATATCCAGAACCTTTCTACTCCCCCCCATATCCCATCCGGATTTGTTATCTCCCCCTTATTTAACCCTCTTTACCCTCAGTTTTTAACCTATTAGGCACCAAGACCAACCTCGTTCCCAACAGACCACCATCCAGCTCCTCAATGAAAGACACCCTCTCCATCCCTCATCTTGTGTCTCAGCAAGAAACCACAACCAATAAGCCTCCTGACTCAAGATTGTAACCCCTCTCACCCCCATCAAATCGGGACAGTTGCATGATACAGGATTCAGCAGCAGCAAAACCCCCAATTCAAAGACACGACAAGACTCTGAAATGCCACAAATCATATCTTAAACTCTAGACCAAAGTCTGTGATATGAAAAAGTACCTTGGCTTTCACTCCCCACAAGAATATCTCAGAAGACCTAATTGAGAGGACTATATTGCCTACATAAGCTTAATACCTTTATAATAATGTATCTTAAGATATGTATTCCTAAACATACAGATAGCATCCCCCATTACTTTCTTTCTTCAAATACCTTTTTCCTTCTTTTTCTCAATTTCCTTTCTTTTTTTATATCTCAATTTCATCTATATATTATATATATATACATATATATATATATATATATATATACACACACACACATATACATATTTTCTCTACCCTCACCAGTTTTGGTGCTGCTTTGTACAAAATCTAAGAAAACATCTTGCCTGGGACAAAAGCTTAGACCACACCACAGATAGTGTGTGTGTGTGTGTGTGTGTGTGTGTGTGTGTGTGTGTGTGTGTGTGTGTGTGTGTGTGTGTGTGTGTGTGTGTGTAGCCTGTCATCCTTACCCAGAATAGCACCAGCAATACAAAAGGACACCATAAGTTTTTGTATAGGCATAGTAAATAAGGGGAAATCATGGACTCAGACACAAGATCTTATCTTCTAAGGATAAGAACTCACACTTTTTATACAAGGGTGCCTCCCATCCTGGACATATGTCATGTGGATACAACTCAGTCTCCACGAGATTGGACAGTGTTAGTTCATTCTCAAATCCCAGATCCCAGATGTAGAACTGAAACAACCCCCTGCAACAACACCAGGAACTAAGCTGCGTTGGGAGATATACTTGTGCCAGTGTTAATATGACAATGAGGACAGCGGGGAAATGACAACTTGACCTAAGACCAGGAGGTCCTATCACATCACCTAACACTAAGTGGAAATCAGAAGATGGATCGTCCTTTGAACTATGAAAAATAAGAGCGCTAACTACAGAAAACTGACTTTGACCGTGACTGGGCAGAACGTATCTTGAGACATTAAGGAAAACCCTACCCTAGGCTATAGCGCAGGTCTCCTACAAAAATCAAGATTTCTTAGTGCAGAGGCCCAATTCTGACAACAGAGACTGAGCAGAACCTTTGGAACCATAATTTCCTAGACTTCAGCTAAGGGAACGAGCAAAAACATGGAGCACATGATACAAAAAAACGGAACACACCAACAATGTTGGAACAGTACCTCTAGAACCTTAAAGACTCTATCCTAGGCCTTGTCCTAGGACCTGCGCAAATACCAAGATTGCTTGCTACAGTGACCTTATTTTCTCATCCACAACCGAGAGGAAAGGTTCCTGACACCACAAAATAAATAAATAAATAAATAAATAAATAAATAAATAAATAAATAAATAAATAAGTAAATAAAACCCTGGGATATGGCAATGAGAAGGTATGAAGCCAGTGGTTGTTCCCATGACAATAAGCTTCAAGAGTGGAGAAACCCTGAATCTCTTAGACCACGGGAATTTCCTTCCTTCCCCAATACTTACTGTGCCTATACAAAAAAAAAAAAAAAATGGTGGGTAACACCAAGCCCTGCCACTTCACCACTTTTTCTGGTTTTGTTTTGCTTTATTTTTTGTTTGTTTTTTGATATTATCTCACTTCTCTTTTTTCTTCCACTTTTTTTCTTTCTTTTTCACTTTTATGGACATTATTCGTTGATTTTTTTTCTTTCTATTTTAGCAGTTGACACTAAGTTTTTCTTTTCTTTTCCTTAACCTTTTTATCTCCAAAAGAATAGCATAACTTGAATCATTCAGCCTCATAAATTGAGGGGGGGAAAGAATGATATCAGGACCAGTCATATGAACACGTGGTGTAAGTGAAAGATGACCAGACTGGAACATCAAACAGAATAGATACCCAACCTATAACAAGCTGTAAGGTGGAGATCAGTTACACTAGAATTCTGGGGGGTAAAGGAGGGATATGTGGGAGGCAAGCTGGGAACAGGAGTGGAGGGAGGACAACATTGGTGGTGGGAAAGCCCTTCATTCATTGTCACTATGTACTGTAAATAATTCTGTGTAATGAACTTCAGTCACAATAAAAAATAATAAGTAGGTTCACTGCATTGAATTTATATGAATTTGAGTAAAAATTAACAAGCCAGAACATTTTCAAATAAGACTTTGCCAAGCACTTCTCTGAGTTCTACAAAAATTTACACAAAATACATGACATCATTTTTGTCCTCCAGGAAGTTGAAATGAAAGCTAAACATTAATCAATGGGGGGGAGAGTTAATGGCAAATGCCAGAACTTCAACTTACAACATGGAATGTTCTATAGCAGTTGAAATCACAGTTATCAGTCCAATTGCCTCATCCCCCAAAAGTCCATATCAGAGCCTTCCCCCCCCAGTGTATATGAATAGAACTCATGTGGAGATAGGGTCTTTCCAGAATAGTCAAAAAACTGAGTCTACATGTAATAGATTTTAATTCAATATGACTGACACCTTATAAAAGGGGGGGGGGGGGAATTAAACTCAAAGAATGAAACACATAGAAGGAAGACCATATGCAGACACTGGCCAGCACTGCCATAATGCAGGGTTACCTGAACTTAGCAGAAGCCAAGGGTGGAATTTCCCAACACCCTTAAAAGAGTCAGTTTTTGGTTTTGTTTTGTTTTTTTTAATTAATATATTTATTTACAAATAAATTTATAACAAACATGATAACAAGCATGTTTGTAGTTGGGTTTAAGTTATAAAAAAAAAGGACTCTCCCCTTCATCAGTGCAATATTCTCACCACCAATGCCCCCCATTTCCCTCCTCCCCCTGCTTGTATTTGAGATAGGCATTCTATTTTTCTCACTCTCTATCAAAGTCATGATAGTTTTCAGTGTAGTTATTTCTCTAACTAAGCTCACCACTCTTTGTGGTAAAATTCATACAGTGGGCCAGTCCTTCCAGCCTTCATCTCTATAGTTTCTGTGCATTATTACAGTACTGTCTTTTATTTGTCTTAAATCCCATAGATGAGTGAGATTATTCTGTTTATATCTCTCTCCCTCTTTCTTATTTCACTCAGCATAATAGCTTCCGTGTCCACAAAACAGAATATGGAAAGCCTCTTCACAAGTGGTGCTGGGACAACTGGTCAGACACATACAAAAAAGCAAACACGGATCTATATATAACACCATGCAGAAAGGTCAAATCCAAATGTATTAAAGATCTTGATATCACAACTGGAATCATTAGTTATATAGAAGAACATATAGGTTAAACACTCCATGACATTGATACTAAAAAACATCTTCAAGGAGGAAACATCAAACAAGTGAAAGCGGAGATAAACAGATGGGATTATACTAAACTGAGAAGCTTCTGCACCACAAAGGAAATAGTGACTTGGATACAAAGACCACCCACAGAATGGGAGAAACTATTCATCCATTACCCATCATATAAGTGGTTAATATTGAAGATATACAAAGTACTAAAAAGAAAAAATATCTAACCCCATCAAAAAACGGGGAGAAGAAATGAACAGACAATTCCTTAAAGAAAAATAAAAGTGGCAAAAGACACATGAAAAATGCTCCACATCACTAATCATCAGGGAGATACAAATCAAAACAATGATGACGTACCATCTCATGCCACAGAGACTGGCACATATCACAAAGAATAATAACAATCAATGTAGGCGGAGATATGGAGAGAAAGGAACTCTCATTCACTGCTGGTGGAAATGCTGTCAAGTCCAGCCTTTCTGGAAAACAATATGGAGATTCATCAAAAAACTAGACATTGAGCTCCCATATGATTCAGCCATACCACTACTAGGGGTATACCCTAAGAACACAAAAACACAATACAAAACTACCTTCTGCATACCTATATTCATTGCAGCACTATTTACAATAGCCAAAATCTGGAAACAAACCAGATGTCCATCAACATATGAATGGCTAAAGAAACTGTGGTATGTCTTTATATATATATATATATATGTGTGTGTGTGTGTGTCTGTTTATGTGTGTGTGTGTATATATATATATAAATGAAAAGCTATGTAGCTATCAGAAAAAATAGTCATAAAATTTATCCACTTCAATTTATTATTCTAGCTTCTAAAATTGTGAGACAATAAATTTCTTTTGTTTAGTACACCTAACTTCTGAACATACAATCCTAGGAACTGCTATATGCATACTATTTTACTTATAGTTGAAATAAAAATATGCCTTTCTTACCCTCACCAGTCTTGGAAATAGAGAGCTATGTAGGGAAGCCTTAACCATGTTATTTGTAAACTTTATTCTCATTAGTTGCTTTTAGCAAAAGAGATAGAACAACAAAAAAAGATATATTATCCATGGAATAGTTAACAATATCTAGAGGCAGGATTAACATCATTAAAATGACAATATTACCCAAAGCATTGTACAGATTTAATGTGATCCCTCTAAAGATACCCATGACAATCTTCGCAGAAGTGGATCAGGAACTTTTGAAATTCATTTGGAACAATAAACACCCTAGAATAGCTAAAGCAACCTTTGGGGAAAAGAATATGGGAGGAATTACTTTCCCCAACTTTAAACTGTACTACAAAGCAATAGTTATCAAAACAGCATGGTATTGGAATAAAGACAGGCCCTCAGATCAGTGGAATAGGCTTGAATACTCAGAGAATGTTCCCCAGACATACAATCACCTAATTTTTGACAAAGAAGCAAGAAATTTTAAGTGGAGAAGGAAAAACCTCTTCAACAACTGGTGTTGACACAACTGGCTAGCCACTTGAAAAAAATTTAACTTATACCCCCAGCTAACATCATGTACGAAGGTTAAATCCAAATGGATGAAAGACCTCAATATCAGACCTGAAACCATAAGATATACAGAACAACATGTAGGTAAAACACTCCAGGACATTGAGACTAAAGGCATCTTCAAGGAGGAAACTGCACTCTCCAAGCAATTGAAAGCAGAGATTAACAGATGGGAATATATTTTAAACTGAGAAGTTTCTGAACCTCAAAAGAAATAGTGCCCAGGATACAAGAGCCACCCACTGAGTGGGAGAAACTATTCACCCAATACCTAACAGATAAGAGGCTAATCTCCAAAATATACAAGGCACTGACAGAAATTTACAAGAAAAAAACATCTAATCCCATCAAAAAATGGGGAGAAGAAATGGACAGACACTTTGACAAAGAAGAAATACAAATGGCCAAAAGACACATGAAAAAATGCTCCACATCACTAATCATCAGGGAAATGCAAATAAAAACAACTATGAGGTACAACCTCACACCCCAGAGATTGGCACGCATCACAAAGAATGAGAACAATCAGTGTTGGCGGGGATGTGGAGAGAAAGAAACTCATCCACTGCTGGTGGGAATGCCATCTAGTTCAACCTTTATGGAAAGCAATATGGAATTCCTCCAAAAACTGGAAATCGAGCTCCCATACGACCCAGCTATACCACTCCTAGGAATATACCCTAGGAACACAAAAATACAATACAAAAATCCCTTTCTTTCACCTATATTCATTGCAGCACTATTTACCATAGCAAGACTCTGGAAACAGCCAAGATACCCTTCAACAGATGAACGGCTAAAGAAACTGTGGTACATATACACAATGGAATATTATGCAGCTGTCAGGAGAGATGAAGTCATGAAATTTTCCTATACATGGATGTACATGGAATCTATTACGCTGAGTGAAATAAGTCAGAGAGAGAAAACACAGAATGGTCTCACTCATCTATGGGTTTTAAGAAAAATGAAAGACATTCTTGCAATAATAACTTTCAGACACAAAAGAGAAAAGAGCTGGAAGTTCCAGCTCACCTCATGAAGCTCACCACAAAGAGTGATGAGCTTAGTTAGAGAAATAACTACGTTTTGAACTTTCCTAATAATGAGAATGTACAAGAGAAATAGAATGCCTGTCTAGAGTACAGGCGAGGGTTGGGTGGAGAGGAGGGAGATTTGGGACATTGGTGATGGGATTGTTGCACTGGTGATGGGTGGTGTTCTTTACATGACGGAAACCCAAACACAATCATGTATGTAATAAAGTAGTTTAAAAAAAAAAGAAAACAACAATATCTAGAAATATTTAAAAAAAATAGCATTCTGTGCGTATAAAAGCTAAGAAAATTGCTATACATTGTATGGTACACAGCAAATCCCTCATAAGCAAGATGCTCAGTACCAAAAGATCAAAAGTACTGATCTGACATTTATGTTTATTTTATATTTTTATTTAAGTTTTTCAGCCATATCAGGTGGCTCTATGCTTTGAGATTACTTCTGGTAGGGCATCTGTGGTGCTGGGCATCAAATCTAATTGGCTGCATGCAAAGCAAAATACCTTACCTTCTGTACTATCTCTCTGGCACAATAATTTACATTTCTAATGACATTAGAACAAAATTTATTTTATATGTAATGTATTGCTATTTTTATTCTGCAAATAACTGACTGCCTAAAATACTCCACACAAGCCTCTTAAGGATATTAGTTTAAATATATCTTGAGTATCAATAACAGCAAGTGCAGCATGGTACACCATACATCTGAACAATAATTCTTCTGTAAGTGGCATGCTCTGGCCTGTTTAGCGTGACTCTGTTTTACTAGTGCTACATTCACTATTATTTTGCAATTTGACTAAAGTAATATATCACTCCTTCCATGTTGTACCTTTTAAATCAATGTTAATAAATTAGTAGATATGAGTGTTTTTTTCACAACTGAATAAATCAACAGCTCAGAAGCTGGTTTTAAATTTCCTACTAGTGTACATTTTTTGGGAATTTACTACTTACTAGGAGCTGAGAAAAGTTCTGATCTGATGAAACTATGGACACAGATTCTGTGACTTTTCTCCTGATCTGTGCAGCCTTCCCAGAATTGTTAAGTCTGTCTTCCTATTCTGAAATATTTCTTCATTTGAAATAGATCTCATTTGAAATATATCTATAATCTAATTGTCCAGAAAGTAAAATATTGTATTTTTTCTTTAAAGAATGTGTAAGATATTGCTCCAGCCCTTAGGAAGTTTTTCTTTGATGAAACTTGGATTAAAATTCCAAATTGGGAGTTGAAGACATAACACAGTAGGTAGGGCATTTGCCTTGCAAATGGCCAACCCAGATTCAATCCATGATATCCCATATGGTCCACCAAGCCCACCAGAATAATTCATAATAGCAAAGCCAGGACTAATCCCTGTGCACCACCAGAAGCGACCCAAAGGCAACAAAGTAAAATGAAAGAAATATTTTAATTTCAAATTGTGAGAACTAGGAAAAAAGATGCCTTATAATTTCATAAAATATCTGAGGATCTTTAATTCACATTAACCACTTTATATATGAACATTTTTCAAAAAAACTAAATGAGTCTAACTTAACACAAAAACCAGAACTATATGCACAAGCAGCTTAACTCAATGCATATTCACATTTACTTATGAATTTATTCATCATACCTTAGAACAGTTTTACATAGCAATTGACTAGGAATAATTTATGTGAAAAATCTGCTCTGCTAATAAAAAAGATAATATTTTTATATTTTTTCGCAGTTTAGGAGTCATTAACTCAATTCACAATACCTAAAATGAAAATATACAACTTCATATGTGAGTGATTTGAGAAAATTGTGTCCCTTTTAAAATGCTAAAGGAACAACATTCTATTATGCAAAATAAAACTGCATATTTAGAATATCTCAAATTTATGTCACATTGTACTGGAACATTATTTCTAATAATCTTGAATGGTACGCAGATTACATCTTTTTTATATGGTTTTCACTGACTTAAAAGGTTTTATTTATAAAGAAAAAAATAAAAACCTCAAGGCAGGAAAATGTTGCTTGTTGTTTATTTATTCATTTGCTTATCTATCCTTGAAGTTTTCTTCCTAAAACCAGAGTTCTGCAGGGAAAATAAGCAAATCCTTTCACCAACGAAATCAGGAAGAAAATGAGGGATGACAGAGATGCTTAGACAGTGCAAACTCTGAAATAAATGCTGTCAGCATAAATTAACTGTGGTCTGTAATAGAGAAACAACAGTAGTACCAGAAAGACAGTTATTTGTGAGCGCAAGCCTGAAAAGTGCATGAGAGACTTAAAAGACAACAAACAGTGTGTAGAATAAAGCTCATAGAGGGCAATCTGCAGGGAAAGAATGGTGCCGGGATGTTAGAGTAGTGCAGGACACAGAGCATGAAAGGGAGCGTTCCAAAGGAAAAGTCCATTAGAAATACAAGACAAAGGGATCATGGATACAGCGGGAGTCACAGCAAAGACCACAAAATCTTGTCAAAGGAACTGAGACTGAATGGAACTCAAAGAGGATCTAAGGAACCCTCTAACACAGAAAAGGCGCCAAGAATAGATAAAGATATCCAGGTCACAAAAGCAACATTGAAATATTGGCACAGCCAATGGAGTCCATTCTATTCTAACAGTGACTAGAAAACTACAACAAATTCCCTGATGAAAAGGGATCAATCATTTAAAATTAAGCTGTCACCTCTCTAACACTTTTATTTCTTATGTGTAAATGAATACTCAGTCTGACCATTGTCAAATTACCAATTACCCCTTTTAATTAAAGCTATCGCTTAGAAATCTCTCATTTAGCTTCCATCCCACAAGTTCTTTAAGTGGAGGTTGATGGAACTAATGCCAGTACTAACCCACACTCCTTTGATTAATAATGTTTTTACTCTTAAATAATTACAGATAAAGGGACAGTTGGTTAGGCAACTAGCACTTCAAAATGGATGAGTACCTGAAAGTATTTTTTTTTAACTTGATAAGCCTCCTCTGTGGATGGTGATAAATTCACCAGCATTTAGAAAAATGGGGCCAATTTGCTTATTCCTATCTCATCCTGCTCTAGATTTTCTTATCTGGTCTGCTAGAATCAATCAAGAATTACTCAGTAGTAGTTGACAGCCTGTATGTTATTTCTGGCCTAACACTGAAAACAACGTGGAAAAGTTCCATCATGGGTTCATCTTAGCCACTGGAAACATTCTTGGGCAAGTATTTTATTCTCCTGCAGGGTGGTTTTACAACAGTTATTTATTCACCCACTCATC
The DNA here is from genome assembly GCF_024139225.1 of Suncus etruscus. Lineage (NCBI taxonomy): Eukaryota > Metazoa > Chordata > Mammalia > Eulipotyphla > Soricidae > Suncus > Suncus etruscus. Next base: position 121,896,655 of record NC_064851.1, read on the forward strand.
TCACATTGATGGATGTTTAGAAAAAAAAAACTATGATCTTGAAGATACTGAAAAGCATTTCCTGCCCTGTTCCCAATCAGGATCTGGGCTAAATTAAAAAGGGAGATTTCATATTTTATGAATTATGTTCTCAAATTAGCATAATTTAATTTCTATTGATATTTATATACAGGTTTCATCATCAATTCAAAATGAGAAATTCAGGAGGGCCTCAAGGAAAGTAAGAGTTGGAACTGGTTGAAGTGTCTCAAAAGGACAAACTGTGGGTTAAAGAACTAATTTTTGCTTATTACATGTAGAATTAATGCATAATAATCAAAACTATATTTTTTAAGCTGAGTAAGCTGAGACTTCCACAAATTAGTCTGAATTATATTTACTAAGCAACAGAGTCAATGAAAGTTAGTAAGCTTAAGAGTAACTCTTATATGACAGAAGTTTTAACAGTGTTTTGAAAAGAATGGAGAGGACATTTACATATACAAAATTCAGTAACTGAAATATGATAACAAGCCAAGTATAAATTTTATTAGAAATCTAAACAAACTTGTCTAAAGACTACTAAGTATAAGAGGCTTACTCTGTCTTTATTTTAGCTTTTGTGTCACCCCCAGCAGTGCTCAGGGGCTATCCAAATCTCTGTAATGAAGGGTCACTCCTGGGACAAAAAGTTGTAGTTGGGGTGAAAATGGGGTCTAGGTTCTTACTTTTTCTATCTATGGCAACTATACCTGATAAAGGCAAAGCACTTTGCTAATAAGATTTTAAAGATTTAATATATGAATTAAATCAGGAAACACTCAAAAGACAATAAAAGCTGAAGGGCTTTCATTGCCAGTGGCTGTAGTTTGAGTCAGAAAAATTAATGGCCAATGGGTGCCACAATAAGGTAACTGGTGACAATGAAGAAAAATATAAATGACTAATCAGTGGATGACAAAAAGCAATGATACAGAGAGTCTAAAATTATATTTCAAGAAGCATAAAAGGATTAAATAAAAAACACAGGCTTTTAATGAGAGTTAAAAAATTAAACTTTTGAAAATACCCTTTTTCTTTCAAAAAGGAATCTTGAAAAGGATTGGGTAAAGGGAGAAAGCCATGGTTCAGGGATAATGAGAGCTCTAACTCAATCCAGTAATAGACATTTGTTAAACATTATAAACCCAAAGACATGCTAAGCAACAGAGAGATGAAAATGAGAATAAACAAAATCTGCACACACCAAATTTACCATCATGAGGAAAATCAGACAGGACTGATATACAGCTACAATACAATAGGAACTTTAATTATGGTAGATGCAGCTATTAAGAACAGAAGAGAAAACCATGAGTTGTAGAAGCTGTCATGTATCCATTTTCTCATTTTCTCTCTTCATGAAATCCTATCATGTTTTTGCAGGCTCCTCGTCACTTTAGAGTGTTTGTAAATATGACCAAGATCTCATCCACACATTAGGTATAGAATCCTGGTCTAGCCAGAGTAATGCATCCCCAGGAGTTAATTTGGGTTCAGATATCTGGTCCAGTCTATACTAATAAAAATACCCCTCAAAGCATCATTTAACTAGCAACTATAATAGAGTTACATTCTCTTTTAAAATGGCACATGATAGAGCACATACCTTTCACACATGAGGTGCTGAGTTTCATCCCAGCATTATACACACACCCTCCATGGAGCAAGGAGAGTATCCCTAGTAGCTCTTAAGTACCACAGAGAGTGGCCTCCTCAACTAACTACAACATGGCATATGGGACAATCAAAGTAAATCTTGACTGTGCTTCTATGCAGAACAAGAAGAGCCTAGGGTCAGGAAGAGAAAGCAGCAGTCAGAGCACATTTCTAGAATGTACCAGACACAGGTTCATTCCTTAGCACCACGTGGTCCCCTCCGTATTTCTGGGTGCAGTCTTGGAAGCCACTGGGCACTTTCAAGGAGTTCCTGGAGGCATGCAGGGCAGTTTTGTGTTTGAAACACAGGTCTGATTGGCTGAGAAGTGTCAATGGCCCCCCAGACCTCTTGAGAACAGTTTGAGAGAACTTTTCTGAAAGAGGGGAAAGTGGGGGTGAGAGGGGACATTCCCAGTAGTGAATTTAATGAAGAGAAATAAAAGGCCAAAAAATAAGGAAAAATTCTTTTTTTTTTTGGGGGGGGGGGGGGGGCTACAACGTACAGTGGCACTCAGAGGACTCCTGGCTCAACTCTCAGAAATCACTCTATCAGGCTAAGGAGACCATATTGGATGCCAGGAATCGAACCTAGGTCTGCTCCGTGGAATGCAAATGCCCTACTCAATGTGCTATCACACCAGCACACAAAACAAGGAAAAATTCTTCTTTTTTTTTTCTTTAGGGGAGAGCGCGAACGCAGTCCCCCCACTACCACAAATTATGCAGTCGAGTTTCCCACATTTGGGGAAATCGCAGGGTCAGCACATCTGAAGTGAAATGGATAAGCCTCGCCCTGGGAAAACCACCTTCGTGATCATGGTATCTCCTCTGCCAGGTAATATTAGAAAAAATTCTTAATAACATTTTAAGACACTTATTAGGAGAAATCATCTAATTTCATTATACTCAATTCTTTTAAAAAAAAACATATCTTAAAGTATTGCTATAGACTGAACGTTTTTGACTACACTTCATCTCAAAATCATCTGTTGAAGTTCTATTCCTAGTGTAATATAGATATGTAAGGGAGTAAATCAGGTAAGCTCATGAAAGCCCCAGTCTAAGACACACCAAGTAATTAGTTCATTCTTCTCTGCTATCCCCATGTTGTCTTTCCTCTCTACTCTTCCCTTCCCTATCTTCCCCTTCTCCCTATATGTCTCTTCTTTTCTATCACATACATACATACTTACATACATACGCACATACATGACTCTTTAACTCAGAAAGGGAAAGCATACATCTCTTTGATCCCTCCCCAATGCTCAGGAGTAATTCTTGACTCAGAAATTACTCCTACCAGTTCTTGGGGGACCATCTAGTTCAACCATATGCAAGGCAGGCAACCTACCCACTGTATTATTTCTCCAGCTCCCCACCCCCCCCATTCATTTCTTTGGACCACTTGAAATCATGATCAATAAATTTAATCAGTCCCAAACATATTCTTTCAAATTCTCTTTCCCTTTCTAATTCATACTTAATGTCAAACTTCCAGTGAAGTTTGGTTCATTAACTCCAACTCTATCCAATGCCTACATACACCCAAAGAAATGTTTTCAGAGAAAAGAATAATCCCAAACTTATAATGCCTCCAAAGTCAAGAAGACCATGTGTGGCGCCTGGTAATAACCCTGTAGTTCTCTGGCCCACAACCCCACCCTCTCAAATTTAATATCTCTTGCAGTCTCAACTAGGAACCCAGCTTTCCTGTTTTCTAAAATAAGAGAGATGTCTGTTTCCATTCACTCCCACAATTTCACCTATCCTTATGTTTATGCCCTTATGTTCCCTCTCTGACAACTTTCAATAAATATTTATGCTTTGGATCATAATTCTCTCAATTCTCCCACTACTGCTCTGTATGAATTTTTTTCTTCTCTACTAGATATTTTCCAAATGTAGATACACATATACACATATGTATGTAACAAATATTGTATTCACCTATCTTAATAAAATTAGCTTGATATCATAGACCTCTAGCTACTGCTCCAGTTCTCTCCTTTTACCAAAATTTTCAAAAGGAGTTCACTGCCAAAATCTCTTTTAATTATTTGATTCTACTTTAATTATCCTTCTTAATCACTGGTAGAAAATACTTTTCTCCCCTACTATTCTTTACACTCACACTACTGGTATATTTTACTCCCAATACTTCTGGTTACCAACTGTGTGGGTTTTTTTGTTCCCTTGAAGAGATTCTCTGACACAAGCTACTGTCCCACAATATTACACAACACTAACATGATCTGATGACAGCATCAGATTCTACAGATTAAAGGCTTTACTCACAAAGAGGCCTCCATTCTTTAGCTGTTCATTAAAAATTCAGAGAGTCACTTGTACTTCTAACAAGTAGCTATCAATTTTGGTCCCCAAGACCTCTCTTCAACACCACCATTTATAAGAATAACTTACCAATTATAATTTGGAGAAGCACTTTTGCTTGTTTCTTATTTGATAAAGCAGCTATATATATATATATATATATATATATATATATATATATATATATATATATACAGAGCTATATAAAATATATTCAGAAGGATCCAAACTACAGGCTCTCTGTCTCCATAAAGTTAAATGGATCATTCTCCTGGTATTTAGTTTTCCAAAAACTGTACTATTGAAATTTTTAGAGAGATTTTATCAAACAAATATATGTTATGGTTTATGAATCCCCTTTTATCCCTTCTAATCTTCCTGGAGGATTGAAGAAGATACTGAAAGTCCCACACACCTTATTGTGTTTGGTCTTTTGAGCAGTCACCATCCAAGAGGCATTGAGAACTCTACCAAAAGTTGCCTCATTAAAGCAAAAAGTATTCCAATCACCAGGAACATTCAAAAGATCTAATAGTCTTGTCAGGAAATAAAATCAAAGATCAAATATTAGAACAAAGGATGCTACTATTATTATTATTATCTCTTAGGAAAAGAAAATGTTTTAAGAATATTGTACAGAAACCAGATGTGATGTAAAAAAACAATATCTCTATTTCTATTATTTCAAAATCACTATTTCGACAAAATTATTCTTACATAGTTTAGAAATTAACTCCAAGTTGTTAAAATGAGTACTCAGTATTTACTCTGCCTTTCACTTGACTTTTAACTGTGTTTAGAGATGGCCCTTTACTCCATTCTAATCACTACCATCTTATTCATAGGTCTGGCTAATACACTAACCTCTTCCTATCTCCTGGCCCTCATAACTGGATCTTCCCTCCCCAATCTATTACATTAAATATGCTCAGGGATTGAGTCCTCAGAATAACTCTTTTCTCTTTCTGCGTTCATTTTATATTCTCTATGATTAACTCATCCAGTTTGATGGTTTTATATAATTTTTCTATAAGTTGATCATTCTCAGATCATTAATTCATGCCCAAATATCTCCTCTAAATTCCAGATTAACTTATTCAAACACCAACCCCATAACTTCGCTTAGGAATCTAACTGGTATTTAAAAACATGTCTAAACCTGAACTCTTTTATCTGTCATTTCAGATCTTTTCCAGTCAAAACATTTCTTCTCCACTTCAATATATACCAACTCCATTCTTCCAGTGCTGAAAACCTTCTATCATACCACACATTCAATCTATCAGCAAACCATATATCTACCACCTTTGTACAAGGTAGTGTACTCCTGTTTCTCTACTCCTGTTTCTCTACCTTTTACAAAAATTATCACAATCCTTTTCTTAAACATCTAGTGGCTCATAGCTCATTTACATTCATTTTCAATGCAGAAAAATTACACTGTAAGTGCATAAGTGATTCCATCAAAATCCTCTAATTACATTCCATTTTAGTGACACGAAAAATGAAATTTTTATAATATCTCACATTGATCATTAAATAAATTGGATGTTTTACCCCTCTCATCTACTATGTCTAAAGTCTGACTACTTTACTCCATTCAACACATGAATTTTCATGTTGTTCCTGCAACCCAACAAGCATGTTCCTATATCAGGACATTTGTACTTGCAATCGTTCTTCCTATTTCACTCTTCCCCCAACTAAGAATATGTCTCAATCCTTTACCTTCTTCAAGAATTTTCCTTAACTGGAGCCGGAGTGGTGGCGCAAGCAGTAGGGCATTTGCCTTGCACATGCTAACCTAGGAAGAACCATGGTTCAATCCCTCAGAGTCCCATATGGTTCCTCAAGCCAGGAGAGATTTCTGAGCACATAGCCTGGAGTAATCCCTGAGTGTCACCGGGTGTGGCCTGAAAAAAATTTTTCCTTAGTACTTTTTTAATTATCATCTCAGTTCTACCATTAATACTTCGTCTTTTACACTATTTTTCTCCATAGCAGTTATCAATTTTAGTCATTTTTAAGTGTATGTATAAGAAAGAGGTGATGGGGCTGAAAAAATTCTACACACAGTCACTCACCTTACATACAGCCAACCCAGGTTCACTCCTGGGAAACCATTGTGACCACACAAGCATTGCAAAGAGAGATTCCTGAGTGCACAGCTAGGAATTACCCCTGAGCATCACTGGATATGGTCCAAAAACAGACACACAAAAAAGAAGGGAGAATAAAGGAGGAAGGAATGAAGGAAGGAACTGTAGAGCAGAAAATTAGAGAGCAGGGCTGGAGCGATAGCATAGTGGTAGGGTGTTTGCCTTGCATGAGGCCAACCACAAACAGACCCCGGTTCGATTCCTGGCATCCCATATGGTCACCCAAGCCTGGCATGGGGAGCCACGAGTAACCCCTGAGTGCCACTGGCTGTGACCCCCACCCTTCCCAAAATAAAAAGACAGAGAAGAGATGAGAGAATACTGGAGTTGGTCCTCTAATGTGAATGCAAGCAGAAAAGAGTGACTGAATCCTAGGTTCTCATGAGTTTCTGATCAATGGCATAAATTGACATCTGAGATTTTGAGCAACATTTCACAATATAAATTTTTACTATTTTCCCCATAGGAGAATATCCTAAGAGACACTTTTTAAATTAACTTCCTTAAGGCCATTTAGGCATAAAGGGGGGGGTCTGTTAAGAGGTCAGAGTGATAGTACAACTGGTAGGGTATTTGTCTTGTACACAGCCAACTCAAGTTCGATCCCCGGCATCCCATATTATCCCCTGAGCCTGCCAGGAGTGATCACTGACCAAAGAGACAGGAGTAACCTCTGAGCACCACTAGGTGTGGCCTGAAATTAAATCAAAAGAGAGAGAGAGACTGTCTGTTACTTTAAATCTAAGATTTTTTGATCCTTAACTTACATTTAAAAAATCATTTTCTAGACCACACTGTCCTAATACTTTGTTAATTATGAAACATATTTGTGCTTTCTTCTGCAACATATTAATTGCTTAACATTTCATTTGTCTACAATTGCTCTAATAGTGCTATGACCTCTTTTCTTTTTTCTGTAATACGTAATTCTTTATAATTATAGGCTGGAAATTCCATCCCATCTATTTTAAGCTGAACACCTGTTTACACCTTTAGTACAACAAATATCTATTTAGCAATCTGCTTTACTCTTTCTACTCCACATATTACAATCATAATTGCTATTCTGTTCATTTAAACTAGGATTCATTTTTCTGTTATTTGAAGCCAAGTAACAGATGTAGACTTGTAGTTTGTGAAAATGAACTGTGATTCACAGCATAATAAATTTCTCCAGATTTTTATTTGGGAAATAGCTAAATTTATCTAAAATGTGTATCCCCCACAAAATTCCAATCTCTTTACCTCCCTTCACCCCAACCCTGATTGATGACATTGATTTTTTACTTTGCAGCAGGGAGACAACAATAGACAATCTTGCTGACACCTCATCAGCTATGTTCTGCAAACCTCCTGATGAAGACCAAGGCCAGCTCTGTCTCTTTTGATCAAGTCCTTCTCTTCCCTGCTCTGCACTTGGCACCCCTTCCCAGACAGTTGGCTAACTCTGAGCTACTCCTGAGCACAACTGCCCAAATACCTTCCATCTATGGAAAGAAAGAACTTTGAAAATAGTGGGAATTCCTGTGGTCTGGAATAGGTAACCATCATTTTGTACTTAACTTCATTCTACCTCTCAGCACATTGCATATATGTTGAGTTCTGCAAGAGGATTTTTTAAAAAATCACTGCCTAAAATTACATGCTCAATTGACCAAAGAAGTCTAAAAGTTTTTTAATGCCTCTTTTTCTTTGATTTTTAGCACTGACCCTTTCCTGGATTTGTTTTAAATGTAAATATTTAAGAACAGCAAAATATTGTTAATATCACTTTGTTACTCATCAATTTATTGGGCTTTCATAGGCCACAAGACACAGAGGTGGCATTGGGACATCTTAAGAAAGAGCAATTTAGGCAAAGGAGAGCAACTGTTGGCACAAAAAAATAGGGAGATGCAAAAAACTATCTGGTCCTCCTCCAAAATATAGTACTTAGTACTTGAAGTAAAGATGGAAGGATATAAGGAAGAAAAAGGACAAGAGAAGAGGGAGAAAGAAGATTAAACTTAATATATACTTGGTACAACCTAATAATCTTAATATAATTTTGACATATTCATTACCTTTTGGGAAAATGTATTGAAAGGCTTGCTCCTGGTCTTTTTCTGCCCTCTAGTTTCTCTCCAACTCCCTCCTTTGTATTCTCTCTCTATCATTGACTGGAAGACAGATGTAGCAGAAAAACTGGCATCTGGGGATGTTGGCATCCTCTTGCTTCTGGTATTCTCAACAGTAATATTACCAGATACCATACTGGTCCTCCAGTCAATGGTGAAGTTCACCTGCTTGTTCATGAGATGCTCTTAACAGCCTCTGCACTAAGTCATATCTTGGCCACTAAGGATTCATAAGAATTAGGACCCTCATATTCCAGTCGGGTCAGGAGTATCTGTTGTGAAGCCATAATTAGAATTCCTTTATTCAATAAGAGCAATCTGGTGGAGAGTTCACCTCTATTCCTTCAGCTACTTCTAAAACCAACAACTTCAGAGTCAAGATGTAGGTCACTATCCAACAAGAAGCTATCCCTAGACTTAGAATACTTCAGCAACTACTTTAACTCAAATTCTTGTGGCATGTTCAGCAGGGTAAAAAGTTAAGACACATGATGTTAAGATCTATACTTTCTTCACCACCCCACCCTTCCATTTCAGCATAGCCAGAGCTGGACGGGATGACCTATCCCTTATTTTACATCTTTTTTCATTGAGCCTAATATCTTGGTCCAACAATGGTCTATTGCCTATATAAATGAGAACTCCTATAAAATAATTCTTCAAGAGTTTTAAGTAAATCATGCACCATTTAACATTATACTCAATGACAGATGGCAAATACTAACATGGTCCCAACAGACTACACTATAGTTCTCTAAGTTGGCATTAACAGTAACATGAGGGACCCAACCAATGCTATATTTCTCACGATATCCACCATTAAGCAACCCAAGATTATTCTAAAAGCAAAAAATTAAGTTCAGAAAAACTTTTTTTAAAATGATCTTATTGTAGAATGTTAATTGCTTGTGAGAAACATAACAATTTTATTTAATGTAAATCGTATTTACAGTAAAAATGTTGGTTTTATTGCATAATGTAAGTATATGAGTTGCAGTATGCCTTATGTACATAAATCTTTATTTTCCCTAAAGTATATAGATTTTTGAAGAAAAAAAGATTTTCTTTTTGGTGTTTGGGCCACATTCGATGATGCTCAGGGGATACTTCTGGCTATGCACTCAGAAATAGCTCCTGATTTGGGGGACTATATGGGACGCCAGAAATCAAACCAGGTCAGTCCTGAATCTGTTGTGTACAAGGCAAACACCATGCCACTGTGCTATCGCACTGGCCCCTTTGAAGAAAATTTAAGCAAAATCATGAACTTATACTAAGAAAAAAGTCAAGCATATTAATAACGTTCTAAACTATTTTAAATACAAATAGAATTTGATAGAAAAGGTTTTCAAATTACCTAATAAACACATTTGAGTATGTGTATCATCCTGACAAAGAAGAAAGGTTTTAGAGAAAAAATTATGCAATATGTCATGGAAATACAATAAACCCAAAGATTATTTTTCTTGAGTCTTCTCAGTTACTTAATTCCAACACAAGATTCAATATCCCTTTATAATTATATATGATATTAACATTTTCCTAATAATAGTTGAATGCAAAGTTCTTTTTAAAAAATGTCCTGACCTTTTTATATCCATCATGCTCACTTAAAAGTAATGTTTCATCTAAGAGCTGTACTGCTCCCTTATTATATATCCCATAACCCAAAAAGCAACTAACCACTTATCACTTTCCACCTCTATTACACTCCTGCTCTGGAATAATTTACTCTATGGTAGAAAACACTTGACTCTTTGCCTAATGATCTAATAGGTAGTCTTTATGTTTCTTACTTTTCTGCATTGTAAAAGAAATAGTGCTTACCTAAAATCATATAACTTATCTGGATTTCCTGATATCAAAGGAATTAACCCAAAAGACTTTACAAAGGTCTCACAAACCTGACACTGTCTATGGAATATTAAAAGATATCACAACCATCTTGATTTCCTTTTGTCCAGTTTCCAGTAGTTTACTTTGACTAAAACTGTCAAAAGTTTCATAAGAAGTTAACTGTAAGGAGAAAAGTTCCTAAATAAATATCCATGTTGTTTTTTCTATTTCCCTCTTGCAAGTACATTGGAAAGGGCAGGATTTCACACAGGAAACACTTAATGATAATATTTGGAGGAAACCTGCTGACTTTGTAAGACACAGTTGGCAAAATTTCAGCTCAGAAATACCCAGGGAAGAAAAAGGCTCCTAGAATTACAAGGAAGAGGTATCTGCAGGCAACAATGCCTCTGTAAAGGACAGCAAATAGTTATGCTTCAGAGGAAAAAGCAGAAAGGTGAACCTAGGGCCATGCAGCAGGCATTTCCATAAAGGTGATAGTGTGATGCATAGGTGTGCCAAAAAGTTAACTTAAGTGTAACTTGTAACAGTAAACCTATCTAGGATCCTTGGGTATTGAATAGAAGAAAAGAGGAATAATCTGAAAGTAAAAAAGAAATACTATATAGGGAGGAATTGGCAAAATAATATCCATACATTGATTGTAAGTGAGATGCCACTAAAAAGACATCTAATAGACAATCCATTATTAAATTTCAAAGTATTAATTTGTTTTTGCTTTTGAAGGAGTATGCCACTACTGCTAGGACCATGAAATAAAAGGGGTTGAACCCACAGTTCTACCTGTCAATCATGCACTCCAGCTTTTGAAGCCATTTCTAGTGTTCTTTTGAAATCATTCACAATATTCACAATAAACTGCTCAGCCCAAGGAGTGAAAGCAACATTTTCTGGTTTATTATTGAGGTTATTCATTTATATTTTCCCTTAAGGGATATAAAGACAAATGTGTCTTGGGCCCATTATACTCACTGTAGGTTAAGTTCAGTTAGAACTACTGAAACATATAGATGGGCATGTTAAATAAATAAGCTATTAAATTTTTTATAATAATAAATTTTATTTTGACCAAAGTGGATTACATATCTTTCAGAGTAATATTTTAGGTACATATTGACATTGAATCAGGGGAATTCCCACCACCAAAGTTGTTCTCCCTCCACCCCCGTTCCCAGCATGCATCCCAAATCCCCTTCTCTTACCCTCCTGGCTCCTAGTATAAGTGGTCCCCTCTGTGTCTAGCTTGTTGTAGATTGGGTATAAATTCTGTTGTCGTTGGCTTTGGATTTGGTGTTTAAGTCCGATTGTTTTTATTACTACTTAGTGATCATACAACTGTTTGATCTTGGTACCCTCCATTATTTCCCCCTCAATTTGAGAGGCGGTACAAGATGGTTCAAACTATGTGGTTTTGTTGAAGAAAAAAAATAATAAAATGGGGTAAAAATCAAACAAGCAAAAAATGGGAGGAGTCCTTCTAGAGGCTATAAATGTCGATTTGAGAGAAGAAAGGGAAACAAAGAAAAGCACAACAACAATACAAAAAGAAAAATCATACAAAAAAATCCAAAAAGCACTACAGCAATAAATACAACCACCACACAATAACCACGGTCCTGAAATAAAAACAAATTAAAGCACAAAAAAATGAAAGCAACAACAACAACAATAACAAAACCCAAAAATAATTATTTTGTGCTTTTTTTTTCCCTGCATAGGCATAGTAAATATTGGGGAAATTAGAAAGGAAATTCCCTTGGCCTAAGAGATACAGGGTTTCTCCACCCTTGAAATATACTGTCATGGGAATAACTACAGACTCCATACATGTTCTATTAGATTTTTAAAGACAGAATGTATGTTAAGTGTTTTTATGGATTAAGAAACAAAGACTCAATGAGAACTCAGGTTATATCTAGTTATGCTGAGAAAGGTGTCAATATTTAGTTATTATGAATCATGAAAAAGGACCATTCGTGAGAGTATTGCAAAGGAGCAATGGAATCCTAATCTAGCATAGTGCCAACCTCTGGGGTAAGGTCTAGAAAAATCCAGGAGACTCTTCATAAATCTTATGAGTCAAGGGAGAGAATCACCATGAGTTGACTCACAAATAACCTAAAGCTACAAGAACATATGCATGACTATAAAAAGCCTATAGCTGGGGCACCTATCCTGGGATTCTGGAGAGTGATTTGAAGAGCTGAGTAATCAATATGCAATGAGATGCAATCTATAGAGATTAAAGCTTTGCCCACAGCTAAATAGAACAAGTTTTTTACTCCCCAGCCTCCTTCAGAGAAGGGTGAGCAAAAGAAGAGGAGTGGCCTTTGGGTTTGGATTGTCCCTATCTGGACCCCGCATATATGAGATCAAGCAATTTAAACTGGATAGACCCACACCTTACACGAGACAGGTGTGTGTCCCAGGAAAGACAAAAGGAAAGAGTGTTTTGTCGTGAGATTTTACACAACTTCACTCCAGAAACTCTTTCCTGATGGTAGATTTCAGATGTAAATCACTTTCAATAAATCTTTGCCAGGAGAAATAATTGTATTAGTAAGTGCTGGTTACATGGCCAGGATGTGAACTCATAAGCTTCCCAAAAATCAAAGAACTTTATAAAACCCTCTCTGAACCATAAAAGTTACATCTTCAATAGTTTTTCTAGTGCACGTTTGAGTTTTATTAAGTAGCCTGAATGTAAGACTTATGGTACTTTGTACTTATAGGTACTGGAGGAACTACGATCTGAATATGTTAAGGTAGTCCTTTTTCTTTCTGAAGATGTGTACGCTCTTCAGATAGAAGATATGGTTGAGAAAGAGAACTAGAATGCAAATTTCTGCTAAACAAATAGTTCCCGAGCCCTCTATTTTAGTTAAGTATACAGAACAAGGGAGTCCTTCCTCCTAGGGCTCAAAACTAAATTCTGAGATTAGAGATAGAGACAGGCATTGAACAGAGGATAGATATATCATTGTGCAAAACTTGGGAGGAGTAAACTAGAGTTAGTGTTAGAAGGAAACAATGATACAAAGATATAACTAGGGAGTAACATAGTCACTGCTTTTTATGTAAGGAGTCGGGAAGAGGAAATGCTATTTTTCATGCAGTTCTTTCAGGCGTGCATTAAAATAGCAACAGATATTTTCCTAACCTAGAAGTTCTTACTAATCTATAGTCTTCCCTGTACAAAAACTGAGGCATCTATCATTTAGTGAAAGGCAGAACCAAACCCAGAACCTAAAGGGAAATATTCATTTGTATATTTACAAAACAGGCTCTTTTTTAAAACCCATTTAAAAGACAAGACTTTCTCTTGGGAATAAAAAGCTTTGTTCCAAATAGTAAAAACTAAGGTTAGACAAGGAGCCAAGGTCAAGATTGGAGCACAGAGATTATGAAAATTAAGCAGGCATGTGGAGAATACGAGAAAATACAAAACAGCATTTTAACACTATACTAATACTAAAGAAAAAAATTAAAATTCTTCTAGAATTAGGGAAAGCTGAAGAGGAAGATCCAGTAAGGGCCAAGACATTAATATCAAACTTATTTTCTTTCTCTAATTTGAAATTAAAGTTTCCAAAGGAAAACAGAAACAGGGCCAGAGTAATAGCACAGCAGAAAGGGTGTTTGCCTTGGCATACAGCTGACTCAAGTTTCGATTCCCAGGAGGTCCCATATGGTCCCCAAGCCTGCCAGGAGTAACTTCTGAGTGCAGAGTAGGAGTAATCCTGAGTGATGCTGGGTGTGCTCTCCAAAACAAACAAAACAGGAGAGAGAGAGAGAGAGAGAGAGAGAGAGAGAGAGAGAGAGAGAGAGAGAGAACAAAAAACAATATAGGTTTGTTTTTCTGTATCAAAAATTGTAGGAGAATGCCATACCCAATTCCACTAATGCAGAGGCTTATAAAGGAGAAGATGTAGGAAATAGAAGAGAAAAAATTCTATCACAATCTGGACAGAGAATATCATCATAATCATCATCATCCTAGTGCTCACTTTGCCTTTCCTTCTTAAATTCTGATTATTAGTGGAAACATTTATTCAAGCCTCCTGTTTTCATGTAAATAACTTCATCTAGAGCAGGGGTCCTCAAACTTTTTAAACAGGGGGTCAGTTCACTGTCCTTCAGACTGTTTGAGGGCCAGATTATAGTAAAAACAAAAATTATGAACAAATTTCTATGCACACTGCATATATCTTATTTAGAAGTGAAGAAACAAAATGGGAATAAATATAATATGTGGCCCGCGGGCCGTAGTTTGAAGACCCCTGATCTAGAGTAACACAGTTTCCCTCCAGTGCCTCCTTATTTTCCCGCATGGCTTATTTTTTTCATAATAATATTTTTATATAAGCACCATGATTACAAACATGTTTGTAGTTGGGTTTCAGTTACAAAAAGAAACACCCCCTTCACCAGTAGAACATTCCCACCACCAATGCCTCCACCTCTATATGCCCCCACCCCCTGTCTGTATTCAAGACCACATGGTTTATTTATTGCTGAACTTTTGAAAGAGACAAAAACATAAGAATTTTGATGTTTTCTCTAGACAGTGTTGGTGGGGATATGGAGAGAAAGGAACTCTTATCCACTGCTGGTGGGAATGCTGTCTAGTTCAACTTTTATGGAAAGTGATATGGAGATTCCTCCAAAAACTGGAAATCGAGCTCCCATACGATCCAGCTATACCACTCCTAGGAATATACCCTAGGAACACAAAAATACAATACAAAAATCCCTTCCTTAGGCCGGACACTGGCCTAGGGTGGGGCTCACGACCCCCCTCTCCCCCATTCCTCCGGATCTCCAGGTGGGTTCCTCGAAGGAGTTGACGGGGCACCCTGGGTTTTCCCCACTCCCAGGCCAGGCCCGGACACTGGCCTAGGGTGGGGCTCAAATCCCTGTCCTCCGGGCTTGGGAGGGTCCCTCTCCCTTCCTGGAGCAGGATTTTCGCCGGCACGGACTGGCAGCTGGCAGGCCTCCCCATGTGCCAGCGGCCTTTTGGTCCAGCCTAGGGTCAGGGGGGCCCGGACCTGGGTCACCCGACCCCCCTCTCCCCCATTCCTCCGGATCTCCAGGTGGGTTCCTGGAAGGAGTTGATGGGGCACCCTGGGTTTTCCCCACTCCCAGGCCAGGCCCGGACACTGGCCTAGGGTGGGGCTTAGGGGGTGGAGTTTGATCTGGTGGGTGGCAGATAGCTGCTCAGCTATACTCAGGCTGTCACTGGAAAGTTCATACCAGTCTACATTTTGCAAACCGCGCGGGGGCATTTGCTCCTCCCAACCATCAGTACCCCAGATTTACCCTTCTTAACTTTAGTAACACATAGTTTTAATCTCTGACCTAAGACATACAGTAGTTCTAACAAATCACAGAACTATTTAGAAGGACACAAATTGAACACATATTGAACACATATATCTTTTGAATATTTTATGGATATTTTCTTTAACTGATGTAACTTTCTATATATTTTTCTACCATGATGTTTCTTTCCACTTTTCATCTTGTCTTTTCTTTGTAAGCTGTATAGTAAGGATTGTTGTTGGAACTGTCCCTCAGTTTGATGCCTATGATTGAACTATATCATGGAAATTGCTGGTCTTGTTCCTATTGCCTCCAGATGCACCAATAACGCTTCATGGCATTGATCCTTGTTTGCATAGACACATTAAAATGGGAAAACACCATACATATAGATAAGTTCTTATCTAATAAATCTCAGTACAATGTACCTTACACCCTGAACATTGATATAATGACCTGGCACAGGCCTCAGAAGAATGGGCATCCTCCATTCATGCTGGAACCAGGCAAGCTATCTATGAAACATCCAAGGTCTTTTATAGCAACAGCTGGAAGCAGTCCTCTACCAGGAAAGACACTACCAAGGGTTTGACATCGACCCCCTAAAAAGAGACTTCCATTTACACTGAGAAGACTTGACAACATCAATGACCTGCTCTACAGGACATGGTTCTCTCTAGTGCCCCTTAAGTGTGAGGTGAAACGAGAGCATGCTCTGCACCATCCTGACTGCAATATGGGATATGCAGACTCCAGGATCTTTAATACAGAAGCATGATACCAACAACAGAGACTATGTGAGGAATGGAGGTGTATTGCCACTACAGATGATGACTTGAATTGGTCAAACTAGTTTGCCTGGAGCCTAGAGTCAGTCCTGTGCCAGGAAACTTCAGGGGTAGGGTCTCCTTGTATTTAGACCATAATTTGTCTTTCCATGTCCCTTATGTTTTGGTGGGCCTGTGCAAACAAATGCCACTTTAATACCGTTTTTTTACTAAGTTCCCTTGACGCCAATCTTTAAGAAAAACAACCCACTTAAACTTTTGAGGTTAACTTAAACTAGTAAGCATGTGCATGGAACTAGAGAAATGTACTTTGCCCTCAATGTTTAAGGAGTTATATAAGTCTAATGTCTTTAGATTATATTGTGTGCTGTTAAGAAATAGTATGTACTACAATTGGGGATTTGAGGGACAAAGTAATTGTATTGTACATGGGTTTAGTTTTGTTTTTCTTAATGTTCTTTGGCTGAAAGTTCAAGGCTGGGATATCATCAATGGGAATACTGTGAATTTTGTTTATGGGTGATTGGGCTTCCACTGTAACTTTACCCTGTCCTCTTTCTTTGCATCTTTGTTGTCATGATTAAAATAAAAATACTAAAAAAAATCCCTTCCTTTCACCTATATTCATTGCAGCACTATTTACCATAGCAAGGCTCTGGAAACAAGCAAGATGCCCTTCAACAGATGAATGGCTAAAGAAACTGTGGTACATATACACAGTGGAATATTATACAGCTGTCAGGAGAGGTGAAGTCATGAAATTTTCCTATACATGGATGTACATGGAATCTATTAGGCTGAGTGAAATAAGTCAGAGAGAGAAAGAAAAACACAGAATGGTCTCACTCATCTATGGGTTTTAAGAAAAATGAAAGACATTCTTGCAATAATAATTTTCAGACACAAAAGAAGAAGGGCTGGAAGTTACAGCTCACCTCATGAAGCTCGCCACAAACAGGGATGAGTTTAGTTAGAGAAATAACTACATTTTGAACTATTCTAATAATGAGAATGTATGAGAGAAATAGAAAGCCTGTCTACAGTACAGGCAGGGGTTGGGTGGGGAGGAGGGAGATTTGGGACACAGGTGATGGGAATGTTGCACTGGTGATGGGTGGTGTTCTTTACATGACTGAAACCCAAGCACAATCATGTATGTAATCAAGGTGTTTAAATAAAATATATAAAAAATGGAAATATCATTTGATCCATCAATACCATTTGTAGGCATATATCCATATGATACAAAAACACTATTGGAAAACATATATAATCACTATGTTCATAACATCATTATCACAATAATTGAAACATTATATGTCTATCATCATAAAAATGGATAAAGAAGTTAAGATATAAACACACTCAATGGATACTACTCTGCCCTAAAAAGATAAAGTTGGGTCTTAGGAGATAAAATGGATAGAACTTGAGATATTTATGAGGTAAAATAAATAAGGACCTGAAACATATGTACCAAATTTTTTCAAAAATAAAATATTAATAGATAAAACATACAAACATTAAAAACACTTGACTTGATCAAAAGTATTAGTTTTAGATGGAAAGTGAGGATTTGAGTGTAATGAGAAAAAGGAGCTTCCTTGTTTCTCGGATGGCACTATGATGGTAGGTATAGTATTTTATATATACTTTGTATATCAAACCTTGTGTGGGTATATATATATATATATATATTGTAAACCAATCATAATATGTAAACACAAGTAGGCAATGTTATTTCTTTTTTAATATACTTTTTAATGTAATTATTCAATACAATAGTATTGAACACATTGTTTCTATATTTGCAGGGCTGCTCAACCAATCATCCTATCAGTGTGTCAAGATCCTTCCACCATTGTCCCAGCAAGTTCCTCATCTTCTTCCCCTGAGCCTCCTCAGTTCCCAGTTTTTAATAGAATGCCTCAGAATTGGCTCATGCCTCATGCTTCATGTCTCCTAAGAATATCTAATGTCTCAGAATTCACTTCCATTGAGGAGTAGAAATTATTATTATTTCATAGGGAGGTATATTCATAAGTTAAGTAACTGCTTTTGTACATTTATATATATGTATATATATGTAGTTTGAGGACTCTTGTGTATGAGTTTAACTGCATTTGATTTGTAGTGATTGTTAATGAATACTTAATGATACCATTTATAATGATAAAACATTGCTATCACTTAAAAAGCTGCATGCTGTTATATTTATGTAGGAGCACAGAATGGTAGAGACAACATAAAAATGATGATTAGGCAGTTTCTCAGTCTGATTTTGTTACTATAGTCATCAACACTTTTCAAACACATTCTTGAAAATTTTCTATATAGTCAAAGAAACTACTATTGAAATATAGCAGTAAAGAAAAGTTAAAGATATTTTCAAATGCAGCTGATTTTACCCAAGATCTTCAGAGACATAGGATGCTGTAAGTTACAAGTGACTTTAAGATTGTTTTTACTAATTCTAAAAGAGTAGGAGCCCTCTATGTGAATTTAACTTGTCTGTCAAGAAACAAAATGATACATAGCATCTTGAAATTTCCAAGAGAGAATAAAAGAAAGAAGTGCAGACATATGGCCCAGGTGCAGTACCCTGAAGAGCATCACCTACTGCACTGCAATGAAGGAAACTATTACTTCACAAGCTACAAGTGAGGGCTGTGTTTTCAATAAGTCAAAAGATTTCAACATGTTTTCCCTAACACAGTTTAATGTGAGAGTGTCTAGACCTTACACTGAGGTCCTGTACTTTGTGCAGCAGGGTTTTTGAAAACAGTTATTTCACAGCAGTAAAAGTGACGTTAGAGGGATTTTATAATTTTTCATAGACAAAAGATCCAAACACGTGTCATCTCCAACTGAGATAACCATAAGCCTTCAGTCTTAAAGGTTTCTGATTCAGAGTATCATATATATATATATATATATATATATATATATATATATATAGTGTGAGCACAAGAAGTATTTAGAAGTTTTATATTTTTCTTTGTTTTAGGGTCACACCCAGCAGTGCTCAGGGCCTATTCATAGTTCTCTGCCAACAATTACTTCTGGTAGACTCTGAGCACTATATGGGGTGCCAGGGATTGAACCCAGGTTGGTAGTGCACAAGAAAAGAGCCAAATACACACTGTACTAGCTCTCCAGGTCGTTTTATTTTATTTATAACTAAAAGGTAAATATCAAATTCTGATCTCTTAATCTCTAAGTTTCAACTCATTCTCACATTAGTACTGCAAAGTGCAATGGATATAACAAGGTCGTACAATAAATGTGATATTATAAGCAACAAAAAGCAAGTATTTCTCTGTTGGGGTCACACAAAGAGTGTTCATGGTCACTCTTGGTGGGTTCAAGAGATCATATCAAGGTGTCAGAGATCAAACTCAGAGCCACACCAGGTAGTACTCAGGACTTATTCCTGTCTCTATACTCAGGGATCTCTCCTGGCAGGGTCAGGGTGCTGGAGATAGCATTAAGGTCAGTCACATGCAAGGCAAATGTCTTAACTGCTGTACTATCACTCCAGCCCCTATTTTTTTTAAAGATTTTTGTTTAAAGAATCATGAAAAGTGAGTAATATTTGAGTTTTAAACATATTATATTTCAAAACCAATCCCACCACAATTTTTGTTTTTTTATTTAAAGAATCATGACTAAAAAGTTTCTAATATTTGAGTTTGCAGCATATAATAGTTCAAACCAAATCCCACCACTACTAAGTATTAACACCCATCACCAGTGCTCACATATTCCATCATCCCAACTTCACCCCCTGCCTGTCATCTCAACGGGCACATTAAAGTTCATTGGTTGATCTCATGTTTATATCTCAGGGCTATTGAATTTGTGCTTTGGATTTATAGCTACACCATTCCTCATATCACCAATATAAGAGAAGTCTAGACCCTTGTTCCCATATTACTTTCTTTTCTCATCTTCTTTCTTCAATTTTTGATTTTTTTTTCCTTTTCTGTCCTTCTCCTCCACCAGCTCTGGTTTCAATGGTGGCCCAGGTATCCCTACTTTGCTACATTTCATTACCCCATCTAGTTACTCTGTATACCACAGATATATACTGTGTTTGTCTTTGTTCTTCTGGTTTACTTCTCTCAACTTGGTATTTTTCAGTTCCAACCAAGTTGCAGCAAATTGTATGATTTCATTGTTCTTTAAAGCTGTGTAGTTTTCCATTATGGAAATGTACCACATCTTCAAAATTTATTTATCTATCATTGGACATCTAAGTTTAGATGTAAGCACACAATAATTAAATTATTGAATTAATTAATGTTTTGAATTAATATTTTGAAGTCCTGGGAGTAGATACCCCAAAGTAGAATTCCTGGGTCATAAAGCAGCTCAATTCCAAGTATACTGAAGATTTGCCATAGCCTTTTCCACAGGGATGAACGAAGCAACATTCTCACCAGCAGTGAATAAAAATTTACTTTTTACCATAGACCTGCCAGCACAAATTGTTCTTATTTTGTTTGGGGGAGATCTTGGAGGATGGTTTGGGAACACATGCAACAATTCTCAGGAGTTACTCCTAGCTTGCACATGGGAATCATGCCTGGAGTGCTCAGGAAAACGTAAGGGATACTCGGGACCCCAACCTAGTACATTGCCCCTCTGTAGCATCTCTCCTGTTTCTGGCTCCTACTATTTTCAAAAGTGCCATTTTCACTGGTGTGAGATTTGGAATTAACTAATGATAAGTAATACTGAATACTTTTTCATGTGCCTATTGGTGATCTACTTGTCCTCCTCTGAGAAGAAATTTGATCATTTCCTCTCCCTATTCTGTTGATAGAGCTTTTGAGTTTCTTTTTTCAGTTGATCTTTGTGAGTTCTTTATCCAGTCCTATTTTTAACTTGACTGTTCAACTTACATCTTCCATGTAAACTCATTATGAAAGATTATGTACGCATAGAACATATTACTTAAAATTATTTTAATTTATTTAAAAAATCTAAAATATAGTGAATAAAATATTTGTGCTCTTAATTTATTTCTTCCAATGTTCCCATAAAATTGTTTTGTGTTTTTAAATAAATCTTTATTTAAGCACCATGATTACAAGTATGTTTGCAGTTGGGTTTCAGTCATAAACAGAATACCCTGGTGAAAAACTGTGAGTGTGACCTGTCTATGTCTGTCTACTGTCCTCTTGCGTGAAACTCTTGCGAGTGGGGCAAAAAGAGGCTCCAAAAACCTCACTCGCCCAGACGCCATTTTCAGGGAGGGACTACAGAGCATGAAAACCGGCTAAGCTTTGCAAAAGCCGGCTCCCTGTGTGTGTGACACCAGGCGGGAAAAATCCGCGAAAGTACACCGGCCCAGTGGGGCCCAACTGTGAAAAACTGTGAGTGTGACCTGTCTATGTCTGTCTACTGTCCTCTTGCGTGAAACTCTTGCGAGTGGGGCAAAAAGAGGCTCCAGAAACCTCGCTCGCCCAGACGCCATTTTCAGGGAGGGACTACAGAGCATGAAAACCGGCTAAGCTTTGCAAAAGCCGGCTCCCTGTGTGTGTGACACCAGGCCGGGAATATCCACGAAAGTACACCGGCCCAGTGAGGCCCAACTCTGAAAAACTGTGAGTGTGACCTGTCTATGTCTGTCTACTGTCCTCTTGCGTGATACTCTTGCGAGTGGGGCAAAAAGAGGCTCCAGCGGAGCATGGCCGCTCCGCTTTGCTACGCAGCCGTGCACTCTTTCTAAGGAAAGAACTCCATTGCAACAAGAAGGAAAAATCACACTAAGAACGGCTCTATATCACAGAAGCAAACATTTCTCTCCGGACTGTCTTCTCTGTTCCATGCTCAGGCCTAAGATTTGACCCAGTGTGAGGCTTCATCCACGGAGGACTCCCCTCCCTTAGAGGCAAGTCAGCCCATCCAGAAAGGGAGGAGCTAGAGGAGTGTGCTGCCTGCATCATATAGACAATGAATACCTCCACAACACATAGAAAAACCCACAATACAAGTGTGACAATGGGGAAACAACGCAGGCCAGCCTCAGACATAGAGAATGAAGATGACAATTCTGAGGACCAGATAATGACCAACCAACTAATCAACCTCTCAGATAAGGACTTTAGACTAGCAATATGGAAGATGCTCAACGGACCCAAAGAAACCATGGATCGAGTTGAACAGAACACTAATAAGAACCAAGAAAATATGAAGACAGAAATCACAAAACTCCAGACTGAAATAACATGTCAACTAACAGGACTGAAAAAGTCAGTAAACGAAGTGAATGACAAAATGGATAAGCTCTGGGACAGGGTATCAGAAGCTGAGAATAGACTTGGTGCTGTGGAAGATGAGGTACATAACAATTCCATACAGCAGGAGAGATTGGACAAAAAACTTAAAGCAAATGAGCAGACAATGGAAAAATTAGTCAAAGAATGGGAACAGATGAAAATAGAAGTCTATGATAAGATCAACAGAAACAACTTAAGAATCACTGGAGTCCCAGAGACCCAGGAAGAAAATTTCCAGGAAGAATCAACGGTCAAGAACATCATTAAAGAAAAACTTCCAGAGCTAAAGAATATATGTGATCAAATCCTGCATGCCCAAAGAGTACCAACCAAAAGAGACCCCAGAAAAACCACCCCAAGACACATACTAGTCACAATGATGAATCCCACAGATAGAAACAGAATTCTGAAAACAGCAAGATCAAAAGGGGAACTCACGTTCAAGCAAGCTTCCCTGAGATTTACAGCAGACCTGTCACCAGAAACACTCAATGCCAGAAAGCAGTGGTGGGATATTGTGACAAGACTGAATGAAATGAATGCTTCACCCAGAATACTATACCCAGCAAAACTCACTTTCCGGTTTGACGGAAGAATACATGGCTTCACAGACAAAAAACAGCTCAGAAACTTCACAGACACAAAACCAGTCTTAAGAGAAAAACTGAAAGACCTAATCTAAGACAAGACTACCCAAAAGACACACCAAATTTTGAAATAAAGATGGCGTTAAATCCCAGGACAATTCTTTCTCTCAACGTCAATGGACTAAATGCAACAGTTAAGAAACACAGAGTGGCTATATGGATCAAAAAACTCAATCCAACCTTCTGCTGCCTACAAGAAACGCACCTGAATAGTCAAAACAAACATAGACTCAAAATAAAAGGCTGGAGAAAAGTTATCCAAGCAAACAACACCCATAAAAAAGCTGGAGTGGCCATATTAATATCAGATAATGCAAACTTTATACTCAGGAAGGTTGTAAGGGATAAAGATGGACATTTTATATTAATCAAGGGGTACGTAGAGCAGGAAGAATTCACTCTCCTAAACATATATGCACCGAATGAGGGGCCAGCAAAATATTTAATACAACTGTTGACAAATCTGAAAAATAATATCAACAACAACACAATAATTGTGGGGGACCTTAACACGGCTTTGTCAACACTGGATAGGTCAACCAGACTGAAACCCAACAAGAATATACTAGACCTGAGGAGAGAAATGGAAGAAAGAGGCCTAGGGGATATATATATATATAGGACACTCCATCCCCAGAAACCTGGATACACATTCTTCTCCAATGTACATGGGACATTCTCCAGGATAGACTACATGCTGGCACATAAAACATACCTCCATAAGATCAAGAGGATAGAAATTTTGCAGACTACCTTCGCTGACCACAAGGCTCTGAAATTATTTGTGAACTCCAAAGGGACTCAGAAGAAACACTTTAACACCTGGAAGTTAAACAGCCTCATGCTCAATAACCAATGGGTCCGAGATGAAATCAAGGAGGAAATAAAAAGGTTCCTGAAAACAAATGACAATAAAGACACAAACTATCAGAACTTATGGGACACAGCAAAAGCAGTACTGAGAGGAAAATTTATAGCTTTGCAAGCACACATCAGGAAGGAAGAAGGAGCTTACCTGAGTAGCTTAATGACACAGCTAATAGAACTAGAAAATGCTCAACAAAAGGACCCAAGAATAGGAAGACAGAAGGAAATAACAAAGCTGAGAGCAGAAATCAATGAAGTGGAAACTCAAAAAACAATCGAAAGATCAATGAAAGCAGAAGTTGGTTCTTTGAAAAAATAAAGAAGATTGATAGACCACTGGCAAACCTAACAAAGAAAGAGAGAGAGAGAAACTTGATAACTCATATCAGGAATGAAAAAGGAGAGATCACTACTGATATGACAGAGATTCAAAGGGTAATCAGAAACTACTTTGAAAAACTCTACGCCACTAAAAATGAGAACCTGGAAGAAATGCATAAATTCTTGGACTCTTATAATCTTCCACGGTTGAAGGAAGAGGATGTAGCATATCTAAACACCCCCATCACCATTGATGAAATTAAGACAGTAATCAAATGTCTGCTGAAAAACAAAAGCC
Organism: Suncus etruscus; assembly: GCF_024139225.1. Classification (NCBI taxonomy): domain Eukaryota; kingdom Metazoa; phylum Chordata; class Mammalia; order Eulipotyphla; family Soricidae; genus Suncus; species Suncus etruscus. Next base: position 121,921,326 of record NC_064851.1, read on the forward strand.
CAGGTCCAGATGGATTCACTAATGAATTCTATCAAACTTTCCAAGAGGAACTACTGACAATCTTGGCAAGACACTTTCATGAAATTGAACAAACAGAAACACTTCCAAATAGCTTTTATGAAGCCAACATCACCTTGATACCTAAACCAGACAGAGATGCTACCAAAAAAGAAAATTACAGACCAATACTACTGATGAATGCAGATGCAAAGATCCTCAACAAAATCCTGGCAAATAGGATTCAATGCCTCGTTAAAAAGATCATCCACTACGATCAAGTAGGTTTCATCCCAGGAATGCAAGGATGGTTTAACATCCGTAAATCTATCAACATAATACACAACATCAATAACAAGAAAAATAAAAACCACATGATCATATCAATAGATACACAGAAAGCATTTGACAAGGTCCAACACCCATTCTTGATCAAAACTCTCAGCAAGATGGGAATGGAGGGAACCTTTCTCAATATAGTGAAGGCCATCTACCACAAGCCAGTGGCAAATATTATCCTCAATGGAGAAAAACTAAAAGCCTTCCCTCTAAATTCTGGCACAAGACAAGGCTGTCCTCTCTCACCACTCCTATTCAATATAGCACTGGAAGTACTTGCTATAGCGATTAGGCAAGAAAAGGATATCAAGGGAATCCAGATAGGAAAGGAAGAAGTCAAGCTCTCACTGTTTGCAGATGACATGATACTCTACTTAGAAAACCCTAAAGACTCTATCAAAAAGCTTCTAGAAACAATAGACTCATATAGCAAGGTGGCAGGCTACAAAATTAACACACAAAAATCAATGGCCTTTCTATACACCAATAGTAATAAGGATGAAATGGACATTAAGAAAACAACCCCATTCACAATAGTGCCACACAAACTCAAATATCTTGGAATCAACTTGACTAAATATGTGAAGGACCTATACAAAGAAAACTATAAAATTCTGCTCCAAGAAATAAGAGAGGACACGCGGAAATGGAAACGCATACCCTGCTCATGGATTGGCAGGATTAACATCATCAAAATGGCAATACTCCCCAAGGCATTATACAGATTTAATGCCATCCCTCTAAAGATACCCATGACATTCTTCAAAGAAGTGGATCAGACACTTTTGAAATTCATTTGGAACAATAAACACCCTCAAATAGCTAAAGCAATCATTGGGAAAAAGAATATGGGAGGAATTACTTTCCCCAACTTTAAACTGTACTACAAAGCAACAGTTATCAAAACAGCATGGTATTGGAATAAGGATAGGTCCTCAGATCAGTGGAATAGGCTTGAATACTCAGAAAATGTTCCCCAGACATACAACCACCTAATTTTTGATAAAGGAGCAGGAAATCCTAAATGGAGCAGGGAAAGCCTCTTCAACAAGTGGTGTTGGCACAATTGGATAGCCACTTGCAAAAAATTGAACTTAGACCCCCAGCTAACATCATGTACGAAGGTAAAATCCAAATGGATTAAAGACCTCGATATCAGCCCCCAAACCATAAGATATATAGAACAGCACATAGGCAAAACACTCCAGGACATTACAGGCATCTTCAAGGAGGAAACTGCACTCTCCAAGCAAGTGAAAGCAGAGATTAACAGATGGGCATATATTAAGCTGAGAAGCTTCTGCACCTTAAAGGAAATAGTGCCCAGGATACAAGAGCCACCCACTGAGTGGGAGAAACTATTCACCCAATACCCATCAGATAAGGGGCTAATCTCCAAAATATACAAGGCACTGACAGAACTTTACAAGAAAAAAACATCTAACCCCATCAAAAAATGGGGAGAAGAAATGAACAGACACTTTGACAAAGAAGAAATACACATGGCCAAAAGACACATGAAAAAATGTTCCACATCACTAATCATCAGGGAGATGCAAATCAAAACAACGATGAGATACCACCTCACACCCCAGAGAATGGCACACATCACAAAGAATGAGAATAAACAGTGTTGGCGGGGATGTGGAGAGAAAGGAACTCTTATCCACTGCTGGTGGGAATGCCATCTAGTTCAACCTTTATGGAAAGCAATATGGAGATTCCTCCAAAAACTGGAAATCGAGCTCCCATTCGATCCAGCTATACCACTCCTAGGAATATACCCTAGGAACACAAAAATACAATACAAATACCCCTTCCTTACACCTATATTCATTGCAGCACTATTTAACATAGCAAGACTCTGGAAACAACCAAGATGCCCTTCAACAGACGAATGGCTAAAGAAACTGTGGTACATATACACAATGGAATATTATGCAGCTGTCAGGAGAGATGAAGTCATGAAATTTTCCTATACATGGATGTACCCGGAATCTATTATGCTGAGTGAAATGAGTCAGAGAGAGAGAGAAAAACGCAGAATGGTCTCACTCATCTATGGGTTTTAAGAAAAATGAATGACACCCTTGTAATAATAATTTTCAGACACAAAAGAGAAAAGAGCTGGAAGTTCCAGCCCACCCCAGGAAGCTCACCACAAAGAGTGATGAGTTTAGTTAGGGAAATAAGTACATTTTGAACTGTCCTAATAATGAGAATGTATGAGGAAAATGGAGAGCCTGTCTAGAGTACAGGCAGGGGTCGGGTGGAGCGAAGGGAGACTTGGGACATTGGTGATGGGAATGTTGCACTGGTGATGGGTGGTGTTCTTTACATGACTGAAACCCAAACACAATCATGTATGTAATTAAGGTGTTTAAATAAATTAAAAAAAACAGAATACCCTTTTTACCAGTGCAACATTCCCACCACCAATCTCCTCCTCCTCTCCTCCCTTGCCTGTATTCGCGACAGACATTCTACTTCTCTTTTCTTTAACATTTTCTTGCTAGTTGTTAGTATAGTTATTTCCCTAACAACATTCACCACTCTTTATTGGCCTTTATGCTGACCATATGCCCCACTCCTGTCTTAGCCATATACCACTGTGCTCTTCTATTTTTCTCCTCTAATTTCTCTAAAATTTATTCCTCAGAAGACTATTTTGTGGATCTTTAAGAGCTACTCAATTCAAATTCTTCCTGAATTCAAATTATTCCTTTCCATTCTCATTTCCTTACCTATAACTCATATTTGTGAGGACTCAAGAAGTCAGTGGTTAGAAAAGACTTGGCACCATGCCTGGAATATTGTAAGTATCTATATATGTTTGCAATTTTCATCAGTCATCATCACATAATTCATTGTTGTTGTCATCAATGTCCATCATCATTATCATCAGCAGCAGCATCAGGTACAGTTTTATTCTCTGTTTCTCCCCTGAATGTAGGTTATTGGAAGGCCATTTTTATAAATCCAAATTTCCATATGAAAGAACTTCATCTATAGTATTACTTCTAGTTTCTTTCCAACCCCTTCTCATTTATCTCCCTGAAAATAAGAGTAGTCTAATTTGTAAGATTGGTAAATACATGCTCTTTGTTTCGGCTTTTATGTGAAGAGTTTGTCCTCTGATTTGTTTTCATTTCCAAAGTCAGGGAGTATGTCTAAAATTTAAACTTTTGGCCTCAGAAACAATCAATACCCTCCATAATCAGTCTGATCAGTAAAAGTAATGTTACTATTTTACTCTCTTAGTCCTGTTGTCTAGCTCTAGTTGGGTGGGGAGTGGAGAGGTGAGTCAAACCTTCTGACCTTTAATGCTTGTTCCTAGATCTAACTCAGTGATCACTTCTGACAGATGCTTAGGAACACAAGACAATGTCATGTGCAAGCCTTAACCCCTGTACTATCTCTCTAGAACCTATTCCTAGTGTTAATGTATTTTTTATTTATCTGGTGGGTGGCAAGACAAAATTAAGATTTATCATATCTCTTAGGCCAAGTGAATTCCTTTTCAAATGACCCCAATATTTACTGTGCCAGGGCAGGAGGGGAAAAAAAGCAAAAAGCACAAAACATTGTTTATTTTTATATATTATTTTAATCTTTAATTATTATTATTATTATTATTTACCTATCTATTTTTGGTCGATTTCTTTGTTTTGAAGTGGTTATTGAAGTTGTTGCCCCCATTTATACTTATTTTTTCTCTCCTTTTCTTTGCTTTCTTTATGTGCTCTGCCATGTTTCTTATCTCAAGACCATGGCTTTTTTTTTGTGGTGCTTATTGTTATTGTTGGAGTCCTCACTGGATATTTGACACTTCTTTTTGTACTGGTGGAGTGTTTCACCTTATTTTTCCCCTACATCTCTCAAACCAGTGATGAGAGCCTCTAGAAGGAATCTGCCCATTTTCAGAGTATTAGACTTTTACCCCAGTTTATTACTTTTCTCTTCTTCAAACAAAACCACGTAACTTGAACTAGCTAGTCTTGCCTCCCAGTTAGAGGGGGAAATAAGGGAGGCACCAAAACCAAACAGGTGCAAGACTACTAAGTAGTAGGCTAGATACAGAGGGGACCACATATTCTAGCAGCCCCGGAGGTGATGGAAGAGGACATGGGAGGTAGGACAAAAATGGAGGTGTAGGGAGGACAAATTGGTGATGGGAATCCCCCCTGATTTTATATAAATATGTACTAAAATATTATTGTCAACATTATGGAAGCCACTATGATCAAAATAAAAATTATATTAAAAAATTCTTCCTTTCCTTATTTGCTATTCCACAACCTTAATCTGGATTATTTATTCAAAACAATGATCTAATTATAATAATCAAGACATAGAAACAACCTAATTAACTTAATTAATAAGGGGCCTGGAGAGATAGCACAGTGGCGTTTGCCTTGCAAGCAGCCAATCCAGGACCAAAGGTGGTTGGTTCGAGTTCCGGTGTCCCATATGGTCCCCCGTGCCTGCCAGGAGCTATTTCTGAGCAGACTACCAGGAGTAACCCCTGAGCACTGCTGGATGTGGCCCAAAAACCAAAAAAAGAAAAAAAGAAAAAAAACTTAATAAGGTATTAGCTGGTTTTTCTGCCTGCCTCAGGTAGGGAAGCCCTGCCCAACCATGCCAACCACGTGAATGGCCCTACCTCCTCCCCGCCTGGTTTTTATAGCCTACTACAACATATAGGTCTAGCCAGCTCAGACCTAACACCCAAATTTTTAAAATAATTAAGAGCTCATAAAATTGGAAGCAAAATACCAAACAAATCAGAAATAGCTAAATCAAGCAAGGCAGGTGTCAAAAGTGCACTCTAATCGAAAGGCCCTGCAAACCAGGCAAGAATTGCAAAGAAATATGGGTAAACCAAGGAAGACCCTAACATCTGGAGATATGAAAAGAAACACAAATAAGTTTCCAAGTCCACCAAAACGAACAGACCCAAGAGATGAAGATCTGAAAACAGCAATGAAAAAAGAAATGCAAATTATGGTAAATAAAATGAAAGAAGCACTAGCCAGTGAGTACAAGAAAACCATGGATGAAAAAAATCAACAACTAAGAGAAGAACTGCTACAGAATATGAGAAATTCCATACAAATGGAATTTAAGGAAAGAATAAATAATGTAAAAAGCTATACGAATAGAATCTCACAGCTGGAAAAGCATATAGAACAACTCGAAGAAAAACTGCAATCAAAAACCGTCCAGGAAACCAACAAGGAAATAAAAGGAAAACCACTGGGAGAGAAAGTCCAGTACTTAATAAAAAAAAAAGACAAAAGAAATAATCTAAGAATTGTAGGTATACCAGAAGGGGAGGAAACAGGGAAAGGGGAAGAACAAGTGTTCAGGGAAATAATAGCAGAAAATTTTCCAACCCTCTGGAAAGAGATCTCAATGCAACTCCAGGAAGTAAAAAGAGTCCCTAATAAAATAGACCCTAATAAGCCAACACCAAGACAAATAGTAATCCAAATGGCAAAAAAAAAAAAAAAAAAAAAAAGAGAAAGATGAACTCTTAAAAGCCATAAGGGAGAAAAAAAACCTCAAGTACAAGGGAAGGGACATAAGAATCAAACCAGATCTCCCATTTGAAACAATTCAAGCAAGAAGACAGTGGAATGACATATTTAAATGACTGAATGAAAGAAATTTCCAACCTAGGGTCCAATACCCATCAAAGCTCTCATTCATATGGGAAGGAAAACTAAAAACATTCTCAAATAAAAATGATCTAGCAATATTTGGGCAAAAAAAACCAATTTTTTTTGGGCCACACCCGTTTGATGCTCAGGGGTTACTCTTGGCTATGTGCTCAGAAATCACCCCTGGCTTGGGGGACCATATGGGACACCGGGGGATCAAACCGCGGTCCATCCGCTTGCAAGGTAGACACCTAACCTGTAGCGCCACCTTCCCGGCCCAAAAAAACCAATCTTAAATGACCTACTCAGAAACAAATTACACAATCCAAATCCCCGATTGTAATAGCAACAACAACCCTACACAACAAAACTACACAACAGCTCTCTCTGTCAATAATCACCCTAAAAGTTACTGGTCTAAACTCTCCCATTAAAAGACATATACTAGAGAACTGGATTAAAAAACATAAACCGGACTTCTGCTGCTTGCAAGAAACATATCTACTAATGCAGGACAGGCACAGACTTAGAATAAAAGGATGGAAATCAATTATTCAGGCCAATGGAAAACAAAAAAGAGCAGGGACGGCTATCCTAATATCAGATCAAATTGCATTCAACCTCAAGAAAATTATCAGAGACAAGGAAGGTCACTACATATTGATCAGGGGAACAATAGATCAAGAAGTACTAACCCTGGTCAATATTTATGCACCTAATGTAGACTCAGCAAAATATGTGAGGCAATTACCCACAAACCTGGAGAAACACATGAAGGGAAATGTGATAGTATTAGGGGATCTCAATACTCCACTATTATCACTGGATAGATCCAACAGGCAGGAAAATAGCAAAGAAATAAGAGCCCTAAATAAAAAATTAGAAGATCTAGGGCTAGTAGACTTATATAGGGCCCTCCACCCTCAAAAAGCAGAATACACATTCTTCTCAAGCCCACATGGAACCTTCTCCAGAATAGACCATGCCTTAGGCTATAAATCTAACTTATATAAAACCAAAAGTGTAAGGATCATCAGAAGCACCCTATCATATCACTATGCAACAGAGGTCAAAATTGATTGGAAGACAAAACAATGGAGAAAACCAAACACCAGGAGATTAAACAACATGCTTCTCAACAACAGTTGAATTAAAGAGCAACTCAAGAAGAAATAAAACGATTCCTTGAGACAAACAATAATGAAGAGACAACTTGTCAACACTTGTCGGACACAGCGAAAGCAGTAATTAGGGGGAAACTCATAGCAATACAGGCTTATGTCAGAAAAGAGGAAAATAACAAAATCAACAATTTAAAAGATCACTTTAAGGAACTGGAACAACTGCAAAAAGAAATCCAACCACATGAGAAGTCAAGAAATAAAAAAACCAGAGAAGAAATAAACAACATAGAAACCAAGAAAACAATACAAAAAATCAATGAGTCCAGGAGTTGGTTTTTTGAAAAAATAAACAAGACTCACCAAAAAAAAAGAGGAAAATCGCCCAAATTAATAGGATCACAAATGAAAGGGAAGAGATTACAACAGAACCCCAAGAAATACAACATATCATGAGGTCATATTATGAACAACTATACTCAGTTAGACTAGAGAACCCAGCAGAAATCGACAAATTCTTGAGAAAATACCAGCTACCAAGACTGGAATCTGAAGATCTAGAAAATCTAAACAAGCCAACCACTTCAGAGGAAATCAAAGATGTAATTAAGAAAATCCCTAAGAACAGAAGTCCAGGTCCAGATGGTTTTACAGGTGAATTCTATCAAACATTCCGAGAAGACTTACTACCATTGATGCACAGGCTCTTCCAAACCATAGAAAAGACAGGAACCCTCCCCAACTCCTTTTATGAGGTTAATATCACACTCATTCCCAAAGACGGCAAGGACAGCACCAAGAAAGAAAACTACAGACCAATCTCCCTAATGAACATAGATGCAAAAATTCTCAACAAAATTTTAGCACCAAATCCAGCACTACATAAGAAAGATTATACACCATGACTAAGTGGGTTTCATCCCAAGGTTGCAAGGTTGCTTCAAAATACGTAAAAAAAATCAATATTATACACCACATCAACAATAAGAAAAACAAAAACCACATGATCATATCAATCAATGCAGAGAAGGCATTTGACAAAATTCAGCACCCATTCATGTTGAAAACATTCAGCAAAATAGGCTTAGAAGGAACCTTTCTCAAGATAGTTACAACTGTCTATGAAAAGCCCACATCCAACATTATCCTCAATGGTGAAAAACGGAAAACATTTCCACTAAGGTCAGGAACTAGGCAAAGCTGTCCACTCTCTCCACTCTTATTCAATATAATTTTAGAAGTCCTAGCAATAGCAATCCGACAAGAGAAGAGAATCAAAGGAATCCAAATTAGGAAAGAGGAACTCAAATTATCCCTCTTTGTAGATGATATACATAGAAAATCCTAAAGAGTCCACAGTATAACTCCTAGAAATAATTAACCAATACAGCAAAGTGGCTGACTACAAAGTGAATACACAAAAGACAGTAGCATTTCTCTACACAAATAATGAAGTAGAGGAGAGAGAGATTAAGAATTCAATTCCATTTAAAATAATAACAAAAAATATTAAATACCTAGGGATCAACCTTACAAAGGAAGTGAAGGACTTATACCTGGCAAACTTCAAAACACTTCAGAAAGAAATTGAAGAGGATCTAAGGAAATAAAAGAACATCCCATGCTCATGGGTAGGTAGAATCAATATAGTCAAAATGACCATCCTACCCAAACTCCTACATAGATTTAATGCAATCTCCATCCAAATTCAGACATCATTCTTTAAAGACTTAGAACAATCAATCATAAATTTATCTGGAACCACAAAAGACCCAGGATAGCCAAACACATACTAAAAAACAAGAAGCAGGGTGGCAGCTCGCTACCTAACCTGAAGCTATACTATAAAGCCATAGTGATCAAAACGGCATGGTACTGGTACAAAGACAGAGCCTCAGACCAGTGGGTTAGAACAGAATTTCCAGACATAAGCCCCCAGACATATAGTCAACTAATATTTGACAAAGGAGCCAAGAACTTGAAATGGGACAAAGAAAGTCTTTTCAACAAATGGTGTTGGTACAACTGAAAAGCCACCTGTAAGAAATTGAAAATTGACCCATAACTCAACCCATATACAAAAGTCAACTCAAAATGGATCAAAGACCTCGAAATCAGACCCGAAACCATAAAGTTTATTGAGAAAAAATAGGCGAATACTCGAAAACCTATTATCAAAAAAGTCTTTGATGATAGATTGCCAATGGCAAGAACTTTAGCATCAAACATAAACAAATGAAACTACATCAAACTAAAAAGCTTCTCCATGACAAAATAAACCACACTCAACACAAGAAGACAGGTAACTGAATGGGAAAAAGTCTTTGCACTCAACTTGTCTGATAAAGGGCTGATATCCAGAATATACAAAGCACTCAGAAAGATGAGCTCCACAAAACCAAATAAAGCCAAAGAAAATGGGGAGATGAACTGAAAAGACACTTCACCAAAGAAGATCAAAAGATGGCCAACAAACACATGAAAACATGTTCACCTTCACTCATCATTAGGGAAATCCAAATCAAGACAACAATGAGGTACCACCTTACACCAGTGAGGATAGCTCATATCAAAAAATAATGGAAAGAATCTCTGTTGGAGGGGTTGTGGTTTGAAAAGCACTCTCATCCACTGCTGGTGAAATTGCCCCCTAGTCCAACCCCTATGGAAAACAGTCTGGAGAGTGCTCAAGGAACTCAGAATTGAGCTGCCATTTGACCCAGCAATTGCACTCCTAGGTATCTCCCCCTAAGCCAGAAGGACATTCACCCCAAAATATGTGTGCACCCCACTATCGTAGCACTCAGTATAATAGCCAAGTCTTGGAACCAACCTCGATGCCCAACAACAGATGAGTGGATCATTAAGATGTGGTATCTATACACAATGGAATACTACATGGCAGTAAGAAATTATTCAATCACAGACTTTGCAGCAACATGGATGACCTTGAACATATTATGTTAAACGAAGTAAGTCAGAAGATGAAAGATAAACACAGAATGATAGCACTATTCTGAAGCACCTAGAAACTACACCATATATACAACTAATATTCAAAGATCAAATAACAGGACTTAACAGGATAGAAACTTCGAACACTGAAATACCACACATATACTGGGCAGAAGTGCCCAAAACACATGCAAGAGGAACATCATAAACTCTTGACCACACATTAAACCATAAAGAAACCAATAACTGCAGAAACAGCAGCGTAGAGTAAACAGGTATGTAATCAGCCTGTTACTGCAAAGGCTCATAATAATCTCTTAGGGATCTTATATAAGGTTACAGGTAAAGAATACCACAGGAAATCACTGACTACAACCGAAGTATTTCAAAATAATAGATGTTAATGCCTTAAGCTTAATAGATTCAAAATAACCTCTCAGCTTTTCTGTCCACAGGCGTTCTTGGATACAAAGGATACATCTTACAACCTAAGATGGCATCTCAGAGCTAAGCCACACGGGATACCATACCCAGGTTGCATTACAAAATTATCTGGACAAAACTTTTTAATACACCCTTTATCTCTAGGGCATACCTTCTTTTAGGACCTGAATCGTGTGACCATCCAGACCACCAAAGCAGCAACGGTAACCTGCAGACTTATACTAAGGGGCCTACTCATCAAGAAAAATGACATGCCCCTGCTTTTTTCACCTCTCTACTCACTACTCCCTCTTCCTTCCTTTTTCTTTTTTTTATTTTTTATTCCCTATTTAATTTTATTTTCCCCTTTCTTTCTTTCTGTTCCTTCCAAATACTCTCCCCTATACCCCTTCCAGGAATCCGACTACCCCTTCATTCCTCAATCCCATACAGATTTTCCAATTTATTAAAACTCTTCACCCTCATGGGTGGTGTTCTTTACATGACTGAAACCCAAACACAATCATGTATGTAATCAAGGTGTTTAAATAAAAAAAAAAAACTCTTCACCCTCAGTTCTTAATCTACTAGGCATCAAGACTGACCTTCTACCCCAACGAACCAGTACTCAGCACCTGAACAAAGGGACATCCACTCAAACCCACACCTCGTCCCCGGCAGAAAAAGACAACCAACACCCCTACTGACTCATGCTGTGTGACTCTCCCTACCAACTTATCCTAACGTGGACTGTTGGTGGATACTGGACTTAGCCCTAAAAGGAATCCCATTGCAAGAACTTTACACAAGACCCCCCCCCCCTCAAATCTTTTACCAATCTCAGGAAGGGCAGGGTATGTGATGAAAAGGTGCCTAGGAACCCACACCCCACAAGAAAATCTCAAAGGCAATGGGGAAACATATACTTCCATCATAAGAATAAGACCTGTATAACACTACCTCTTTATATTTTATTTCATTTTATTTAAAAATCATTCTTCACTATACATATGTGAGCAAATATATATATTTTTTTATTTCTACTTTTATGTTTTTTGGGTGTGTGACTTGTTTCTCTGTTCTTTTCACCTCCAAATGCACCAGCAATATAATTAAGCACCAGTTCTTCCTGCAAAGGCACACTAAAAAAGGGAAAATCCCATCTATATAAACAAGCTCTTATCTACTAGAGATAAGAACTCATACTTATTTACAATATAGGGGAATCTCCCACCTTAAAAATATGTCACGTGGATCCATCTTAGACGCCAGAAGATTATACACCGACCGTCCAGACCTCAATCCTGAACCCCAGACATAGAATCGACACAGTTCTTCACAACAGCTAGAGAAACCAAAGCCCACCTGGGACATCCTGAATACTACTCGATCTTCAACATGTGCCAATTCTAATATGATATCCTGAAAATGAGGAAATTGGGAACAAATGGACATAAGAATAGGAATCCTACCTTACCAACTAATGATAAAACAAAATCGGAAGACTTACCACACTGTGGGCTGTGCAAAAGGCAAGAACGTGATCTACAGATGACCAGCTGATAGAACCATGACCGGGCAGTATGTATTCTGGGACCAACAAAAAAACCCTAGTCTAGGGTTTGGTCTATGTCCTGCACAACAATCATGACCTCTAATTCCAGAGTCCCGACTGAGGCAATTGCAACTGAACGGGTCTTCTGGAAACATAACAAAAGACGATATCCCAGGTCCATCCGAGTTTCAGCGCAAAGGCCAAGACCACTAACCACAGAGGACAGATTAAAATGACATCAAGGAAACAGAACCTCTAAAATCACAAAGAAAGTCTTCATCATAAGTTCCACTCCTTGACCTGTGCACAGACTGAGACCTCTAGATTTAGAGGTCTGTTTTTATCATCCAGATTGGAGCAGAAGTCTTCCATACAGCACAAAAACACCAAGGGGAGAGTAAATGAACGTGAAAGGAGTCTATAGATAATCCCATGACAATATATTCCAAGGGTATGGAAACCCTGTATCTCTTAGGCCAAGGGGATTCCCGTTTCGGATGACCCCAACATTTACAGTGCCTATGCAGGGTCGGGAGAAGAGACAAAAAACACTAAATAATCTTTTTTTTTATTTTTTTTATTTTTTTCTTATTTTCTTAATCTAGTTTTGATAGATTTCTTTGTTTTTGGGTAGATATTGAAGTAGTTGTCCATTTTTTAATTATATATTTACCTTTTTCTTTCTTCTTTTCTCTTCTTCCTTCTTGTGCCTCGTCATATTCCCTATCTCAAGACCATGGCAACTATGTGGTGCATATTTTTAGTGCTGCAGTGTTCACTGGATATCTTATTTGATTCCTCTTTTTGAAGTGCTGTGGTGTATCACCTTCTTCTTTTCCCCATCGTCCCTCAAACCAAGGATGAGAGCCTCTAGAATGACTCTGCTCATAGTCAGCGTAGTCGATTTTTACCCCATTATATTACCTTTCTCTTCCTCAAATAAAACCAATAACTTGATCTTTCTAGTCCTGCCTCCCAACTAGAGGGGGCAGTAATGGAGGCACCAAGACCAAACAGTTATAAGACCACTAAGTAATTAACTAGACACAGAAGGGACCATGCATTCTAGCAGCCCATGGGGGTGAGAGTGGAGGATATGGGAGGCAGGATGGGAGCGGTTGTGGGAGGACAATTTGGTGATGGGAATTCCCCTGATTCAATGTAAATAGGTACCTGGAATATTATTGTGAATGATATGTAAGCCACTATAATTAAAATAAAAATTATATTAAAAAATAAGTTATTAGTGGTATATAAAATTAAGTATAATTTAACAATGGGAAATATTATAAAATTTATAGTTAGAATGTATCATCATTATGTCTACAACTGTACAATATTAGAGAGTATGCTTATGTCAACAGTATATGCAAGACATTATGCTAGACAGTATAGAATACCACATGATATGCAGTGCCACATGATTGGCACACACTGGTTTGTGGCACATGACTATACATTAAGTTAAATATTATTTAGCCATAGGAAAATGGAGAACTTGTTAAATGTGAGAACATGGATTGAACTAAGTGAAATAAATCTAACAAAAATAAATCTAACAAAAAGAGAAATAAAGTGGAGAGATAGCACAGTGGTAGAACATTGGCCTTGTATGCAGCAGACTTGGGATGGACCTGGGATTGATTCCTGGCATTCCATCTGGTCCCCTGAGCCAGCAGGAGCAATTTCTAAGCACAGTTCCAGGAGTAAGCACTGAGCACCACAGGATGTGGCCCAATAAAAGAAAAGAAAGAAAAAATAAAAGAAAAAGGAAAGGAAAAGGAAGGGAAGGGAAAGGGAAGGGGAGGAGAGGACAGGGGAGGGGAGGAGAGGAGAGGAGAGGAGGGGTGGGGAGGGGAGGACAGGAGAGGAGAGGAGAGGAGAGGAGAGGAGAGGAGAGGAGAGGAGAGGAGAGGAAGAAGAAAAATATTTTTAAAAAACAAAAGAAACAGTGATACATACTGGTTGCCAGGGTACGGAATGAAAAATGAGCAAAATGAGTGAAGGATCAAAAGGTACAAACTTGGAGTTATAAAATAAGTCATGGTATTCAGTGTGAAATATGGTGACCATTTTTTTTACTATTTTAATATATACAAATATTGAATAATATAAAAGAAAATAATGCCAATGGTCTTTTTTCCAGGTAGTTTGGCATAGGCTAATAACTCTGGGGCCTCTTAAAATGGAGGTGGACAGATTCCCCTTTTTGCATGAAGGCACAGTTAGCACACTGTCACACCCACAACCTCCTACAAAAAAGGTCCATAATTTAACCTTATCAAACTGCAAACTACCAAATTTTTTCAAGATCTATAGATACTAGACTTGGTGGCTACAAGTGAGACTTGGTGGCTACCATATGAGACCTCAGAATTTCATAGGACTGTCATACAAGTATGATCACGGCAAATCTGATGGGAAATTTACATAGATCCTAAACAGTAACACAGAAGTTCAACTAGCACCAACCACAGCCCAGTAAATCCTTAGACACTAACTTTAGTAACACCATGGAGAGATGTAACAATCATTTAAAATTGATCTGTGTTGATCTAAGTTTTGATAATTCTATTTGTCTTTTTGTTCTGACCAACAATATAAAGTAAATTTGTGCCTGTACAACAGAAGGCTCTGATGGTGGGTGGGAGATTGGAAACACTGGTGAATGTAAAGTTATACTAGTGATGGCATTGATGTTTGAACATTCATTGCCTGAATCTACTGTATTATTACTTATTGCCTGAAACAACTTTGTAAATCATGTTGTTAAAATAAAAAAATTAATATATCAAATCATAATTTTATGCCTGAAATTAACACAGTATGCCATACCATATACTAGCTTCAAGTATACATACATAACAAATATATTTTATATATAAATACCAGAAAACAGAATATAAATAGACAAATAAAAATATGAATGATGGTTTTCTTTATGTCATATTTCTTTTATCAATAAAAAGAAAATAAAGCAAACTATCTCATTTCACTATCTTTACCATGGAGCTCATCAAGCTCAAAACCCACCCCTCTTAAGTATCAGTTTATACTTGTACATAGGTAATATTTGATAAATAACTGTTAAGTAACTTGATTGTGCTTACTTCTTATTATACCATAAGAAACAAAAATCATACAAAATAAGAAATAGAGGGATACCAAATAAAGTAAAAGGAAGTAAACTCACTTTAAGAAGTGTACATACACTTTGAAGAACAAAAGTAAATTATATATACCAGTCAATAAAGTTTTTTCTTATTCTAAAAATTTCAACTTTTCAGGGCTGGAGATATATGTGTAAAGTCACTTTTTTTTCATGTGGCTAACCTTGTTTTGATCTCTGGCACAACATATATTCCCCAGAGCAGTGCCTGGAGTCATCTTTGAACACAGGGTCCTGGGTAAGCCACTAAGTGTGTCCCCTCAAATATATTTTTATTCATATGCATATTTATAAATTAAAATTACACTTATTCATATTTAGAAGTATTTTAAGACATTTTTGCCTATGTGACTCTTAATCAGAATAAAAACCAATATTCTCTTCAGTAGTCACAGCTATCATTGTCTTTATTAAATGTGAGCAAAGTACACACTTTACAAAGATAGTTTTATGTACAATAGGTTTACATTTTATAATTCAGAACAGTCACTGTTGATAACATTTACTGAACTCATAAAATTTTACTATTACAAATACCCATAAAATCTAAAAATGCCACCATATTGTGGAACAAGGATTCGTGAAACCCCAGGTTACACTGCTGTCAATGATTCCAGGTGTTGATGGCTTGATAAAGCTATTGCTGTGAGTCTATGACTGGCTTGGTACATTCTAAGACAATGTCTCTGATTTTATCCACATTCATCAGTTCTGAGTCATTTCACTTTTTGAACAGAACATCACTACCTTTTCCAAAACTTAATCATATTTTTACATCAGGGCCCTGTTACAGCATGCAAGTCAGACAGTTCTAAGATAAACAGTTGGTTAGTCAGATGGCTAATAAAAGCTTAACTGCTGAGTTTACATCTTGCTGTGTGGACATTATAGTCAGACACATCTGGGTCCTGAGAAATAAATCAGAGGCTACAAATGTCCTGCAGGCACATTTATAGACAACTTACCAGGGACCATTGAGATGATTTTTTAATCAATGTCTAAATAAGTTGTAGCAATTGGAAGAAACCAGCTAAAAGGTCATGATCCAGGGAACAGGAGACTGGCCATAGTCTACTAGACATGTAGCCCCTTGAAGTTTTTTTTTTTAATTTCTATTTTGAACAAAGTGGATTAAAAATCTTTAACAGTAATTTTTAAGTACATAGTAACATTGAATCAGGGGCATTCCCACCACCAATGTTGTCCTTCCTCCACCCCTGTTCCCAGCATGTATCTAAGATGTTATCCCATATCCCTCTCCTTTTCCTACAGGGTTGTTAGTATAAGTGATCCCCTCTGTTTCTAGCATGTTGTAGATTGGGTGTCTATTCTGTTGTCACTGGCTTTGGATTTGGGGTTTAAGTCTGATCATTTTTTATTTCTACTTAATATAACTATCTGGTCTTGGTACCCTCCATTATATACACCCTCAGTTTGTGAGGCAGAACAAGATGGTTCAAATTATGTGGTTCTTTTTGAAGGAAAGAAAAAATAAAATAAAAGGGGCAAAAATCAAACAAGCAAAAAATGGAAGGAGTCCTTCTAGAGGCTATAATATCAATTTAAGAGAAGAAAGGGGAAAAGGAAGAAAAAATAACAACAAAACTAAAAGAAATTTAAAAAAAACTTGAAAAACACCACAGCAATAAATATACCACCACACAATAACCACAGTCCTGAAATAAAACAAAACAAAGCAAAAAAAAGAAAGAAAGAAAGAAAGAAAAGAAAAGAAAAGAAAAGAAAAAAAGAAAACCCATAGGAAAAAAACAAGCAAACAACAACAATAACAAAATTAAAAAAATTTAAAAAGTTAATTTGTGCTTCTCTTTTTTTTTTTTTTTTTTTGCATTGGCACAGTAAATATTGGGGAAATTAGAAAGGGAATTCCCTTGGCTTAAGAGATACAGGGTTTCTCCACCCTTAAAGCGTACTGTCATGGGAATAACTACAGGCTCCATACATGTTCTTTTACTCTCCCCCTTGGTCCTCTGGAAACTTTCCACTCCATCGTGGATAATAAAATCCTGCCTCTGTAGCTAGAGATCTTGTATTTGCACAGGTCAAAGGATGGAGTCTAGGATGGCCTCTTTCTTTATGGTTCTAAGAATTCTGTTCCATCACTGTTGTTTTAATCAATCTTCTGTAGTTTGTGGTCTTGGTTTTTGCCCCGATCCTAGGACAAAGCATAGAATAGAGTATTTCCTTTTGTTTCCAGAGGTTCTGCTTGGTTGCAGTTGTCTCAGTCAGACCTCTGGAGTTAGAGATCTTAGTTGTTGTGCAGATCATAGGCCAAGGCCTAGACTAGAGTCTTTATTTATTGGTCCCAGATAAGTTCTGCCCAGTCATGGTTATCACAGTCAGTCTTCTGTACATAGTGAAGTTGGCTTTTGTACCAAAAAAGATTAGACCAAGTTGTTGCCATTTCCTCATTATGAGGATGTCATATCAAAACTGGCACATGCTGGTGTCAGACCAGCATTAAGAATGTCCCAGAGGGAGTTTGGTTCCTGAAGCTGTTGCATAGAACTGTGTCAGTTCTATGTCTAAGATCTAGGGTTCAGGGTTGAACGGTCACTGTCTAATCACACAGAGTCTAAATGGGACCACATGACATATGTTCAAGTTGGGAGGTGCCTCTGTATTGTAAAGTATATGAGTTCCTATCCCTATTAGATAAGAGCTTGTTTTTATACATAAAATTTCCCCTTTTTTTTTAGTATGCCTTTGCAAGAAGAAATGATGGTATATTATATTGCTGGTGCATTTGGGGGTGAGAGTGTCAGGCCCCATCATCTCTGTGCCCTGGTTTTGATCTGAGCTATTATCTCAGGCGATACTTTTTCTTGTAGGTTTTTGAATCAAGCAGAACCAAAACAAGTAGAGTTAAGGAAAAAGAAAAAACAAAAAAAAAAAACAAGACAATATATATATATACTCACATATATATGGGGAAAAAGAAATAAAAATAATTTTGAAAAATATTAAGGGAACAAACTGATGAAGAAGACTACCTTACATTTGGGGATAAACAGGTTAAGAGGTAGTATTATATTGGTCTTAAACTTATAAAGGAAATATAGGCTTCTCCATTGTCTTTTGAGATTTTCTTGTAGGGGGTGGAATCCAGAGCACATTTTCATCACACGCCCTGGTCTTATTGAGATTGAGAAACAATTTGTGGCAGAAAGGACTTGGGTAGAGTTCTTGCACTAGATAACCTTCTGGAGCTGGGTTCGGTATCAAACAACACTCCACATTTGGGGGGAGTGAGAAGGAGGGCCACAGAGCATGAATCAGCAAGGGTATTGGTTGTAGATTCTTGCTGGGGGATGAGATGTGGAGCTGAGTGGGAGTCCATTCACTTGGGAGCTGGGTGATGGCTTATTGGGACAGGAGGTCGGTCTTGATACCTAATGGGTTAAGAACTGCGGGAAAAGAGCATTAATAAGGCGGGATATCAGATTGGATATATGGGATGAAGGGATAGTAGGATTTCTGAAAGTGGAGAGGAGGGATAGTATGTAGGTGGTAGCCCCTTGAAATTTTGCCTAAACTCATAACCGCCATATTAAGTTACTTAAACATGTTCAAAAAAACTGTTTCTGGGTTTTTAAGAACACTTAACATTTAGACAATAGATTAAAGAAAACATTAGTTCTGTTCATCTAAAAATAAAAATTTTAAATCAGGAGGAAAAAAATACAAAATAGAAACTAAAAGAATAGAAATCTAAATAGTTTAATGTTGCTGACAAGCCATTTGTTCCTACTTGTAAGGATTGCCAGTTGATTTTCTACCTTCCTAAATCTTTGAAACAAAGCAAGCATTTACAAAGACCATGGCTACAGAATCACAAATTGAGAGTCTCT
The DNA here is from genome assembly GCF_024139225.1 of Suncus etruscus. Lineage (NCBI taxonomy): Eukaryota > Metazoa > Chordata > Mammalia > Eulipotyphla > Soricidae > Suncus > Suncus etruscus. The sequence continues at coordinate 121,940,420 of NC_064851.1, forward strand.
ACTGAGTTATTTATAACTTAGTAAAGAAATCAAACTGGAAATATTTTGATTTTTTTATCATCTTCAACACAACCTTTGTAGATGCACAACATTGTAAATGCACAGATAAAACTATTCTCTTTAAAGAAATTTCATAGCATTTACAATGCTAGGTAAGCCATAATTTAATATGATCCATTGATAATTAGATTATAAAGTTTCTTGATGCAGCAAAATATCACAATAAAACATGGCACAGGGAAGGGTGTTGCACCCTCAGTCCACTAGCCTGGAATCTCCAGCCTTCATCCCTATTGAGCAATGTGTTGTTAATTTTGTATCTCTTGTCCCCACCCTCACTCAGTAAAAGAATGTGCTCTGATAAAACTTAATCATGATAAGGGAAATGTGTGTGTGTGTGTGTGTGTGTGTGTGTGTGTGTGTGTGTGTGTGTGTGTCTAGTTCTGACATTTTTACAAAGGCAGGATGTTAGCCAACTGCATCAACCACTTAGAAAAATAGAACATACATTTTCGGTTGACTTTTTTTTTGTTTCAAAAGTCGTCTTATATGCCGGCAAATATGGGTAATGAGGAACAGGGTTTGGGGCTTGAGTTTTATATTGGTGATGTGGGAGAGATGTGTAGCTATAAACCCAAAGAAGCACCCTCTCAACAACACTGAAGATTTAAGTGGCAACCACCAAATTTTGTAATGTGCCTGTGAAGATAACAGGCAGGGAGTGAAGAGTAAGGGGAGTCACAGGTGAATGAATTTGAGAACACTGGTGATAGGAGTTGACACTGGTGGTGGGATTAGTATTAAAATTTGATATGCCTAAAATGCAACTATCAAAAATGTTGTAAATCATTTTTTAAATTAAAAACATTTAAAAATAAAATAAAATTATTTAAATGGGGAAAAAAAATACCTAAGATATAGAAAGTATGCTGCTCCTCTTAAAGTCTAACAAGTTCAGTTGACATTGTCCTTTTATGGAATAACCCCTTTTGGGCAGCTTAGGCCACCTGTACTCTATATAACCCCCTGCAGTACTCAATAAAGATGGGACTGCCTTAACAGAATCCCCTATGTGTCTGTGTATGCTCTCTTACACTGCGGCGAGATCTTTCCATCCTTCCAACCTCCTTTTCAAGCCCCCTGTGTTCCTGATTCCCCACCTTGCTGGCCAAGTTAGTGCCGGGACTCTCTAGGATTGCCAACAGAAGGGGAAAAGAAAGGGAAAAAAAATTTTAAAAAGGACACTTAACTAAATTCTTTTGAAAAAAATATCAAGGTAAGTAAAGAGGTAAATAAAGAGAAACAATAAAGTTAACATTATGAGTCAAATATCTGCTGCTACAAGATTTATGAGTTGGGATGTAAAACGTTAGTACAAACTCCTGAAATAGTGAGATACGTAACTCAAGACATGTGAAAAATGTCCTTGAAAGGGAGAGAGTTCATGCTATGTTTGGAGACATAAAGCTTGTATTAAAATTCATCCCATACCTGCTGCCATGTCGGCTCCTTTGCCAGCTCCAAGACTCATTTTATTCTTGAAAGAGATGTAAATGTAAGTGTAGCCATGAAAAGTCACAGATATACCCAGCTCACAGTTGAAAACTAGTGCATTTCAGAAGGAAGGATGGGCCAAATCTCTGGTCTGCCAAAGCCTTGGCAGCTACACCCACAACCCACAATCATCACTATGCCAATGGCCCAACTTCACTGTTTTACCACTGATCTCTCCAGAGACACCTAAACCACCCTAATCCACCAAATCTTTATGTATGCTAATATTTGGGCTGAGAATACTAGTCTCTGATCAGAGAGAATGTGGGGCCTCCCCCTTCTATGCTCCAGAAGCCCATGACATACCATGGCCCACCACCATGTCAGCCACAGAATTTGGAATTCCTGTAGCATGTGACTGCATATGCATCTACTTGACACCTCCAAATTTTTTAATACTCACTCTCCAGTAATATAACACCAAATTAGATGTGAAAGTAGCACAGAAGCCAGCTAAGGTTAACAAACAAAACCAGCAGCATATAATTGTCAACTATCTGCAAACAGCCTAATAATAGTTTAGACAATGACTTAATAACCACATTGTGTAATACAAAATTTTTTACAAATTTTCTTTTGCTAAAGTATTTTTCAATAGTTCCTTTATGTACTATTATAATTAGTTGTAAACAAGCAATATAAAGTAGATTATTTTGTGGCTGCAAAGGAGGCAAGCTTGGGGATTGCTGGTAATCCAGGGATTGTTACACTGGTGGTAGGCTTGGTATTGCAACATGAAATACAAGAAACAAGTGTATTATGACAAACTATGTAAATCATGGTATTTAAATAAAGCAATAAACTGTTTTTTAAAAAGACCTGTGTTAAAATTGATGAATTACTAGTATCTTAATGAGATTCAAAAAAGTTATACAAATATATCAATCAGTATATAAATGCAATGGCAGTGAGGTGAGGTTGAATTGCTATATTTAGAATATATCTTGAATACTCATTGCAAAAATCAAATAATTATAGTTGAAACACAATGTTTAGGAAATATACTGATGCCCATTCAATGGGGCTTTCTTGGAGAAATGTCAGTTGGGTGGGACTGTTGTTTTTGTTTTTTGTGACTGTTACAGCCCATCATATGGAAAAGGAGACAATGATCAAAACAAAACCAATCCCTAAAGAAGCACATAAGTGGCAGGCTTCCGTATATTCCTTTCCCTTCTCAAACCTTCCACTTATCCCATTTACTCACACACTTAAGATTTCCAACACTTTTTAGAAAATTCTCAACCTAGTACCAAACTTTAAAAAAAACTCCTCCATAAAATTAATGAGCACTTAATTTTTTCCTTTGCATTACAAAATTAATGGCTGGTTCATTATATTTTTTTAGTTTATTTAAACAACTTTATTACATACATGATTGTGTTTGGGTTTCAGTCATGTAAAGAAAACCACCCATCACCAGTGCAACATTCCCATCACCAAAGTCCCAAATCTCCCTCCTCCCTACCCAATCTCCGCCTGTACTCTAGACAGACTTTCTATTTCCCTCGAACATTCTCATTATTAGGATAGTTCAAAATGTAGTTATTTCTCTAACTAAACTCATCCTGTTTGTGGTGAGCTTCATAAGGTGAGCTGTTACTTCCAGCTCTTTTCTCTTTTGTGTCTGAAAGTTATTATTGCAAGAATGCCTTTCATTTTTCTTAAAACCCATAGATAAGTGAGACCATCCTGAGTCTTTCTCTCTGTCTCTGACTTATTTCACTCAGCATAATAGATTCCGTGTCCATCCATGTATAGGAAAATTTCATGACTTCATCTCTCCTAACAGCTGCATAATATTCCATTGTGAATATGTACCACAGTTTCTTTAGCCATTGATCTGTTGAAGGGTATCTTGGCTGTTTTCAGAGTCTTGCTATGGTAAATAGTGCTGCAATGAATATAGGTGTAAGGAAGGGATTTTTGTATTGTATTTTTATATTCTAAGGGTATATTCCTAGAAGTGGTATAGCTGGGTCGTATGGGAGCTCAATTTCCAGTTTTTGGAGAAATCTCCATATTGCTTTCCATAAAGGTTGAACTAGATGGCATTTCCATCAGCAGTAGATAAGTGTTCCTTTCTCCACATCCCCACCAACACTACTTGTTCTCATTCTTTGTGATGTGTGTCAATCCTTGGGTTTGAGGTGGTACCTCATAGTTGTTTTGATTTGCATCTCCCTGATGATTACTGATGTAGAGCATTTTTTTCATGTGTCTTTTGGCCATTTATATTTCTTCTTTGTCAAAGTGTCTGTCCATTTCTTCTCCCCATTTTTTGATGGAATTAGATGTTTTTATCTTGTAAATTTCTGTCAGTACCTTGTATATTTTGGAAACTAGCCCCTTATCTGATGGGTATTGGGTGAATAGTTTTTCCCACTCAGTGGGTGGCTCTTGTATCCTGGGTGCTATTTCCTTTGAGGTGCAGAGCTTCTCAGCTTAATATATTCCCATCTGTTAATCTCTGCTTTCACTTGCTTGGACAGTGCAGTTTCCTCCTTGAAGATGCCTGTAGTCTCAATGTCCTGGAGTGTTTTGCCTATGTGTTGTTCTATATATCTTACGGTTTCGGTCTGATATCGAGGTCTTTAATCCATTTGGATTTTACCTTTGTACATGGTAAAAGGTCTAAGTTCAACTTTTTGCAAGTGGCTAGCCAGTTGTGCCAACACCACTTGTTGAAGAGGCTTTCTTTGCTCCATTTAGGATTTCTTGTTCCTTTATCAAAAATAAGGTGATTGTATATATGGGGAGCATTCTCTGAGTATTCAAGCCTATTCCACTGATTGAGGGCCTGTCTTTATTCCAATACCATGCTGTTTTGATAACTATTACTTTGTAGTACAATTTAAAGTTGGGGAAAGTAATTCCTCCCATATTCTTTTTCCCAATGATTGCTTTAGCTATTATAGGGTGCTTATTTCAAAAGTGCCTGATCCACTTCTTTGAAGAATGTCATGGGTATCTTTAGGGAGATCGCATTAAATCTGTACAATCCTTTGGGAAGTATTGCCATTTTAATGATGTTAATCCTGCCAATCTATGAGCAAGGTATGTGCTTCCATTTCCACGTGTCCACTCTTATTTCTTGGAGCAGACTTTTATAGTTTTCTTTGTATAGGTCCTTCACATTTTCAGTCAAGTTGATTCCATGATATTTGAGTTTGTGTGGCACTATTGTGAATGGGGTTGTTTTCTTAAGATCCATTTCTTCCTTATTACTATTGGTGTACAGAAAGGCCATTGATTTTTGTGTGTTAATTTTGTAGCCTGCCACCTTGCTATATGAGTCTATTGTTTCTAGAAGCTTTTTCATAGAGATTTTAGGGTTTTCTAGGTATAGTATTATGTCATCTGCAAACAGTGAGAGCTTGACTTTTTCCTTTCCTATTTATTTCCCTTGATATCTTTTTCTTGCCTAATCACTACAGCGAGTACTTCCAGTGCTATATTGAATAGGAGTGGTGAGAGAGGACAGCCTTGTCTTGTGCCAGAATTTAGAAGGAAGGCTTTTAGTTTTTCTCCATTGAGGACAATATTTGCCTCTGGCTTGTGGGAGATGGCCTTAACTATATTGAGAAAGGTTCCTTCCATTCTCATCTTGCTGAGAGTTTTGATCAAGAATGGGTGTTAGACCTTATCAAATGCTTTCTCTGCATCTATTGATATGATCATGTGATTTCTATTTTTCTTGTTGTTTATGTTGTGTATTATGTTGATAGATTAATGGATGTTAAACCAGCCTTGCATTCCTGAGATAAAACCTACTTGATCGTAGTGGATGATCTTCTTAATGAGGCATTGAATCCTATTTGGCAGGATTCTTTTAAGGATCTTTGCATCTATATTCATCAGCGATATTGGTCTATAATTTTCTTTTTTGGTAGCATCTCAGTCTTGTTTAAATATCAAGAGGATGTTGGCTTCATAAAAGCTATATGGAAGTGTTCCTGTTTTTTCGATTTCATGAAAGAGTCTTGCCAGGATTCATAGAAGTTCCTCTTGAAAGGTTTGAAAGAATTCATTAGTAAATCCATCTGGGCCTGGACTTTTGTTTTTGGGCAGACATTTGATTACTGTCTTAATTTCCTCAATAGTGATGGGGGTGTTTAGATATGCTACATCCTCTTCATTCAACTATGGAAGATTATAAGAGTCCAAAAATTTATCCATTTCTTCCAGGTTTTCATTTTTAGTGACATAGAGTTTCTCAAAGTTGTTTCTGATTACCCTTTGGATCTCTACCATATCAGTAGTGATCTCTCCTTTTTCATTCCTAATACGAGTTATCAAGTTTCCTCTCTCTCTTTCTTTGTTAGTTTTGCCAGTGGTCTATCAATTTTGTTTATTTTTTTCAAAGAACCAACTTCTGCTTTCGTTGATCTTTTGGATTGATTTTTGGGTTTCCACTTCATTGATTTCTGCTCTCAGCTTTGTTATTTCCTTCTGTCTTCCTATATTTGGGTCCTTTTGTTGAACACTTTTTAGTTCTATGAGCTGCGCCATTAAGCTATTCAGGTATGCCCCTTCTTCTTTCCTGATGTGTGCTTACAAAGCTATAAATTTTCCTCTCAGTACCACTTTTACTGTGTCCCATAGTTCTAATAGCTTGTATCTCCATTGTCATTTGTTTCTAGGATGGTTTTGATTTCCTCTTTGATTTCATCTTGGACCCACCGGTTATTCAGTATGAGGCTGTTTAATTTCCAGGTATTAAAGTTTTTCTTCTCTGTCCCTTTGTACTTCACATATAATTTCAGGGCCTTGTGGTCAGCAAAGGTAGCCTGCAAAATTTCTATCCACTTGATATTATGGAGGTATGTTTTATGTGCTAGCATGTAGTCTATCCTGGAGAATGTCCTAAGTACATTAAAAAAGAATGTGTATCTGGGCTTCTGGAGGTGGAGTGTCCTGTATATATCTACTAGGCCTCTTTCTTCCATTTCTCTCCTCAGGTCTAGTATATTCTTGTTGGGTTTCAGTCTGGTTGACCTATCCAGTGTTGACAAAGCCGTGTTAAGGTCCACTACAATTATTGTGTTGTCATTGATATTATTTTTCAGATTTGTCAACAGTTGTATTAAATATATTGCTGGCTCCTCATTCGGTGCATATATGTTTAGGAGAGTGATTCCTGCTGTACATATCCCTTGATTAATACAAAATGTCCATCTTTGTTCCTTGCAACTTTCCTAAGTATAAAGTTTGCATCATCTGATATTAGTATGACCACTCCAGCCTTTTTATGGGTGTTGTTTGCTTGGATGATTTTCCTCCAGCCTTTTATTTTGAGTCTATGTTTGTTCTGACTATTCAGGTGCATTTCTTGTAGGCAGCAGAAGGTTGGATTGAGTTTTTTGATCCATTTAGCCACTCTGTGTCTTTTAACTGGTGCATTTAGTCCATTGACATTGAGAGAAAAATTGTCCTGGGAGTTAGTGCCATCTTTATATCGAAGTTTGGTGTGTCTATTGGTCAATCTTGTCTTAAACTAGACAGTTCAGTTTTTCTTTTAAGGATGGTTTTGAGTCTGTAAAGTTTCTGTGCTGTTGTTTGTCTGTGAAACCATGTATTGTTCCTTTAAACCTGAAAGTGAGTTTTGCTGGGTGCAGTATTCTAGGCGAAGCATTTATTTCATTGAGTTTCGTCACTATGTCCCACCACTGCCTTCTGGCCTTGAGTGTTTCCAGTGACAGGTCTGCAGTAAATCTCAAGGATGTTCCCTTGAATGTAATTTCTCTTTTTGATCTTGCTGATTTCAGAATTCTGTCTCTATCTCTGGGATTTGTCATTGTGATTAAGATGTGTCTTGGGGTGTTTTTTTCTGGGGTCTCTTTTAGTTGGTACTCTTTGGGCATGCAGGATTTGATTGCATGTATTCATTAGCTCTGGTAGTTTCTCTTTAATGATGTTCTTGATTGTTGATTCTTCCTGGAGATTTTCTTCCTGGAGATTTTCTTCCTGAGTCTCTGGAACTCCAATGATTCTTAAGTTGTTTCTGTTGAGCTTATCATCGACTTCTATTTTTATCTGTTCCCATTCTTTGAGTAATTTTTCCATTATTTGATCATTTGCTTTGTCTTTTTTCCAATTTCTTCTGCTGTATGGAATTGTTATTCATCTCATCTCCCAGTGTACTAATTCTATCCTCAGCTGCTGTTAATCCATGGGAAAGCTCAGCCATGTTTTTCTTCAATTCATCTACTGAGTTTTTCAGACCTGTTATTTGACCTGAATTTTCAGTTTGGAGTTTTCTGATTTCTGTCTTCATTCTCTTGATTCTTATTAGTGTTCTCTTCTATACTTTCTTTGAGTTCTTTGAACATCTTCCATATTGCCACTCTAAACTCCTTATCTGAGAGACTGACTAGTTGGTTGGTCATGTTCAAGTCATGAGAGTTGCCATTATCATTCTCTTTGTCTGGCGCTGGCCTGCGTTGTTTCCCCACTGTCACACTTTTATTGTGGGTTTTTCTACGTGTTGTGGTAAATGATGTGCACGGCCGGGAAGTGAAGCAGAGAGGCCGTGCTCCTCTGGCTCCACCCTTTCTGGGCTTGTAAACTCACCTCTAGGGAAGATCCAGGGAAGGCAAACCATCCGCAGATGAGCCACACACAGAATGAAATGAGGCCAAAAATGGAGCACAGCAGAGAAGACAGGCAGATAGTGGTGCTGGCATCTGAGTTCCAGCAGAGTTCAGTGGCTTCCCCTTTCTGGGCTTGTAAACTCACCTTTAGGGAAAGCTCCAGGGAAGGCAAGCCGTCTGCAGATGAGCCACACACAGGATGAAATGAGGCCAAAAATGGAGCACAGCACAGAAGACAGGCAGAGAGGGGTGCTAGCATCTGAGTTCCAGCAGAGTTCAGTGGCTTCCCCTTTCTGGGCTTGTAAACTCACCTCCAGGGAAGGCTCTAGGGAAGGTGAGCCGTCTGCAGATGAGCCACACACAGGATGAAATGAGGCCGAAAATGGAGCACAGCACAGAAGACAGACAGATAGGGGTGCTGGCATCTGAGTTCCAGCAGAGTTCAGTGGCTTCCCCTTTCTGGGCTTGTAAACTCACCTCCAGGGAAGGCTCTAGGGAAGGTGAGCCGTCTGCAGATGAGCCACACACAGAATGAAATGAGGCTGAAAATGGAGCACAGCACAGAAGACAGGCAGATATGGGTGCTGGAGTCTGAGTTTTAGCAGAGTTCAGCGACTTCCCCTTTCTGGGCTTGTAAAGTCAGCCATATCTTACTCACTCACTCACTCGCTGGGTAGCTTCAGAATGCAATTTTTGGGGGGTTCGCTTCCCAGGGCTCTAAGGAGAGCATCAAGGATTCAGAAAAGACATAGAAGCACAGGACAGGGCTCCCTTCGAATCCTCAGTTTCCTCAGAAGTAGCACAGCAAGGCAGAGACACCACAGGTGAAGCATTCAGCACGTCACCTGGCAGTCCCCACAGTCAGCCATTTCTTACTCCATTGTCTAGCTTTTCAACTACAAATATACTTTCTAGTAACAAATAGGTACTATAATAATAAATTAATATAACTATAATAAGTTGTAATCAGATCCCAGAGGTAGAAATAAGTTTTCCAATCATTAAAAGGTAAACATTGAGAATAATAAAATTTTCATAGCTTCTCTTTGCATCCTGTGGGAAAATAAAATAGTTTTATATAAAAATTATAATCAGAGTTATTTAAAATAGTATAACAATAGATCTCAAAGAAAAACAGGTGATGGAACATAAGCATGCTTATGTTACAATTTCTATTTAAATAAGTCCTAAAGGAGGTGACTTTTCCCAAAATCATATGAATGGTTAATAGACATATAAAGGAAAACTTAAGGTCATTTATTCATAAGGAAATGCAAAACAAACAGCGAGATATTATCTCATACCAATAAGAATAAGATACTCCTAAAGATTGTGAACAATCAGTGTTAGCAGAGATGTGAGAAAATAACTCTGAGTCACTGTTTTGGGAATATTGTCTGGCTCACTCCCTATGAAAAGCAGTAGAGAGAAATGTAAAAATAGAACTTCCATATGACCCAGAGATACCATAGAAGATTCTACCTCCAAAACACAAAAATCGGCAATTAAAAAGAATATACACATTCATGTTCCTAACGGTATAATAACTAGGATAATAAATAACCTTTAATGTCCAAATCTAGATGAATGGGCCAAGTAGCTGTGATATATGTAAACAATTTAATAAAATGAAGCTATGAGAAAAAATAAAATTATGCAGTTTACAAATGTGGATGAAAATGGATGGTATCTGTAACTTCCAGCCCTTCTCTCTTTTGTGTCTGAAAATTATTATTGCAAGAATGTCTTTCATTTTTCTTAAAACCCATAGATAAGTGAGACCATTCTGCATTTTTTTCTCTCTCTCTGACTTATTTTACTCAGCCTAATAGATTCCATGTACATCCATGTGTAGGAAAATTTCATGACTTCATCTCTCCTGACAGCTGTAGCTCACCTCATGAAGCTCACCACAAACAGGGATGAGTTTAGTTAGAGAAATAACTACATTTTGAACTATCCTAATATCAGATGATGCAAACTTTATACTTAGGAAAGTTGTAAGGGACAAAGATGGACATTTTGTATTAATCAAGGGATATGTACAGCAGGAAGAAATCACTCTCCTAAACATATATGCATCGAATGAGGGGCCAACAAAATATTTAATAAAATTGTTGACAAATTTGAACTATCCTAATAATGAGAATGTATGAGAGAAATAGAGTCTAGAGTACAGGTGGGGGTTGGGTGAGGAGGAGGGAGATTTGGGACATTGGTGATGGGAATGTTGCACAGGTGGTATTCTTTACATGACTGAAACCCAAACACAATCATGTATGTAATCAAGGTGTTTAAATAAAATATATTTTAAAAAAAAAGAAAATGGATGGTATCATAGAAGCAAAATAAACCTGAAGGAGGACAAATGCCTGATAGTCTGGCTTGCCTGTGCTATACAGTCACAAAAGGGGATGGAGTGGGGAATAGAAAGTACTGAGCAATGGAAAAACCCATAGGGCCGGAAAGATAGCATGGAGATACGGCATTTGCCTTGCATGCAGAAGGACGGTGGTTCAAATCCTGGCATCCCATATAGTCCCCTGAGCCTGACAGGAGCGATTTCTGAATGTGAAGCCAGGAGTAACCACTGAGCACTGCCAGATGTGATCCAAAAACCAAAAAAAAAAAAAAAAAAAAAAAACCCTTACAATAAAATACATAATCAATTACCAGGAGAAATAGAGTAGAAGAAAAGCAGACTAGGAAAAAATAAAAACACAGGGACAATTATAAAGGGTCAGGGGCACTTTGGAAGTGCTTGAGAATAGTTAACTTTTATATTATTACCATAAACTTTAATACTAATTTTTTATAAAGTAAAAATCTTAGGCATTTAAATAACCAAGCCAATTTATTTACTTATGTGAAAAAAGGCCTTATTATGTTCTCAATACATATATCCTAGGGTCATATATGTGTGTACATTTACATTAAATAATCTTACTTTAAATATATGACTATTTGAGAAAGAATTCACCATTAAGCTTGAGCTTAACACTTGTCTGGTAATAACAATCAAAGTAAGCATCCAATCTACAACAAGCTAGACACAGAGGGGACCACGTAGACTAGCAGCCCAGGGGTCAAAGGAAAGGATATGGGATGCATGCTGGGAACAAGGGTGGAGGGAGGACATCACTGGTGGTGGTAATGCCCCTGATTCAATGTCACTATGTACCTAAAATATTACTGTGAAAAGTTTGTAATCCACTTTGGTCAAAATAAAAATTATTTAAATAAAAAATAAAAATAAACATCCATACTACATGCTAGAATTTAATCTAATCTAAAATTTTGCATATGCACTATACTTTAGATACATAGTAAATGTACTATAACATACCTATGTAAATCAGGTGCTATAGAAAGATTCAAATCTTTATAAATGAAAAAACAATATGTTCAAGTAACATGCTCAGAAGACACAGCTTGGTCTATGACAGAGTGAGAAATTAATCTAGCTCATTTGGCTCCTGTGCTTCTCCACTATCACACAAAAAAGACACAAAATACAAAAACATTAATTGGAATAGATAATCCACAATATTAGTAATTGTGCTTTGAATTGCTGAATTCATTTGTTTAATTCATCCCTATGGAACACACCAATTTAATAGAATGGACAGGTAACAAGAGCTGACTAAACCTTCTGTTATTGTAATAATGACTTCATTGGATATACAATATTTTCACAAATATGCTTGCTACTCTACTTTTTCTTTTATCTTTCTTTATATTTCTTTTTAAACTTTCTTGTCTTCCTTTTTTATTTTTATTTTTATTTTTAATAACTTTTTTCTCCTTTACCTGGAAACAAATGTATTATGGTCATCTATGTGATGCTATTTTCTTTAAATAAAGTTTTATTTAAATATTCAACTATTTTCTTTAAATAAAGCAAGTAAAATAAGTATGGTGATTAAGTACAATAATTAGATTATTTCACTTTTGTCTTAAACAAGAATAATTAAAACAAAGGATTTGGTAAGCAACAACAAAACTTACTCCTAGAGGCAGAAAAACCATGGTGATCATCAGAGAGAAAAAGAAAAGAGAGTACTTAGTTTGATAAATATATATATACCAACAAATACATACAAAAAATTAAAGTGGGTTATGTCATAAACAATGTAAAATAGAATAATAAAAAATGGAAAATTTGGGGGCTGTAGCGGTGATGCAAGGGTAAGGCGTCTGCCTTGCCCACACTAGCCTAGGACGGACCATGGTTCGATCCCCCAGCATCCATCCCATATAATCCCCCAAGCCAGGAGCGATTTCTGAGTGCATAGCTATTCCTTCTTCCTCTTACTTTTATACTATCATTAACAGTTGGTGAAGTGGCTAATAGTACTGTTAGTGTAACTTGGACATTGTGGTGGATGGTATGTAAAATTTCATGGCAAACAGTGCAATCTCCAAGAACCCTCAGTTCTGCCAAGCATCGCAGTCCTTCCCAGTTCAATGTAAAAGAAATTTAAAATGGGTAAATGTACAGTGTTATCACTACATTTTTGTACCCACATATATGACATATCTGCTCTTCCTTCTCAATCCATATTCAGAATAGTTCTGCTCCCTTGAGTCTCTAATGCCATCACTAGTATCTTAACACCACAAGCCAATAGCTATATTCTGTTGATATTCCTATTTTGAATAACCAAAAGCAGCAGTTTCTCAGCCTTTTACAAACACTGGACCCTTCTGCTCTTGTTTCTTTCCTGTGGGCTCTCATATCCTATTTGCTGGATACCTAATCTCATGCTGTTGCTTCCCCTTTTACATGAGTTTTACCTAAAGCCCTAATGGAATATCCTGGGTGCCCAAATAGGGCTTTGTATCACACCCCCATTAAAAAATGCAGCCCTAAAGAAATTCCTAACCACACTTAATAGGCCTGTTCTGTTCTGCTACCTGAAATACAGTTGTATCTGAAATAAAGTTGCTTTTTGTTTTGTGGCTACAAATTGAACATTATTATCTTGCAACTCCCAAACCTGCTAGATCTCTGTCTGAATACCATATAATGAATGAATTAAAAACTCTGTGACTTAAACAGAGTTACAAGTCCACATTTTCCATGTGTCAGGAGTTAAGCAGAAGTCTAGGTATAGGGGCTGGAGCAATAGCATAGCGGTAGGGTGTTTGCCTTGCACACGGCTGATCCAAGATGAACCTTGGTTCAATCCCGGGCATCCCATATGGTCCCCCAGTGTCTGGCTTCCCCCAAAACACCAGCAATTTCTGAGCACATAGCCAGGAGTAACCCCTGAACATCACTAGGTGTGGCCCAAAAAACAAACAAACAAACAAACAAAAGAAGTCTAGGTAGAATGTCTACTAGTGTTGGCTTCCTGGTTTTTCCCTAATTAATACTCGTACTCCACCTTAGGGTGTGATCTGATGATGGGATATTGGATTATTTCCTACTTGGTATTCCTCTCCCACCTTAGGGTGTGGCCTGGTTCTTATTAGTAAAAGCAGGAGTCTGACGAAGGCAGATATTCATTTCTTCGTTCTTCTTCCACTACATTGCTTTTCTTCTCAGGAACAGAAAGCTTGGGTGGTTGAATTCCTTGCTGAGTGCTGAATTTCTTGAACCCATTCTTGTACCTTTTCACTGTGTGGATTATTTTGTGCATCAATGTTTGCTTCCAGACCTGCGTCTCACCAGATCCTCGTTTGGAGCCCTAGGTTCCACTAGCATCTCACAGATTAAATTAAGATGTCAGTAGTAGGATCACAAAGGGGATAAGACACAAACAGGCCTTATCCACTTCAATACTTGGTACATATGGTTCCTGTGCAGCCTCAGTGATCAATGATTCCCCGGAAGATCACAATTCTTTTCCAAGCTCAATTCTTTAGGCAGTTCAAAACAGGAGCTTTCATTCCCTCCAAACCAACAAAATAGTGCATCTCTGATTTCTAGTCCTTTACCAACTAGCTATGACTTAGTCTTCCATAATTGTGATGTACCTACAAAAGTGGTTTTGCATGAACACTTCCTGCTGTACTTTACTCTGGTCTTCTGAAGAATTCTAAGCCCTGTGGTTTCTTGACATTCTTGTCAGCACATCATACACATATTCTTTCACTCTGACAACAGCAGTTAGGGTCAATATTTTGTTCTCAGAAGCAACTTCATGACCATTCTCTCCCACCGGAAGTCTGAAGCTTCTTTCAAAGGCATTGCCTCATCTGAGTTCCAGAGCATAAGAGCCAAGATATGAATATAATATAACTTAGTCCTATATTTAGTCCTATATTAGTCCTCCCTCACATGAGCAGTTGGTTTTCCTTTCTATTCTACTTTCCAATGAATTTTTCTACTTCCTAAGTATATATATTTATACATTTAATAAATGTATAAATAAATAAATTTAAATATATTTTATATATGGAAATAATCTACATGCCAGATAATAGATAAATAACTAAAACAAGTATCACATACAAGTAGATAAAGTAGAATATTATTCGGTGTTTAAAAGAGAGGAAATCTTGTCATTTGAAATAATATGGATAAACCTGGAGAACATTACACTAATAAATAAAAATTAAGTGAAATAAAAAGACAAATGCATAATGTTATTTAGATGCTCAGTCAACAGTCAAATTCACAGAAGTGAATAATGGAATGAAGATTGCCAAAATCTGAGGGTGGGAAAATGGGAAGACACTGGACAAGAGGTAAATAGTTCCAGTTATGCCAAGAAGATCAGTTCTGGATATTCAGTCTAGTGTGCTTATTATTTATAATAATATATTTTAGATTCAAAGTTTTTCCATGGGCATAGATCCTGGATTCTCATCACACAATAAAAAGATACTTAAGGAAGGTTCTAGATATTTTAATTAGCTTGATTGTGGTAATTATTTTATAATATATACTGTATCAAATCATCAAATTGTACAGTGCAATAAAACTGAGAAAAAGACAGATTTGTTAGACAGCAACAATAAAAGACATTAAAAGCCAGTACAATGTTTGAAAGTGAAAAGAACTTTCAGAAACTAAGACAAGGCAGTAAAGAAAAGAATATACTCCAAGCATCACCAGGTGTGTTTCCTACCATTGCAGGTCCTGACCTGTTCTCCATTCTCTCACACAAGCACTAAACTGTCAGCTAATGTTGAGTGTGTCCCCTGAGTACTACTTAGGGTGCACCTTGCCCCCAAGAGAAAGAAAAAGATCATCCAAATTTAAATTTAAGAGCTCCTGTATCTGAACTAAAATTTTAGAGATTTAGAAAAACCACAAAGGGACATAAATCATCAGTGAACTAGTTTTTTACTTTATTTTCCTTCTCTTTTTCTTCCACTTTTCTCTTTCTTTTTCACTCTTGTGGTTATTATTTAGAGATTCATTTTTATTTTTATTTACCGGGTCCATTTTTTTCTTTTTTCTTCCATTTTTCTTTTCTTTTTTTTTCTCTTCGTTCTTTTTTTTTTGGTAGTTGTCACCAAAATTTTTTCTCCACTTTTTCTTACCCTTTATATCTCCAATGACGGTGGAATAGATCTACAACAAGCTGTAAAGTGGAGACCAGTAACACTAGCATACTGGGGGGTAGAGGGGGTAGAGGAGGGAGATATGGGATACATACTGGGAACAGGGGCAGAGGGAGGACAGCACTGGTGGTGGGAATGCCCCTCATTCATTGTCACTATGTACCATAAATGATGCAGTGAAAGATTTGTAATGCACTTTGGTCACAATAAAAATTAAAAAAAAAAAAAAAAAGGTGGCTACCACTCTTGAAAGCCTGGTAGATGTTTAAAATCCCACCAGATATTTTGTAAGAAATATGGCAAGCATTTCTTTTTCTGCTACGAAGTAACACAATACAAGAAAGGATTCCCTGGGTGCCCAGGGAAAGAGGCATTGTGACAAGAAGCAAAGTTGTTATGGAGGTCAGACTAAGCCAATGTTAAAGAAAAAGTTAAAATGACAAAGAAGATTGTGTTGAGGCTTTAATGTATTGAGTCAACTTAAAAAAGAGAGAGAGAATTCTGACCATTAAGAAATGTGTAACTTTGAACGAGGAGAGATTAAATTTTTTAAAGGAGTGAGGGAAAATAGTTTTAAGCTTCATCTTTCATTATGAAGTCTATAATATCTTAGGTTATGTAAAATCGAGTTACAGCTGGTATTTGGGGCAAGAAAATAAACTGGTGTCATGAATAAAGTTTCCCATGGGAAAAGTTGCTTGATGCTAGAAAGAAATGTTTTAATATTTTTAAGAGTAAAAATATGTGGAAAAAAAACCCAAGTATTTCTCAGCACCAAGAAATGTTAAGAGAATTATGCAAAGGCATTGAATCAAAAAATCAGAACACTGAGGACAAACAGGAGAACCTATAGCTTTTCAGGAATTAAAAGGGTAACTCTCTGAAAATAATGGCTTTAAAAATTCTGATGCAATTTCAGACACTAGTATACACTGGAAAACTATCTCAGAAAAAAATATTTAAGACCCCCAAATTTTTTATGCAGGTGAGCTTTGAATTAAGGGTAAAATAAAATAGAGATGTCTTCAGATTAAAACTATCAAAGAAATAATTTCCCGGAGCCGGAGCGGTGATGCAGATTTGTAAGCCTGGCCGGTGCTAGCCTAGGACTAACCGCGGTTAGATCCCCAGATGTCCCATATGGTCCCCCAAGTCAGGAGCGATTTCTGAGAGCATAGGAAGGAGTAACCCCTGAGTATCATGTGTGGCCCCAAAAGAAACAAAAAAAGAAATTTCCCATTCATCATTATCTTAGGTAAATAAGGACATGCATTGACAAAAAAAAAAAAAAAGTTAAGGTGTGAACCATGAAAGGAAACTGCAAGGAATAAGGGAAACATCTATCTCTCACAGATAAAATGAGGGAAACAAGCATGAGGGGTAAAGGAGATTTTGTGGGTTAAAATTTTGTGGGTTAAAATCAAAGTACCTCTCAAGAGGTTATCTGTTCCCACTGACTTAAAGGCATATGGCGGGATCTGTTAGCAGAAAGATGGTCTCTCCTGCTGAACCATGTTTTTGACAATAATCAGATGAGCCTTCTCAGATTCTTCCCTGCACAATAATTGTGTTTATGACATCTTAATAAAAGTCTTGTGCTTCCTGAGTTTTCTGTGTCCTATAGAGCAATTCCAATGGATGTGGGGTATCTGAGAATTCAACTCCACTCTGACACTATCTACCCAGAGATCAGGTTCCTCAAGAGCTCAATCTTCCAAAGACAACCCTCCACTTCAGAAGCCAACAGCACAGAAAGACCACCACCTAAGCTTCTGCACAATCAGCTGCAGAAGAGTGATTCCTACAACCCTTTGCAGATTGAGGTGTCTGTCACAAGTCCAAATTATTATATATGCTCTGGCAAATGGCTATAAGTAGAATATCATAGGACACTCTCCTCAGGGTCCAATAATTTGCTAGACCAGCACATAGAACTCAGAAATCCTATTTACTCCCCAAAATCATTGTTGTTGTTTTTTTTTAAAGGCAAAAGATTCTAAAGGATCTGATATGAATCAAGAACCAAATGGAAGAGATATACATAAAATCAAGTATAAGAAAAGGTCATGAAGCTTTCATTCCCTATCCATGCTCATTATTCTCAAATTTCTACATGATCACCAATCCAGAACTTCTAATTATCGAAGAACTTCATAAATGGTGCTGAAGAGGTGGTATAGTGGGTAAAGCATTACTCTTGCACACAGCTGACCCAGATTATTCTCTGGCACCACATATGGTCCCCTGAATAGCAGTAAGAGTGATATCAAAGCACAGAGCCAGTAGTTAGTACTAAGAACTGCCTAGTATGGGAAAATAAGATGTCATAAATGATTTGTCATAAATAATAAGTCATAAATTAGGAAGAGATAGTAGCAACAGAGACTAACATCTACAATATATGACTAACTTCTACAAATAAAACTAACATATATTAAAAAAATCAAGAGTATTCTATGCCACAAAATTGGTTAAAATAAATGTTATAAAGTAAAATATACATTTATTGTGAATAATTACTTTAAAAATTCATTGCCATTATCTCATAAAGTCTCTGTGCATGTCCCTATTCAAAATCTACTTAAAAACAGAATGGAAATGGTCTAAAGAGTAAGACGCCTGTCTTGTATGTCTTGACCCAAACAGACTGCAGTTTGAATCTCGACATCCCCGATGGTCCCCCGAGCCTGCAAGGAGCGACTTCTGAGTGCAGAACCAGGAGGAATCTCTGAGCACTGCCCAGTGCAACCACTAAAAAAATAAAATAAAAAAGACAAAAAAATTTTCCCAAAATCTAGAGCAACTCTTTCCTTTATTCTATTAAACTTTACAGAAAAAAATTTGGAGGTGTGGGTTCACAGGGTCACACTGTCCTCAGAGATTAGGCCTGGATCTGTGACCATATGCAGTGCCATTGATTGAACATGAGTCAGCTGCGTGCTAGGCAAATGCCATAACTAGTGTACTATTTTACAGACCCACAAAGATAGTCTTATTAGATGTTCATTACATCCTAAAATCTGAAAACAAATATATATATATATACAACCAGACCATATATAATAATATTATGTATAGATCTATATAGACATATCTATAATCTATAGATAATACATTATAATACATAATGTATGGTTTAAACATAACATAATATATTATATTATATATCTTTATATAGATATATTTATATATAATCGGGTCATACATATAATACATATGGGACAAAATGATCCTATATATTTGTAAGGTAGTTGCCCATAGCTGGCCTGAATTCAATCCCCAGTACCTCATAGGATACCCCAAGCTTTCCAGAAGTGATCCCTGAGCACAGAGCCAGGAATATCATCTGAGAATTGCCTAGTATGGCAAAAAAATACTATACATATCAATTTTAGCATAGATATAGTCACTAACTAGAAGTGACAATAAACCATGACTCTATGCACCAACATAATTTAGGGAATAGAATTATTGAAGATTATAAAAAGATTTTTAAAGTAATATTAAGTAAATTATTTATATCTGCCAAGAGGCAGGCTTTTGGAAGTTTGGGGAACAAATGACAAGAGCAGAGAAAATATTACACTTATGGTGGATTTGTTGCTGAAATATTGAGTGCCAAAAAAAACTGTATTATGAACAACTCCGTAAGCCACAATGTATAAAATAAATAATTAATTTTATAAAAATTATAAAAATGAATTACTATTACAAAGCTAGTAATATGCTAGTACTGTACACATTATTTAGTCCTAGGAGAATATTAAGTGTGACAGTTACTTTCCTCAATTTACATATAAAGAAATCACATACAGAAGGATGAAATAATTTGTCCCTAGGCTGGAGTGATAGCACAGCTGGTAGGGCATTTACCTTACCTGTAGTCAACCCAGGTTCCATCCCCAGCATCCCATATGGTCCCTCAAGCCTGCCAGGAGTGATTTCTGAGTGCAGAGCCAGGAATATGCCTGAGTGCTGCCAGGTGTGTCCCCCCCCCAAAAAAAAAAAAGAAAAGAAAAGAAATAATCTGTCCAAGTAGACTCTCTATCCATTCAGTAGTTTAGCAGGATTATGGGCCTAATAAATTTACTGAGTGATGTTGGTTATGTTTGAATATTGGTATAACCAAGCATGGCATTTAAGAGATAAATACATATATTATAGTATCCATGATATTCTTTATGATATGAATAAAAATATGGCAATAACTCATAAAATGTTTCTGCTGGGTATACTAGGGCCATTTTGAAAATTTCCAAATTACTAGATTTGTTTTATTTGTTAATTTAGGCATCTTCTATTATTGTTTGTTTTAATCTCCCTTTCCTTTCCTGTGTTGCCACTGTTGTGTTCTGATGACCAGGAGTTGCATACACTTATGGCAGTGCCTGCACACAAGCTCATCCAACAATGGAGTTTAACTAAGAAGTTCATGCTCATTCAAGGAGTACTGCTTACTGGGGGATGCAGTGTGCCAGAAATTGTACACATCTCTGACAGTGAGGCCTCAAAAGGCTGTTTCACCAGGGTCACACTTAGTGCCTGTTCACACGAGGTAGCACCAGGAAACTCTATGAAGACTTCACTTTTAATAGGGAGGGATTTTATCACCAAGCTATCCCCAAGACCCCAAACTTATTTTATTTGGGGGCTAAGTGATGGTTAATAGTGTTGATTTTTAATGTCTTCTTTAATGTAAAACATACCAGTGTATATATGGGAGTGGGGTTCTGCACATGTTCCATGCAATCTACTGATATACTTTGCTATTTCTCACCTAATTTAAGCAAGAGTTCACCTAAGCATCTACCTTTGAAACTCAAAACTAAGAGAAGACTCTTTTATTATCATATCCTGTTTATATAGAAGTGAGTTTAGATGATTTTCTACAAATGGATATATAACAATTTAACTTTAAAAATGTAGAAATGTTGATATTTTACAACTATACTGTCACAAGAAAGCAAACATCAAAAAATGGCAAAATTGATAAGGGAGAAGAAAAGAGATGGAGATAAAGTGATACTACCAAAAAATGAAAAAAAGCGAAAAGGAGAAAAGTAAAATTGTCCAGGTTCTCTCTGGGGTTTGTAGAGTTTGCATATGAGAAATTGAAAGCTGTTCACTTTTGTGCCACAGGTCCTTGTAGAAAGTGAATTCTCACTGCCTCTAAGAGTGGTCTCGCATACATCTAATGATCCATGGTTATGCCAAATACCACATGAATGACTTCTACTGTGACTTCCATTAGTCATTTCAGATATCATTCATCGATATGAAGACTATTTATTTAACATCAATGAGAAAAGTAAATTTGAGAACCATGTAGTTGATTTAAACAGCTGTATATATTAGTCTCAACTTTAGTAAATCAATCTTACTCTGGGAAGGAAAGAGACCGTGTGCTCCAAGAAAGCATTACATTTAAAACTCCATGAAGTCAGGGCTATTCCTCGAGCCCCAATAAGGAAGCTTACAGACTATAATAATTCAATACCTGATATGTGAATTATTTTCAAAATTAAGCAATAAAAAATGAAACCCTATAAAGTTTCTATTATAAAAGAAATGTTTATCTTTATGTGAAGAAATGAAAAAATTAAGCATGATAAATAAATAAGATGTGAATTTTATGAATCTTATTCAAAAAGGTTAATTTTAATGCCTTGTTTTGTAAAGTTTTATTATTCTCACATAATAATTTTTGGTACAAGATATAAGAAATCAAAGCTATGTGCCTGACTTTTATATAATAATTCTATATTCAAGAATTAGGCCTAAAAATCATGAATATGTTGGAAACTTTAACTAAAGGAATATTTATGTCAATGTTTATTAACAATGATTACTGGAATAAAAAGTTAATATACAATGGAATTAAATAAACGGGACATTTACTGGATAGAATAATGCTATTTTAAATGACAGTGAAGAAAAATTAAAATTATAATGATAAATGAAAAAAAAGAACTTTTTAAAACTTTTGCATCGATCATCAGATACTTGGTTTAAAATAAAATTTTGGAGAAAAGCAGGGAAAAATAAAATTGATGTGAAATAAGATTAGCAAAGAATGAAAATCTCACCAAACACCTAAATCGAGACATGGCTAAATGGCTCAAAATAAAATGTAGATTTTTCCCTAAAACAAAATTCTTTGTGCATGAGTAAACCAAGCCCTAAAAAGTACATATTATTAATAAAAATGTCTGAATGACCATGAGTTATTGATAATGGAAACAAAAACTGTAATAGAAATATAGTTTGTCTACTGTTCCACTATTGAGCACAGCTGATGGGGAAAATGTAAATGACCAATGGTTTCAAATTCCACAGAGAGAGTGAATTACTGGAACCACATATCTCCATAATCATAGATGATTATTCATGAGAAGACCACTGTCACTTTTCATAAGCAATATACTGGTCCTGTATGACTAATCTAGAACTTTTCAGAGATTAAATATGTATTTTTATACAATGGGGAAAAGTTTCTCTCACCTCATACTCTTTCACATTCTTTTCCATAAAAAAACAGGTTTGAGATTTAAAAAAAATAATGGTATTAGAGACTGTTAACCTCTCTCATACATGAATACAGAAAAAGTTATGATAGAGTAAGCATACAAAGATTTTCACATCTGTAAAGCTGAATGGGTGAAGAGGTATGTGTTAAGAAAACACTCAAGTCATGAAAAGATACATTTGTTGACCATAAACACAAACTACCAAAATCCCCAAATACTAAAAAAAATGAACAGAAAAAAAGAAATGAGAAGTTCTGGAATAACTTACTAAGCATATGGAACTCATTTCCCCCAATAAATTGTGTGAGACAAAACTGGAACAGTCCAAGAATCAGTAAGGACTCTTTTGTTCATGGACTTACTATGTTACAAAAAGAAGGTAATAATCTAGTTCACAAAGTCCCTCAGAATCAGGAAACAGCCAAGCTCCAAACATTTATTTTTGTGTTATTAACAGTCACCAAGTAAACTATGCAATGCCACCTATGTTTTATTAGAACAGTACTTGGTATATGGCAGGTACTCATGACTATTTGTGAGCAACATGAGATATACTCTATATAATTCAGAGCTCCTCTAGATCATCATTAATCATAGTTCTTAAGGGGAAAAAAAATCCAGGTCCTTATCAAAACATTAATCCCTAAATACTTCTTAAACTCAAAAAAATTAAAGTTCCTTATTGTACTCAAGTACTCAAATTGGGGCCACACCCAGCACTCAGGGATTATTCTTGACTCTGATATCACTCCTGGCAGGCTTGGAGGACCATATGGGATGCCGGGCATAGAACCCGGGCCGTCCTGGGTCAGCCACATGCAAGGCAAATGCCCTACTGCTGTGCTATCACACCAGCCCCGATACTCAAGTTTTTCAATTAAAGATACTAGTATCAGGGCTGGAGAGATGGCATGGAGGTGAGGTGTTTGTCTTGCATGCAGAATGATGGTAGTTCGAATCCCAGCATCCCATAAGGTCCCCTGTGCCTGCCAGGGGCGATTTCTGAGCATAGAGCCAGGAGTAATCCCTGAGCGCTGCCGGGTGTGACCTAAAAACTAAAAGAAATAAAAAAAATAAATTAAGATACTAATATCAAATTATTGCTTTTAAGGGAAGTATATGAGCTGCACACATACCCCACAACCACCACCATGCCAATGGCCCAACTTCACCACTTTTTTACTAATCTTTGCAGATACACCTAACCTCCAAAAGCATCAAGTATGGCAGTTTGGGGGCTAAGAACTTGGGGTTCTTGTAGAGTCAGTCCAGGCACATAGCTTCTCCTTCCTCATCCCCATGTTTCCACAATTTTGGGAGCCACAGCCATCGCAACTACAACACATCATATCAGCTCATCAGCCCAGCTCCACAGATCCTTGAACTTCTGGAGCATACAGCCATACAAGTGGCCAAATAACACTCTCTCTCGGACTTTTCAATATTTAAAACCCAGTTGAAATGCATCAAATTAGACAAAATTATCGTAGAAACCACCTAAGCTCAGCATATGATACCAATAACAGAATGCTCAATTAAACCTTCAGACACTGACTTAATTGATTCCATTATTGAATATGACCATTTTTAAAAATTTTAAATCAATTTACTTTCAATCATTTTATTATCATTTAGTTGTAACCAGAAGTATTAAGTAGGAGCCAGAACAACAGTACAGCAGGTAGGGTGTTTGCCTTGCACGCACAGACTTGAGTTCAAAAGATGGTTTCCCATATGTTTCCCCAAGCACTGCCAGTAACCCTGAACACAAAACAGGAGTCACCCCTGAGTAAGACCTGGTGTGGCCCAAAAGCCTAAGTAAAAAATAAAAAATTAAATATTAGTACCTACCAAGGGGTGATAGCTGAAAACTTGGGAACAATGGTGAAGAGAATGTTACTGTGGTGGTGAGACTGGTGTTGGAATATTAAATATAAAAAATAACTGTAGTATAAGAAAATTTGTAAACAAAGGTGTTTACATCAAGAAATTCAAAGTAAATAAGAGGCAGTATATGGCATGAATTATGTTATGATTACCTATAATTTGTATCCATCATTTCACCTTATAAGGACCATTTTAGAAAGAATCTTATGTGGCCACATCTTTTTTCTCATCAAATAAATGTTTAATAAAATCCTGTAACCTAACAGTTTTCAAAACATCTATGATAGCTATAAAGTTGTGAATTGAATCTCATTTTATCTTTGGAAACACAAATTTTGTGAGTGAAAAAAAATCCCACTTTTTTTTAGCATATTTTTCATGTGTAAGAAGACATCTAAGAATATCTATTACAAATATCAAAACTCATGACTACCTTTTCAGAGTTGCCAAAATCTGACAATGAAAGGAGGAAACAAAATGCTATAAAAGGCATTGACATGATGTCTTTAACAGTTACACATGAAGAGGTCTCAAGGTATTTCTTTCCTACCCATTCCAGAAATCGTTCAAGCTCTCCTCTGAACTATTAGGAATGTACCATGTGTTTCATCACATTTATTCACTTGCCTCTGGAACCCACATTTATAGCTGCAGAGAATAATAAGAACCAAGGTCTTTTCAAGGACCTTTCCTGTCACTTCATATATTAATCAAAAAATTCCCCCCAAAAGTATATCATAAAAATCTAAAAGTACCACCTCTCCAACATCCTAATCACCTTTTAGAAAATATGAAAGGTCTAAATTCTCAGAGTTAAACTTCACACAAAGGACAAAACATGTCCAAACATAATTTTAATTTCCAAGAATTATAACCAAGTATAAAAGAATGAAAGTCATCAAAAACTAAAACATATTTCCTTACAGTAAACTCCATAGGTAGTATCATTTTTATTTGAAAAAAAATCAAGTCCAGGACCAAAACAATAGTACAATAGTAAGAGTGCTTGCTTTGGATACAGCTGACCCAGGTTCAATTTCCAGCACCCCTTATAGTCCCCTGAGCCCACCAGAAGTTATCCCTCATCAAGAAACCAGTAGTAAGTCCTGAATAACACCAAATATGTCAAAAAAAAAAAAACCAAGTACATACAAAATGTAATAGCAGGATAATGAAGACTGGCACAGCCCATATGCCCATATATTCTTTTATCTTTTTATCCAAAGAAATTTGTAAGCCAACACTTCACCCCTAGCTACTCTAAAGGATATCTCCCACAACTAACAGCTTCCACACAACCTGACAACATTACCGGGACTTAAACATAAACTTATTAATAATATCCAATAATTAAGTCATGCTTAAATTAACATACCTCCATGGTGATCACACTGTTAATATGAGCAAAGTAGTAGAGAATTTATCACTATAGAAGTAATTTTTAATGACTCGCTATTATTAGATTTAACTTACTTATCCTTCAAGTCTCCGCAAATAAACCAGTATTATCTTTTTTAAACCAAATATAAACATGTTACTCTGCCACCTAAAAATTTCTAAGAGCTCCACACCACTCACCTTGAAGCTTTAGGGGTGAGCTTTATTGCAATAATAAAATTGAACTTATAGTCCAACCATTTGGCTCCAAGTTCCTGAGTTTAGAAACTTGTGACTCTGGACAGGTTCCTTAATTCTGTCCCACAACTACCACATTTATAGAAGTAGGAAAAATGTAATAGCACCTATATCACAAAATGCCATACAGATTAAAAGAGCAAATATATGTAAACCCATAAAACATAGTTATGCTACATAAATGTTAACTTCATGTAGAGTCAAGGCATTTCCTTCCACATAAAATATACTCTGTAGATAAAGTCTCCAGAAAATGTCAAGTCAAATAAAATAAAGTACTTTACTGTAGGAATTCTCATTAGAATAGTACATATTAAACATCTCTCAGTATGCAGATCTCACACTCATCACATATCATCCCTTTGCAGATCTGGCTTGAGGAAATACTGACCTACAGAATAAAATCTAAAGTCCTCTGCAGGAATTCAAAGGGTTTTCATGACAAAGTTCTACTCACCTGTCAACTTCTCAACTTCCTACTTTCAGACACTGTGTTCTTCAACCAAATGTCAAATTATACTGCCTCTAAGATACCTTGAAATCCTCCCTTCAAGCTTTTTGCGCTCTGTGCATAAAGTTTTTTCCCACCTCAATCAAACCCAACTTATATGTATGTCAAGACCACCCAATCCTCCTAGGTAGGAAGAATTTTGCTTTCACTGTGAATTCTGTCAAGTTCTTCAAAAACACATAACATTCTACTTTATGCTATGGGTTTGTATTTTTAGTTTTCTGAAAGAAAATTTACTTGTGTTATTTGTAACTACAGAAGAAAAGAACATTCAGCTTACAATGGGAATGCTTTTTACACTACTGATCTTAATATCTTCCCCTAAAAGTACTGTTTAACTCCTACATTTTGAGAATATCTGATCTCCTGCAAAATGATACATTCCTACATGGTATCCTGTTAATATTTTCATCTCTCACAATAGCAAATAATGCCTAATAACATAGTGCATGCTATATAAATATATAGAAGGTTAATTATATTTATATTTTCCATGTCTTTAGTTCATAATTTTTAAAAAAAGAACAATTTTAGAAACAATAAGTAGATTTTTAAATTTGGGGGCATTTTCAGTGGTTTTGGGGGCTTACTGCTGACCCTAGAGACAGGAATCATACCTGGAAGTGCTCAGAGGACAATATGGGGTCCCAGGGCTCAACCTGAGTCAACCACAGACAAGACAAGCACCCTGTACTCTCCACAATAGGTAGTTTAAAAACTTTGCTATACACTATTTTAAAACCTCTTCATTTGTGACTATTTAAGAGAATCTTCTCTGCTTCTCTGTTTGAGTACTACAAACTAAGTGCAGAATGGAATGCTATAAACACAAGGAACATTTTTATTTCATTTTAGTAATTGGCAAAAGACAAGACAGGAATTTGAACTTACTGGGGAGAAAGTAGATAATGTTTAGGCAGAAGCTTAGTGAGCCCCTTGTTGGCATGGATTCCAGTGGGAAATGGTAATTAGATATGTTCAGATTCTGACCATCTGGAACTATAGGAAGGTTCTAAATTTGATTTGTGTTGGAGGAACTGTGGTCAAGAAAAAAACATGCGCACTGTGATTTGGATATACTCCCAAATGTGGCCTTTTTGGACCCTAAAGCATGTAATTCTAGAATGAAAATGTGAGGAGAGTAATGCTCTCCTTTGCCCCAGAGCTGTTTCTTGGAAAACTGTCTGGAGAACACACAGATAACCAGTAAGTATCTATCCAGAATTTCTAATTTCACAGACAATAAACAATTTGGTATTTTTCCTTTATATTAGAACCAAGATGCCTTACCAAAAAATAGTGTCTCTGTAAGGTCTGTAAGCAGCAAACATCTGGTGCATGTGAAACTAAGAGAATCAACTAAATAGCACACAAACTTTCACTTCAATTGGACGTCAGCAGAGCAGACATTCAGCTGATTTCTAGCAGCAAGTAGGCAAGCTCAAAGTTGTAGTTTTGGCTACACCCTAAAGGAAGCTATTAAAAGGACCCTATTCCATTTTTTCAAGGGTATCATGGTCTGAAAATGCTTGTGTAAACAAAGGGGAGAAGGAAAGGTCCAGCTCAGCTTCTCCAGACAGCACTGGCTAATCAATGGTGCCAAATAATGTATTGCTAGCCAACGTCACTACTTTGGGGTGAGTCTGTATGGCTGTATCCAGGGAATGTTCAGAAATCCTAAATAAATATGAGAGCTGCCCCAACTTCAGTATCTTTATGGAAGCACCTGTGAAAGCATAATGATCCCTTGTCTTCTTACAAAAGGGAAAGGGAAAAAGATCATCTGCCTACATAAAAATAAAAGGTTCTTTCACAAGTAGTTTTATTATACCCCTCAAAGATGAACTGTTGTGAGAAAGCATTCTAGTATAAGAATTATACTTCAAATGAGATCTAAAGTAAAAACAGTGAGATAGTGGTTTGAAGAACTTGAAAGATAATGTCTTACAAATCTTAAATCAATCACTCATCAGCTTTAGATCCTTAGTTAAATTTCAACTTCCTGGTTTATAAAAGAGGGTAATATCTGCCTATTATGGGCCCGGAGAGATAGCACAGCAGTGTTTGCCTTGCAAGCAGCTGATCCAGGACCAAAGGTGGTTGGTTTGAATCCCGGTGTCCCATATGGTCCCCCATGCCTGCCAGGAGCTGTTTCTGAGCAGACAGCCAGGAGTAACCCCTGAGCAACGCCAGGTGTGGCCCAAAAAAAAAATCTGCCTACTATATAGGATGGCAGAGGTAATATAAGGCAATATCTGCACGCAATGCATAAATATTGAGTTATTTATGCTCAATAAACATCTACCATTATTTTTCGAGGCTGCTATTTGATGTGAAACTTTAATAAAAAGGCAACTGGACATTTCATTATCCAATCTTGTTCTTTTTTCTCAAAAGTAAAAATAGATGACAAAACCTATATTCTCTATCTTAGAAATAAAACTAAGAAATAGGGAATTAGATTAAAGGGCTGGAGCACATACTTTGTATGTGGAAGCACCATGTTCAAATCCCAGCATCATTTGGCACAAGGGCATAAATGCTGAACCTTCTGGCACATATAACCAGGCATAGTTTTACAGGGAGATACACCTTTGAAAACTATTTAGGAAAAAACCCTTCTAAAAACCAAAAAACTAATCCATGGTAATTCACAGCAATATAAATAACCCTTACCTAACATCATTGAAGCCTTCTTAGGTGACAAGTACTCTGAATATTTACATTTTTTCATTTGATCACCATGGCAAAACTAGCTTTATGTTTACATTACAAAAACATACACTTTTGAAACTTCACAAGACTGATGAAAGCTACCTTCTCACTCTCCAGAATTTTGTACAATATAAAATAATCTTTATGATTAAAATTTTCCTCCATTTTCATTGCATCCATGTGAGAGATTTTCCTCTCTAAGCATCAAACTTACTCATTCTTCAGACCTTGTCAGAGTATCACTACTTCAGAAAATACTTCCATTCTTACTCTCACTCCAGAATAAGTCACTCACTCATCATTTTTGTAACTCTCAATGTCATCCAAAAATAAACTGACAAATATACATATCCCCGATTCGATCCAAATTAATCAAAATATTTACTTTGGTATCACTTACAGATACTTCAAGCTTAACATACTCCAAACCGAAGCCCTCATTTTGACCTAAGTATCTGCTCACATTCACCCTTCTCAGTCACATTCAACTAATGGTTCTTCTGCCCATCAGCTGACCAGATCAAATTCTTCGAAGTCATCCATGACCCTGTCTCATCAATGCCTCCCAATTATCAGGAATCCTGCTGCCTCGACTTTCAAACGCCAAATAAATTGATTACACTTTTTAATACCTCTACTACTGCCAGCAAGGTCAAGCTATTGTTATCGTTTAGATTATTGATCCCCTAGCTTTCTTCTGCCTGTCTGACAGTCGAGTTTGACACTACCATGACCTACCAATATGGCCTTTCATGATCTTCCACTCCTTAGCTGATTCCATCCATTATCACATTCTCTAACCTTCCAGTCTTATTAGCCTTTTGCAATACGTTGAACTCACTTGGCATATTCCTATTCCAAGACTTTTGTACGTGCTATTTGCCACTTAGAGCTTTTTTTTCTCTCATTCCTTTAAACATTCAGGCATGTTATCTTCTCATAGAGGCCTTCTGTGACTACACGCTTTCAAATCAGATTCCTCCTTAATGCTATTTCCCGCCCCTCTCTGCTTTGTTTCTTTATAGCACTTAACTTCCAATAGATTCTAAAATTAACTTTTTTTTTCTGGTTTTATGTATCCCTCAACACAAAAGTCTCCATAGAAACAGAAATCTTTTTCTGTTTAGTTCAATTATAAATTCCTACCACTGAAAACAGTGCATGACACAGATTAGGCAGTGAATAATTATTTTGTTGAATGAATCAAGTCATACTGCCTCCTATATAATTACTTCACATTTCATATTTTGTAACTTTTCTTAAAATTAAAATTGTTTGCTTTTAATTGTAAGATTACTCTATTAATGTCTGCCCTACTAGATTATAAATTCCATGAAGACAGAGCCTGGGTCTTTGTCTACGACTATTAGCAGAGTGCTCATTAAGTGGATGCTACTTATATAAATTGAAATAACTGGATTAGAAAGCAGTTATAATGCAACCCTAGTGCAATCCTCATATTCTTGATAGTATTACACTTAAAGAATGCGCTCTGAGAAGTTCTCTGAAGGGACACCAGCATGAGGAGGGGCCTACAACCATAAGGGAGAACCAAGTGAGACAAGTAAACAAGTTTACTTGAGACAAGTAAACACATAAACTGAGCTGTTTGTATATGGGGGCAATTCAGGCTTGAGATGCAGTTTTTTTCCCATTTTTTCCTTTCCTACAACTAAAACAGTATCATCATCAATCAAAGGTTAACTTACATAAGCGAAATATCAAAAAAAAATCTTTAGTAAATAACAAAAAAAATTTTATAAGATTACTTAAGTTAACCTTGAAGTAGAAAAATAGAAAAATAGAAAAACCAAGTAATAAATCTGAAGTGCCTGAGGGCTAAAAGAAAAGATTTATGGCAATTTTTCACTTTTGAGAGTAATCTAGTTTGGAATTTTACCTTAAAAAAAAGATGAGTTTGGAGCTATTTTTAGTTTTTCTTTTTTTTTTTGGGGGGGGGGGGTCACACCTGGCAGCGCTCAAGGGTTACTCCTGGCTCTACACTCAGAAATCTCTCCTGGCAGGCTTGGAGGACCATATGAGATGCTGGAATTTGAACCACCGTCCTTCTGCATGCACAGCAAACGTCCTACTTCCATGCTATCTCTCCGGCCCTTATATTTAGCTTTTTGTTTGTTTGTTTGTTTGTTATCCTTAGAGAATATTTTACTTAGAGAATTTTTTTATGTTATAGTATAAAAATTCTTTAAACGTGCTTTGGAGTTGAGAAACTGTTTTGCTTTTTTTTCATTGGTAGTGTACTGCCATCTGGTGACCAAAAAAATGTATGATTTGCCTGCAATATTAAAAGGGAAGTACAGCTGACCAGATCAGTCACCCGGAGCCAGGTGAGTCCCAGGACTCCTGGATCTAAGTGTTCTCTATCCTCTGCACTTGACGTGCCCATGACAGAAAAATAGAACTTTATATCTGCTATCTTCCACATACAAAATAGGTGACTTTTATGTGCTTTATAAGTCATTTTAATTGCATTCATAAAAGAAAGCCTCCTGTTTGGAGGGTGTTTCAGATCAGGCTGACCACAAACACTACTTTATCACTCTAAAGCAGAGATGTGTGAGAAAAATACTATGGCAAAAGACAGGCATGGTGTCTAAAAGGAGAACAAAAAGGAGAGAGAGAGAGAGAGAGAGAGAGAGAGAGAGAGAGAGAGAGAGAGAGCAGAGACGAGAGAGAGAGAGAGAGAGAGAGAGAGAGAGAGAGAGAGAGAGAGAGAGAGAGAGAGAGAGAGAGAGAGAGAGAGAGAGAGAGAGAGAGAGAGAGCAAAAATGTCTGGCCCAGAAGCAGGCAGGGGGGAAGCTGGGAGGGAAGGGAAACTGGAACATTAGTGGAGGGAAATGTGCACTGGTGAAGGGTAATGACTTCGTGTGCTTGCAACTCAACCACGAACAATTTTGTATCTGTGAGGGGGGAAACTAACTGTATTATGAGCAACCTAATAACCATGGTATTTAAATAAATATTTAAAAAAAGAAAGAAAGAAAAAGAAAAGACAGAGCTGGGGCTCCAGTAAGTTACATGTGAACACATATATTTCTACGTATTTTCTGGCATCATCTTCTCTATATTCTCTTTAGAAGTTAAAGTGGAAGTTGTAGAGAAAGAAGAAGCCAATCAGATGAGTCACCTTTATTATACAAATAATAAGTATACAAGTAAAGTAGTAAACATGGAGAGAAAGGAAAGGCAAATAAACTACTGTTTAGCAGAAAAGACTTCTCCGGATTTTATGATTTTATGGGATGTACTTCAGAATAGTGTAATCTTGAAAATATATTTTTAATTCATAATAGTTAAGTACTCATTCCCAGAAATTTAGATATAAATTGAAAAAATAAAACATATATATGCAAAGATAAATAATTTAACTTGAGAATTCTAAAATTATATTTGTGCTATTAAGTCTGGGCCAAAATACTGAACCACAGAACAATGAGGTAATAAATGTCCATCTGAAGTCACTGAGTTTGGAAGTGACTTAGTAAGTTCCAATAAATCATCAGATACCCAATAATATTGCTTAGTAATGCAAAATGTTAACCATAACCAGTTATATATCAAAGGCATAAATACCTTTTAAAAGTTATCAACAATAAGACTATTAATTTAGAAACTGCTAACTCCTCAGAAATAAGAATTCTCTGAATTCACCAGTAAGTTATTAGGTATCTCAAAAAATCCCAAAAGGATGATTCTCACAGAAAAAGCTACCATTTCACTGAAAGGTAAAGTCCTCAAATTTATTTTCTGGGTGTTGTGGGGGGAGATTGCTTTGTATTTTTAATTGTATTGTATTCTTCATTAATGAGAAAGAATATGAGATAAAAAAAAAGTCACTGTATACCACCACCATCAAAGTGCACAGTACTGTTACCATGTCATCTCTAGTTCTGTTTTTATAGTCTCTTAACCTCTTCCCAGAGTCTGGTAAACAGTTTTGTAATCCAAAATCAACGGTTTGTCATTGTTCACTACTGTCTTTTCCCTTGTTTTGTCTCACTATACCACACAGAACATCCAGTAATTGTCCTCTAGTTAACTTTGCATAGCATGATACCCTTCGGTCCCATTCAAGTTGCAGCAAATTACATTGTTTCATCGTTTTTAGAGCTGCATAATACTTTATTTTAATGTAAACATACTTATGCATATATGCTACTATCTTTATCTATTGTTGTACATTCAGTTGTCTCTATATCCTAGATATTGTATTAAAAACTGCAATGAAAATTGTAAGAATATATATTTTTGAATTGATGTTTGTATGTTCAGGGTATAGTTGCCACAGAATCATGGGATTGTAATGAAAAGTCTATTCTTGTTTTCCTGGCTTGAGACTTGAAATCAGATGAAATTTCCACTAACAGTGAACAATAGTTCTGTTTCTACCATATCCCCTCCAATTGCTAATTAATTTTGTTGTTTCTTACATAGACCATTTGTATGAACCTGATAACCAATGACAATTAAAAACTTTTTTCATATGCCTATTGACCATCCATATGTTTCTCTTGGGAAAGTGTCTGTTTATCCCCCTCTCTTCAATTTTTATTTAGTTTTCTGTTGTTGAGATTTTGTATCTTGGATATCTCAAACCGTTGAGTAATTCCTGAGTATAGAGCCAGAAGTAACCCCTGAACCACACATCAATGAGTGTGGAAAAAAAGGAAAGAAGAAACAAAGAAGAAAGAAAAAGAAAGGAAAGAAGGAAGGAAGGAAGGAAGGAAAGGGAAGGAAGGAAGAAGGAGGAAGGAAGGAAGGAAGGAAGGAAGGAAGGGAAGGAAGGAAGAAGGAAGGAAGGAAGAAGGAAGGAAGGAAGGAAAAAAGGAAGGAAGAAAGAAAGAAAGAAAGAAAGAAAGAAAGAAAGAAAGAAAGAAAGAAAAAAGAAAGAAAGAAAGAAAGAAGAAAGAAAGAAAGAAGAAAGAAGAAAGAAAGAAAAAGAAAGAAAGAAAAAAGAAAGAAAGAAAGAAAGAGAAAGAAAGAAAGAAAGAAAGAGAAAAGAAAGAAAGAAAGAGAGAAAGAGAAAGAGAAAGAAAGAAAGAGAGAAAGAAGAAAGAAAGAAAGAAAGAAGAAAGAAAGAAAGAAAGAAAGAAAGAAAGAGAAGAGAAGAGAGAGAAAGAAAGAAAGAAAGAAAGAAAGAAAGAAAGAAAGAAAGAAAGAAAGAAAGAAAGAAAGAAAGAAAGAAAAAGGAAGAAAGGAAGAAGGAAGGAAGAAGAAAGAAAGAAAGAAAGAAAGAAAGAAAGAAAGAAAGAAAGAAAGAAAGAAAGAAAAGAAAGAAAGAAAAAAGAAAGAAGAAAGAAGAAAGAAAGAAAAGAAAGAAGAGAAAGAAAGAAAGAAAAGAAAAGAAAGAAGAAAGAAAGAAAGAAAGAAAGAGAAAAAGAGAAAGAGAAAGAGAAAGAAAGAAAGAAAGAAAGAAAGAAAGAAAGAAAGAAGAAAGAAAGAAGAAAGAAAGAAAGAAAGAAAGAAGAAAGAAAGAAAGAAAGAAAGAAAGAAAGAAAGAAAGAAGAGAAGAGAAAGAAAGAAAGAAAGAAAGAAAGAAAGAAAGAAAGAAAGAAAAAAGAAAGAAAGAAAGGAAGAAGGAAGGAAGGAAGAGAAGGAAGGAAGAAGGAAGAAGGAAGGAAGGAAGGAAAGGAAGGAAGGAAGGAAGGAAGGAAGAAGAAGGAAGGAAGGAAGGAAGGAAGGAAAGAAAGAAAGAAAGAAAGAAAGAAAGAAAGAAAGAAAGAAAGAAAGAAAGAAAGAAAGAAGAAAGAAAGAAAGAAAGAAAGAAAGAAAGAAAGAAAGAAAGAAAGAAAGAAAGAAAGAAAGAAAGAAAGAAAGAGAGAGAGAGAGAGAAAGAAAGAAAGAAAATTAACTAATGGAACCACCTCAAAATACACATATCTCTAGTTTTAGATCAATGGCATATTCAGTTCCTATCTCATCTTGTGCCCTGGAATATTTTAGATGCATGCATGGTTCTTTTCCAAATGCATATGCACAAACATAGAAATACATAATCATCCATATGTACAAAACACATATCTAAAGATATATTGCACACCCTGAATATATGGTCATTTTTTTTTTTTTTTTTGTGGTTTTTTGGGTCACACCCGCAGTGCTCAGGGATTATTCCTGGCTCCAGGCTCAGAAATTGTTCCTGGCAGGCACGGGGGACCATATGGGACGCCGGGATTCGAACCGATGACCTCCTGCATGAAAGGCAAACGCCTTACCTCCATGCTATCTCTCCGGCCCCTGGTCATTAATTTTTAAGTTGTCACTATCCACAAACTATATATTTATAAAGGCTACAAGAGATCAGTACCCAACAAACAAATTTCCCTTTGTTGTTGCTATTGTTTTGCATTCCTGTGGTAAATCGGTGATAAAATGAGTGCTATGTAAAATAGAAAGCAGATCAAATAAATTTGGAAAGGCATCATATTAAATACTTATATAGTGATGTTTTAATAATCATATGCATCTTCAGAAATAGAGTTTCACACTTCTTTCCCTGAGAACCAAAAAGGGCTTTACAAAAAAGTTGAAGTCAGCTCAGAGATTACTACCTCTTTTCTAATCTTCAAATCTAGATATAAACAAAAATTAAGGCCAAACTATTGTATTGAGTATAATATTATGTTAACCAGTTGGCCCACAACTGCCATCCTCCCAATGTATTCAAGACTGAGAACTTTCTGACTGCTAATGACTAGGAAAGAAAAGGTCTCAGTCTGATGACCAGAGACACTTGATTCTATTCCAACGCTTATATAGGACAAAAAGAACTAGGATACCTGCAAGGTGGCAGGCTGTAGCAAAAGCATAGCCTGTGGCAAATGGCAGAGCCCAGGGAGAAGTTAAGCATAAATATTGGGGCTAAGAAAAGCCTTGGGAACACCACCATGTCATTGGTATTTTCTCCTTTAACCAGAGCTCTCTCTGAAGAACGTAGGATGGACTGGAGTCAAGATTAGGAACTACCTAATCTTGGGGTGTGGAGATGGTGTCTCTCTTTGTGCTGTCCTTACCCACCTCTCAAGCAGTGTCTCCCAAAGTTATGTTGCCTCGAGAAGAATCCTCGGAATAGTTGCTCTATGAGGTTTCCCAGAACATTGGTCTACAGGGTTCCATTAGATGGGTAGGGAATAGCATCACAGGGGTAACCAACATAAAGATTGAATTATTTGAAGGGGAGCTTCTACAGCAGTTGTCATGAGACTGAAGCCATTGTATTTTCATACTGTCAGTTCTGTGTTCTGGCCCAGTGTTGGTAATATTTCATAATCTCATCTTGGAGCCTCTCAAAGTGACCCTGATGGTATTGGTATAGTGAGGATTGGGGGCAGCTAGTCAATACCAGTGACATTCAGGAGGCCAATGTGTATCAGAGATTGAATTCAGACTATGAACCTTTTAAACTGAGAATTTTTTCAGCCCAGAATTCTTTGAATAACCATATTTTAAAACAATATTTAAGTCCCTGTGGGTATAAAAAGTTAGGACAAATGCAAAAGCAAGCAATAGGAGCCAGAGAGAGTTCAGATGAATAGTGTGGCTTGACTTGCATGGTGGACCTCCCAGGTTCAATTCCTGGCATCCCAAATGGTCCTCAAGCCTGCCAAAAGTGATTCCTAAGTGTAAGAGTCAGGAATAACTTGGAAGCCACTGCTGCTAGGGTGTGTCCCCCCCAAAAAAAAATTAAGAAGAAAAAAACAACCAAGCAATAACCAAAATGCTCACTCAGAAAAATGAATTAACCATTGATCACAGAAAATTTTGCCTTTAACAGTCAAAAATATCATAAACTCTTGTTTCTACTCTGAACAGAACAACAGTTTTTCTACAACTTGAACATAATTGCTTCCATTTGGGTTTCTGCTATTCCTGATGCCAGTTAATGAATACTTATTAGTGTTCCTACAGTACATTTCCACAAATTTTAGTTAGCAATACTATTACCCTGTAAATTCTTGACTGTGAAATATATATATATACATCTATATATAGATGTATATAATACATCTATATATGCCATATGATTTTCTGAAGACCATGAAGTGTCTTGCTTATTTAGCACCATAACTAGCACATAGTGACTACCTTTCAAATGTTTCTTGGATGAAAGAAATATTAAAATCATCTGGAATTACTTAGCTTTCACATCAGAGAATCTTTCAATAGACTGTCAAAACAGAAATAGATTGCCCTGCTAGTGAGATGAGATTATGAAAACTGAAACCTGTTTTCTTTTACCTAGAAAATAAGCTGATGAAAGATTGATGGGACAAGCCTTCTTCACAAAAACACAATACATCAGAAAATGTACATATAATGCATCAATTTTAACAGTTTTCCCCCTAAGGTAATAGCAAAAAAGTTCAAACAATTGCAAAAAGTCTTGTAATGTTATCACTGCAAATAATGTAATACCTTGGAAATATGCCTTACTAGGTTATTATGACTAATATTTTAAGTCACCTCGCAGAAAAAGGTGGAGATGTGTAAACAGAAGAAGGAATTTTAGAAGATGAAAACTCTTTCAAAATAAAACAGTGAAACAAAGGTGAAATGATATTCCATTTCAATGAACTAACAGGGAAAAAGAAACAAAGTTGAAGATGTGTCAGTAAAGAATTATCTATACACAGAAGATTTAAAAAAGAACATTAAAAGGAACATATAATCCAAGATTTATGGTTTATATAACAAGTGACCTGAAAATTGGGTAATTGAAGTCTTGGAAGACAAACAAGAAATTAATGGCAAAAAAATTATTGAAAAAAAATAATAGCCAACCCTTTTTCTATTAGAAAATGACAGCAGAGCATTAGTAGATTAGTAAATTTAGAGCACTTTCACAAAAATAATACAAAGAAGAAATCTTCTATTGCAGAAGAGAATAAATACTGCTTGTTTCTCATAGGTTTACTTTAAATATATAGTAAATATATATTTATATATATATAAGAGTTATATATTATAATTTATATATAATCTATATTATTTGTATATAATTTATATATTATAATTTATAATTATAAATAATATATAATTATATATTTATATATAATTTATATATTTAAATATTTATTATACTTTAAATATATTTATATAAATATAAATATATAGTGTTTATAAATATAAATATATATGTATTTTATAAATATAATTGCAAAATATTTCAATAGTTGATAGCTATTGCTGAGGTAATGACCAAAACTCATTTTTTCATTGACGTTCAGGCTTAAAAGCTGTGTTAGTATGATTAAACAGCAGAGTAAGGAAAGTAATGTTCAAGAGTCCCTGAATTATGAAACCATGAATTACAGATCAGCCTTTCTATTCTATTGTTCATAGACCAAAAATAATTCTTTCATCCTATCATATCAATCAAATGCCAACATTTTATGACAGGCAAGGCATTTCTAAGCAAGTAAGAGGAAAGTAATAACTAAAAAAGTTTTTTTTGAAATTTTTTAAATCTTTATTTAAACACCTTGATTACAAACATGATTGTAGTTGGGTTTCAGTCATGTAAAGAACACCCACCTTCACCAGTGCAACATTCCCATCACCAATGCCCTAAATCTCCCTCCTCTCCACCTCCCCACCTGTATTTCTACTTCCTTCATTCATTCACATTGTTAGGATAGTTGTCAGTGTAGTTATTTCTCTAACTGCATTCATCACTCTTTGTAGTGAGCTAAATATTGTGAACTGGACATTCATCTCTATTGTCTCTGAGAATTATTACCAAAATTGTCTTTTATTATGTATGTAATGAATTATTACATTCATTCATATTATGTAATGAATTATTACATTTATTATGAATGTAATGAATTATTACATTCATCTCTATTGTCTCTGAGAATTATTACCAAAATTGTCTTTTATTTTTCTTAAAATCCATAGATGAGTGATACTATTCTGTGTCTATCTCCCTCTGATTTATTTCACTCAGCATAATAGATTCCATGTACATCCATGTATAGGAAAATTTCATGACTTCATCTCTCCTGATGGCTGCATAATATTCCATTGTGTATATGTATCACAGTTTCTTTAACCATTCATCTCTTGAAGGGCATCTTGGTTGTTTCCAGAGTCTTGCTATGGTAAATAGTGCTGCAATGAATATAGGTGTGAGGAAGGGATTTTTGTATTGTATTCTTGTGTTCCTAGGGAATATCCTTAGGAGTGGTATAACTGGATTGAATGGGAGCTCAATTTCCAGTTTCTTTTTATTATAATTTTATGATAAATTATTTTTAAAAAAAATTTTACTGGTAAAATTACTGCCAAGCAAAGTAGCTAGTGGGTCAGGGGGAACCTGGTTCTGGCTGCAATAATCAAAACTATTTGCAAGTGTCCAGTGGGGAAATAGTTTAGCATGTTTCAGATCTGGTGGGGCTGTGCTGCTTGAAAGCAGCAAGTCATTGTTTTTTTTTGTGTGTGTGTTCTTAGGGTATATTCCTAGGAGTGGTATAGCTGGGTCGTATGGGAGCTCGATTTCCAGTTTTTGGAGGAATCTCCATATTGCTTTCCATAAAGGTTGAACTAGATGGCATTCCCACCAGCAGTGGATAAGGGTTCCTTTCTCTCCACATCCCCGCCAGCACTGTTTGTTCTCATTCTTTGTGATGTGTGCCATTCTCTGTGGTGTGAGGTGGTATCTCATTGTTGTTTTGATTTGCAAAATGAAATTTTCCTATACATGGATGTACACAGAATCTATTATGCTGAGTGAAATAAGTCAGAGAGAGAGAGAAAAACGCAGAATGGTCTCACTCATCTATGGGTTTAAGAAAAATGAAAGACATTCTTGCAATAATAAATTTCAGACACAAAAGAGAAAAGAGCTGGAAGTTCCAGCTCACCTCAGGAAGCTCACCACAAAGAGTGATGAGTTTAGTTAGAGAAATAACTACATTTTAAACTGTCCTAATATTGAGAATGTATGAGGGAAATGTAGAGCCTGTTTAGAGTACAGGCGGGGATTGGGTGGGGAAGAGGGAGATTTGGGACTTGGGTGATGGGAATGTTGCACTGGTGATGGGTGGTGTTCCTTTTATGACTGAAACCCAAACACAATCATGTATGTAATCAAGGTGTTTAAATAAAAAAAATATTTAAATAAAAAAATCACTAAAAAGACTAATCGTATAAATATACTTACATTATAAATGAATCATTATTTATTTTAAGATATTTTAAATGTTAATTAAATGATTTTGAGGTTACTGGCTCTAAGAGCAAGTAAATATTTATATGTTTTATGGGATACAACACCATACTTTATCATGTCCAACCAAACTGCTAATATATTCCAGAATAATTCATTGAGCCAGTTCAAACTCCCCACCCCTTCAGCCTTAGTATCCTTAATTTTTTGATCTGAGGGTTTGATATAGTCACTAGACAGTCTCTATTTACTTGCTATCTTTCTTTATATATCATATATGATCTCCTTTGGACTTCTTTTTCTTGGCATGATACCCTCTAGTTGCATCCATGTCGTAGCAATATGCAAAATTCATTTTTCTCATAGTTGTGTAGTATTCCATTGTGTGTGTGTGTATATATATTATATATATGTAGTATCCTGATTAAATTAACCACTGTTGGTAAAAAAAAAAAAAGCAGCAAGTCAGAAAAAGAATGTCTAAAAATGTGACCTGGCCAGACCATGTAAAACCAACAAAAAAAATGGTGTTAAAACAACATAGGAATTTGAGTTAAAAGCTCCCTAGTTTTTCCACTTCTTTAAGATAACCATTAATTTTTGTAGAAATGTATATTCTCCAGGTTATTATCATATTCCTGTGTTCAAAGAGCTCCTAAACTGATTGCCTTATATACAGGGTTCCAGCTCCATCTATATAAAATCATTGCTCTGAGGCTGGAATCTAAGTCCTGGCAAGTGGACTAAGCTGAGAAATCTTCCAACTCTGAGAGAAACATGTACTTGATTTCTGCAGGTCCTATGTGAGGGAATTTCAGACTTACTCAGTGCCTTTGCAGGCTTCCAGGTTTCTACCCACAACTCACCTAAAGGCCATAGATTCCATATGTGAAAGACTCTGACAAAAGTTTGCTGCAATTGATACAATTAAAAGTCATCTCTATCTTTCTTTTCTTTCCTTTATCAGTAAAATGAGGAGCCAAAGAGTTAGTATGGCTGGCCCACATTCCATCCCTGGCTCCTCTTATGGTCAATCAGGAGTAACGCCTGAGTAAAGAAAAAGAGTGATCCCTGAGCATACCCACGTGTGGTTCAAAATCTAAACAAAAAATGAATATGAAAATGAGGTCTATATGGAAAGATATAAAAGCACTAAATGGTAGGAGGTTTGTTATCTCCAAGTCTATGGAAGGGATCTAGTCCATCAATTAAATCAGACTGGTGGAAGGGATGCAAACTGTCATCCCAAACATACCCTGAAAAGGGGGCTTCCCTGAACCTGTGACTTTCTTAGGTACCGAAGGGGAAAAGATATTTCAAGTACTGTAAGCATTCATGAACACATTCCAAGTACTTTCTGTCAAATTAGCAAGCTATTTCACAGCTCTGTTAAAATCTCTGAACCTGTATAATCCTTATTTCTCCCATGTCCTCAGATCAGTATTGCCTTTCAAGCTACCCCAGCTCTGCTGAAATTCTCGTTTTTCTTTCAGTGTGTGCCACAATCAAAGTTATGAAATATTATAAATTACTTTCTGCCGCCAGGCCAGAAATCCGACTCAGGTTCTGTCTTCCTTGGTTTACTTTGTACACTGTTCAGGAAATATCTACATGCAAACACAGTGGTTTGGGCTTTGACTAGACACTAACTCTTGTTTATCCTCCTGTAGCCGCTTGGCAACTGACACCCATGGTACTTCCTTTCTTTTGTTTTAACATTGGTTTTAAGAATGTAAATGTTTTAAGTTTTGGGTGCAATATTCCCAAACTACAACCAATACCAAAATTCCAATATCCTTCCAGCCTTCCAATCCATTGCCCTTTCCCTTGGTAAGACTTCTTGTCATCAAGTCTAAGGGCTTGTTTCCTTTGGACACTCTACCTCCTCACTTACTGTCTTTATATACCACAAATGTGGGAATATCCAATATTTGTCTTTCTCTTCCTGGCTTACTCTTTCACATGGCACTCTCTTGTTCTGTTCAGTGGTAGCAAAATTAAAGAGTTCATCTTTTCTGATAACTGAGTAGTATTCTATTGTATATTTATACCAGAGCAACTTTAGCCACTCGACTGTTGTTGGGTAGTTTCCAGATGAGGGGTATTATTACTAGTGCTGCAGTAAGCATAAGTCTATATTTATCTTTTTGATTAGTATTTTGTGTCTTTGGGATAGATGACATAAAATAGATTTGCTGAATCCTATAGTAGTCCTGGGAAAAGGGATGGGGTAGCAAGGAATATCTGGCAGTATTCGGAGGTCACTCAAAGCTCACAAAACCCTCACAACCATATGGTGCGAGGATCAAATCCAAGCCTCCCACATGCAAAGCAAGTACTCCAGTCTACTGAACTATCATTGTTCTGTATTATTAATTTATTTTATTTTAAATAATTATACCTACTGTTTTTCCCACAGAAGTTGAATTAGCTAACATTCTGCCAACAGCAATAAGGGCTCCTTTTTCACTGCACCATACTAGCACTTGTTTCCAATATTTTTTTTATATACGCCATTCTCTCTGGTGGGAGATGATATGTCACTGTCATTTATTTTTGTATTTTCCTTTGAATCAGTCAGGGATGTTGAAAGTCTTTTCACATGTCCAATGGCCAGATGTATGTCTTTTGATAGTGTCTGTTTCACTCTTCTTTCATTGTTTAATAGAGTGGTGGTTGAATTTTGAGTGCTTTATATATCTTGGCTATTAAAATATCTGTCAGATATTTTCTCAGTCAGGAAAGTGTGTCTCTTTATTTTAAAAAAATTTTTTGCTTAAACAACAGAAATTTTTTAATAATGTATTTATTAAATTTTGGGCCACACTCAGCTGTGGTTAGGGTTTTTTTCTGACATTATAAGCAGAAATCACTCCTGGCATGTACAGGAGAACATATGGGATGCTACAGCTCAAACCCCAGTGAACTGTGTGAAAGGCATATGCCTATTTACTGTGCGATTACTGTCACCATGGATGAGTATATTATTATTATTATTATTATTATTATTATTATTATTATTTTGTTTTTGGTTTTAGGTCACATCCGGCAGTGCTCAGGGGTTACTCCTGGCTCCAGGCTCAGAAATCGCTCCTGGCAGGCATTGGGGACCATATGTGATGCCAGGATTTGAACCAATGATCTTCTGCATGAAAGGCAAATGCCTTACCTCCATGCTATCTCTCCGGCCCCCTTTCTCCTAGTTTTAAGATGACTATCTTCTTTTGAGTATATTGTACTTTAAAACTTTTATTCAAAAATGTAACCAGAGGAGTCGAGGTGATAGCACAGTTGGAGAAGATAATTGACCTGCATGTGGCCAACCGGGTTTGATCCTCAGCTTCAAATATGGTCCCCCAAGTCTGCCAAGAGTAATTTCTGAGCACATAGTCAGGAGTAACCCCTGAATGCTGCAGAGTGGCCCAGAAAAGAAAGAAAAGGACCAGAGCAATAATAGCACAACAGGTATTTGCCTTTACACACCACCGAGTAAGTTTAATCCCCAGCATTCCACGATCCCCCGAGTGTGCCAGGATTAGTTTCTGAAAACAGAACTAGGAGTGACCCCTGAATGCCACCAGGTAAGGAGGAAGAAGAAGGAGGAAGAGGAGGAGAATGAAGAGGAGGAGGAGATGGAAGAAGGAGGAGGAGGAGGAAGAGGAGAAAAATGACTGCTTTTAAAGCAGGTAAGGGGAAGGGGAACTAGGCAGGGAATGTGCATTGGTGTTC
Organism: Suncus etruscus; assembly: GCF_024139225.1. NCBI lineage: Eukaryota > Metazoa > Chordata > Mammalia > Eulipotyphla > Soricidae > Suncus > Suncus etruscus. Next base: position 121,984,280 of record NC_064851.1, read on the forward strand.
AACACTGGATGACTGAAGGTCAATCATGAACAACTTTGTAACTATATTATAGTGTTTCAATTTAAATTATTAAAAAATAAAAAGCACAAAAACTAATCCAGTAAAAGAAATTTGTGGATATTGTTGCAGCATACAATGTTGTCATTGTCTGAGAATTAACTGAGCTCTTTGTTGCTAAGCAAGCCCAAAAATAATGAGTAGAAAAAAGTATAAATGGAATGTCAATAAATTATGACAATCACTAACACTTGCTGAATCTGGTTACTAAGTTAATTATCATAGAGTTTAGTTATTTTTATTATGAATATTTTTATGAGTATTTTTATTATGAGTTGTATTTTATTATGAGTTACATTTGCCTACAATATTAAACTATACAAATAAGTTCACACATATAATTGAGCTTATGCAATTAAACTATTAGATCATATCATTAACCTGTATTAAGAAATGGAAAACCAGTACTGTAATTTGCACATTATAGTAATTTGCTAATTTGCTAATTGTAATAGTAATATAGTAACTCAGCTGGGTTGAAATACTGGTTTGTTCCAACCATGCCTGTTTGATAATCATGCCAAAGATCCTTTCCACCAAGCAAATGAGATACATTGCCTTTCTTTTTCAATTTTTAACTTTATAAACAAATCAAAACAACTTCTTCAGTTAAAAAACTTAGAGATAAATCATATAATAAATAAAGTAGGTAATATTGAGGCCAAGTGACAGTGTGGTGGGTAGAGGATTTGTCTTGTACTCTGTAGATTGGAATTCAATCCCCAGCACCCCAAATAGTCCCCTGACTATCACCAGAAGTAATTTACTGACTGTAAAGTCAGTATCATGAAGTGTGGTCCCTCCACAAATAAATAAATTAATTAAATAAATAAAGTTAGTAATATCTGCCAACAATATCCAAACTCAATAAAAGAAGAGTGAGAGAATACCATTTCAAAAAGAAAAAATATTTATATTTGCTTAATCTCTTCCATTATCTTTAAATTTGCCCATAGTAATGCTGAAGTGAACAGATACTTTTTTATTAAGTTCTCCCGAAGACTTTAGACATCCTTCTTTGAAATCTTACAATTATAAGAAGATCTGCACCTGGCAACATAGGATTTATATGACAAATCATCTCTGGATATCTAATGGAACACAAAGATAAAGAGTAGAAATTGTACATTATGACAAATGCTAACAAAACCAGAGAAAAGTTGTTTCGAAAGTGAACTCTAAATTTTTAAGAGTTACTAGAATTATCCAATTTGCTATGTGATTCATGAACTAGTTCACAAATGTAAAACCATTTTTAATTATTCAAAATTGATAATATGTGAAGTTTGTTTACTCCTATCTTAAATATTTTCGCTTTATACTGAAAATAACATTGAAATCTATCTTTTGCATTCTCCTTTCTTGCCACTGCAATTTTGAAAGTAGGTAGCATATATTTCAGGCTTTTTTGTTCATAGTAATTTCTATACTAAATGTACTCAATTTTTTTTTTTGAAAAATGGCCAGAGTTTAGAGAACTGAATGTTGGTCTTATACCCAAATTAGGTTAGTCTGAGTTTCTACTCTTTTGCTTACAAGCTATATGAATTTTAGCAACTATCTTTACATGATATAGATCATCTACCTAATAAAAATAATTTAAAAATCTTAGCAATCACTTTAAGTTTAGAACTTATAATGCTGATCTTTTTCTAAATATGCCTATAAAATTTCTTATGATTGTTTTTTATAAGTTAAAGTAATCCACCTCACAGAAGAAAGGGTACATGTCAAGAATCAAGTCAAGAGATAGTCAAATGAATTGCTTTATTTTTGAAGCAAAGACTCTCTATAAATTCTCATATCCTTACTTAGTCTGGGTAATCTGATAATCAGATCGCCTCCTACACAGCAATGAAAGTTTTATTGTAAAAGAATGCCTTTAGAACAAAAAGTCCTCATAGGCAGGTCTCAGGTCTGCTAAATTCAACATGTGTTTTCAACACCTGGAGTAAATTTTGAAATACACAAGATATTGTTGGTGGGACTGGTGTTGGAACATTGAACACCTGAAACATTGTGTTATAAAGTTGTAAGTGGTGTAATTAAATAAAGTTTTCTAATGTTAAAAATAAATTGTGAGAAATATAATAACATGGGGTGTAGTATAGTTAATCTACCCAGAAGACTATGGGATGTATTCTGTTCTAACGACTTGACTTCTTTTTGAGCAGTTGTAAGTTTAAGTGATTTCCAAAGGTCTTCAATGGTACCCTTTAGATATATGTGTAAATACAAGGAAATCAGAGAAATAAAAGAAATATGAAATAAATAAATGAATTGTGTAACTGAACACTAGATCACTTGAAAGAAAGATATATTTAGCTGTAGTCTAAGGATGAATCAAAATAGAGTAGGTATCTATTTGACAATATAAAGGATAGATATATCCAGAAATAAAGATAGAAGTAAAATCTAACTTTTGTTCCAGGTGATAGAATTAATTAGTACCAAAATTATGACTTGCTTATGCTTTTTTCTTTGTGATTCCTTGTCATCTTAGAAATGCAACACCAGTAAGCAGTAGCAGAAATATCTCATATTTATTGCACAGATGATCTTGATTTATTTTTGGTTCATTGCACATTCAGAAACCTTTTATAGCTTTGAGAAAAATATTGTGAACCCCACATGCAGTTTACCAATTACAAGGCACAGTTTAAGAAGCCAGACTCTAAGCTGCCAGTTTCAATACATAACACAAATATCACCTATCAAAAACCAATTCAGAGTAAAATATTAAGTATACTACATATATAAAATAAATACACATTGAAGATTCAATACAATTTAGGGTATAAACCAATTGACAAATAAAATATATGTGATCTATTTTATACCTTTTATTATTTCTAAACTTGAATGAATCTTTCCTTTAAAATAGACAAAAATAAATAACTTAGGTTTAATGAACACATGTTGAACTTACTAAAATTCTAAACATTTGGGCAAGGTCAGGAAAAATATCTACATATTTAGAAATAACTTAGAGGGAAAAATTGGATAGGTTTCTGAATTAATAGTGCTCTGGAAAAATGTAGAAGGTGCTGACATAACTTAATAAGAAAAAAACATATAACCCCATCAAAAAATGGGGAGAAGAAATGAACAGACATTTCCTCAAAGAAGAAATACAAATGGCCAAAAGACACATGAAATAATGCTGCACATCACTAATCATCAGGGAGATGCAAATCAAAACAACAATGAGGTGCCATCTCACACCACAAAGACTGAAACACATCATAAAGAATGAGAACAAGCAGTGTTGGCGGGGATGTGGAGAGAAAGGAACTCTCATTCACTGCTGGTGGGAATGCTGTCTATTCCAGCCTTTATGGAAAGTAATATGGAGATTCCTCAAAAAACTGGAAATTGAACTCCCATATGATCCAGCTATTTCACTCCTAGGTATATATACCCTAGGAACACAAAACTACAATTCAAAAATCTCTTCCTCACACTTATATTCATTGCAGCACTATTTAGTATAGCCAGACTCTGGAAACAACCAAGATGCCTTTCAACAGATGAATGGCTAAAGAAACAGTGGTACATATACACAATGGAATATTATGCAGCCGTCATAAGAGATGAAGTCATGAAATTTTCCTATACATGGATGTACATGGAATCTATTATGCTGAGTGAAATTAGTTAGAGGAAGAGAGACACACAAAATATTCTCATTCATCTATGGGTTTTAAGAAAAATTAAAGACTTTACTGTAATAATGCCCAGAGACAATAGAGTTAAGGGCTGGAAGGGCCAGAAGGACTTGCTCACAATTTGGAGCTCACCACAAAGAGTGGTGAACCGCTGTTAGGTAAATAACTATACTAACAACTAGCATGACAGTGTTAAAGAATGAGAGAGGTAGAATGCCTAATTGCAAATACAGGCAGGGATGGGGGCAGGCATTGGTGGTGGGAATGTTGCACTGGTGAAGAGGGTTACTCTGTTTATGACTGAAACCCAACTACAAACATGCTTGTAATCATGGTACTTAAATAAAGATATATATTAAAAATAATAGTGCTCTGGTACAATTGTAATGTTATATTTTTGAATTGATGTTTTTAACAGGCCGTAATTTGGGATAATGGTAATTAATGAAGACATGGTAATAGAATGTTATAGGTTTCAGTACTTTCTCTGTCATTTTTATATGCCTTTGACTTACTTAACCTTGCAGAACCTCAGTTCAGCACCTAAAACATATGGTTATTGCTACATAGACTAGCAGATTGTCAGAAAAATAAACAGTAAGGAAAGCTGGTACACAGCAGGTATCCACATAATCTATTTTCTCCATTATTTCTCTAATACTCATGATTACTATACAGTTATTTTAATAGTTTTGAGCTCTCCTTTCACCTGAAAAATAATCAAATAACTCATTCAAATGTTCGCTTTCAACAAGATCAGACAGTGGCACTAAATTGTTCAAAGTAGTCAAAATAGTTAAACTAGTGGGTTTAGGGAAAACAGCCTTAAACTAAGTTCAAATGTTATAGCAGATTGTATGAAAGATTATGATTGTTCCTACTGTTCTCTTTGAAGAAGGAAGCCGTGACTAAACAAAACCCTTCTCGATACTCCTGAGCACTGTGAGATATGAAACTTATTGAGGGCGAATGTCAAGATATCCTATAATGTGTCACAATCCTTCAAGAAAATCACTGTTTTTATTGCAACTTTATGCCCATTTATAGACTTGGAAATATTGGGGAGGAAAATTACAGCAACAAATCTATAGAGAAAAAGGAACTGTGATACATTACTCTCATAATTCATCTCAATGGTTTCTGGTAGGCCAGAGCCCTACCTGAATTCTGTATCTTAAACACCAGAGTTCAAGATTTCTGTTGAAATGCAAAAGAGGCTTATGCTTTTGATAGAAGCCTGTCTCAGCAGGGGATGAGGCCTAGTGGGAAAGCACTTGCTTTGCATCTATAAACCCTAAGGATATTTCCATGGCAGGTCTTTTTGTTTTTAAGAGATGTATATGAATAGGACCTATGAATCAACATCCATCCTTCTGCCACAGGCTAACTGATCAATGTTAAGATATCCCAGTCAAGATGACTCCCAGTCAATCCTTCTGATTTATAGCCCTCCAATTGCAGCTTTGATATTACTTTCACTTTCTAGGTGCTCACTGTTTTTACTACAAAATACTTTGGCAATTATGCTACCATTGGGATATTCTTGGTAGAATATATTACAGTAAATGATTAACATTTAGTGTTTTGAATGTAATTATATGCATTAGCATTTGAATTCCAGTCTCTGGTGACTTTGGCTGTTTACTTGTATGGAAATGATCAAAGAAACTGCAAAGTATGATGACAGAGTCATTCATATAGGCTGCCAAGTCTATTCAAGGCTCAGGACACTACTTACAGTGTCATAGAGCCCAAGGACCAACTCAGTGGGAGAAAGCTCATGTAAGAACAGCTTCACTAAGCTCCAGTGATAGTATAGTAAGACACGTGCCTTGGATGCAGCCAACCCAGGTTCAAACCCTGGAATCCCATATGGCCTTTTGAGCACTGCCAGAAGTAAACTCTGAGTGCATCTGAATGTAGACCAAAAATTAACAAAAATTGCACCCTCCATTTTGACACCAAATGCAAATGTGTGACCTAAACCACCCACAAGAATTCATGAGGACTAATAAAGCTACTATATTCACCATTTATTACAGGATTAGAATACAAATTAAATTGGAACAGGAATTGAACAACAATCTTGAAGGATTTTAAATGCAAAGTATCATTGTTCTCAGATGTGATTCCTTCTCAGTCTCAACAAGCATCCAAAGATACAGGGAGGCACACCGACACATACTGCAAAACAGGGAAACTCACTTGAGTCTCCATGTCCAAAATTCCTAGTCAGTTACAAAACAAGACTGACTGACTGGCTTCTCTCAGGGTTGAACAGGCCTCTAGGTTGGCAGATACTTTATAACCAAAAACTAGGGTCCTAATTAAAGGGCTGGTTTCTGATAAAGTCAGCCTCCCCAAAAAATGTTAGATGTACTAGGAACCACTCTAAAAGACATTTTATTTGATTTAACATATATTGTCTCACAGAAGTTCAGAACAAAGGCCAAGCCTCTCTTTAGACAAAATTACATTCTTTATTGAATGTCACATTCAAACTTTAAAGCTGTTCTCTTATGTTTGATGCTATGCTGTGATTTTTAACCCTTAATTTATGAAAAAATAATCATTTTCTATATACAGAAAATGATACTAATAATGTACCTATTACAGAGAAAGAGAAAAAAAATGTATGCCCCAGAAACAGGAAAATAAGAGAGGGCATGGGGAGAATAAGAAGGAAACTGGGAAAATTGGTGACAGTAAATGTGCACTGGTAAAGGGTACATTGTATGATTGTAATGCAATCATGAACAAATTTACCTGTTTAATATAAAAATGTATTATGAACAACCTTGTAACCATGGTGTTTAAATAAAAAACTTTTTAAGATATCTCTTTCAATTGTCTACTAAACTGGGAAAGTTTCAATGTCTGGCTCAAACATCAGCAAATAGCTCTACCTGTAAATCCCATTTTTCCAAGTGTTCTTTGACAATTATGACTGTGTGAGTTCTTCAACACTCATTCTGCTGTCAAAAAAACAATACAGCATGGAAGAAAGTATCCTAGATCAAACAATGTTTGAAGACCCTGGCTTCTACAACTGTGTATCTTAACCACAGAGAGGTCACATAACATGTGTTTAAAAAAAATCTTATAACTAACTTCTCTATCATTTAGTAAATGTTTGATTTACCACCTATTTTAGGTGCCAATATACCCAGAGTTGCATAATTATTAAATGATCTAAGACAAACCATTCAATGATTCTAAACTTCAATTTTCTTCTCCAAAAGATCGAGATCTCTCCCAAGAATGAGAAGAGAACTTTGATGTGACCCAGCAAGATCACAGTGGGCATCTACCCCTAAAATACAGAGACAGTTATTCCAAAGGACATATGCACATCTATGTTCATCACTGTACTTAGTATGGTATCCCAGATATGGAAACAACCCAAATGTCCAATAATAGATGAGTGGAACAAGAAATTGTGGTATATATACATGATGGAACAGTGTGCAGCTCAAGAAAGAACAAATTTACACATTTTGCTATGGCATGAATGAAACTAGAGAATATTATGCTGAGTGATGTTAGTCAAAAAGAAGGGGACATGTACAGAATAATCTCTTTTAGGACCAAAGGCAATAGAACAAGAGAACAGATCCACAGAACAGAGTTTGGTAGAGGAAGGGATGAATGGGATGAACATTGAGATCCTTGGGTGATCTTTGCTGGCAATAGGAATTATGTTGGAATCATGTACACAGGAAACTATCATTAACAATAATGTTAATCACAGTGCCTCAATCCATTTTTTAAAGGGAGACAATGAAGATGTAGAATAAAACAATAAAGTATAAGACCTGGGTTTGATCCATACCCTGCAAGAAAAAAAACAAAAATGGATATTTTATATCTGTATGACATACTTCACAGGACTGTTATGAAGTAAAATGTATTATATATTTATGCATAATATATTTGCTTAGTATTTTTAAACAAATCACATTGAAGATAATGGTTCTATAGATTTATCCTTTTTGTTGTTTTTGGTTTGGAGGCCATACACAGCAGTGCTCCAATGTTTCTTCTGGCTTTGTACTCAAGAATTACTTCTGGTAGACTGGGATAGATATGAGTTGCCATGGATCAAACAAGATCAGCAAAGCAAATACCCTACCTTCTGTACTATTGCTCTAGCCCTAGACTGACCTTTGTAAGGTACTAAAGAAAGTGGGTGATATGCCCTGAACTCTTATGACCATGGCAGCACTAGTCAAAATAGCAAGAATCTGGAAACAACCCAAGTCCAAGAACAAATAAGTGGATAAAGAAACTGTGTATATCTACACAATGGAATGCTATGCTGCTGCTAGGAAAAATGAAGTCATGAAATTTGCTTATGCATGCATGGATAAATGGGGAGAGTATTATGTTGAGCAAAATGAATCAAAGGAAGAGGGACGGGGCCAGAGAGATACATGGAGGTGCAGCATTTGCCTTGCATGCAGGACAATGTTTCGAATTCCAGCATCCTATATGGTCCCCCACACCTGCCAGGAGCAATTTCTGAGCATAGAGCCAGGAGTAGCCCCTGAGCACTGCCGGGTGTGATCCCCCCCCCAAAAGAGAAGGGAGGGACAAAAAGATGATCACACGTATTTGAGGGGTATTAAAAAAAGTGGCATAGCATACCCGAAGACAATAGAGACCAGGGGCGGAAGGACTGGTCCATGGTAAGAAGTTTGCCACCAGAGTAGAGAAGTGCAGTTACAGTAATAAGATATTACTAGGACAATGATAGTTGGAAATGATCACTTTGAACAAGAACTGAGTACTAAAAGGGGGTAAAGTGATGTGCATGATACCTCTTCAGTAGCAATATCGCAAACCACAATATCTGAAGGAAAAAAAGGGAAAGAGAAGAAAAATGTCTGCCATTGAGGTGGACAGGGAGGGCAGGAGGGAAACTGGGGATATTAATGGAGGAAAATGTACACTGGTGAACGTATGGATGTTGGGCACTGTATAACTAAAAGTCAATCATGACTTTGTAACTGTATTTCATGGTGATTCCATTAAAATATATTAAAATAAAAAATACAGTGGATGATATGCCAATATGATGTTCCACAGATAATAGCCAAATAAATGAAGATTAAATGGATCACTAATTTTCCCCCTAAATCCCCGGAGTAATTTTGTTTTCTCCATTTCTTGTTTTTTCAAGGACTTCTGGATTTATTTGTGCATTGAATAAGATATATCAATAATTGAGGGCTACTCTGTGTATATTTTTAACTGCCTGTTCATTTCTTAAAAAATAATATCTTTATTTAAGTACCATGATTACAAATGTATTTGTAGTTGGGTTTTACTCATAAAAAAGAAAAAAAAATCCTTCATTCTTATTACCGATGCACCCATCTCCCTTCTCCATTTCTTGTTTAAGTAACATGTAAGGTCTTTACTCCTTTGCTTTTTCTTTAGCACTTATACTCCTACAAACATAACCCAATTGGAAAGTCAGGGCTTTGATTTTTAGAATATATGACACTTTAACAGATCAAAGTGTGATTCTACCCTCCTTAACCACTTCTATATTTTCAGGAACTTAGAGACTCCCTTAGTTATCAATCTTGATGTTCAGCTTAGTCACTCTAGCAGAAGCAACCAGATCCAGCAAGGGGGCAGTGAATTCAGGCTCTGCTTCCTTGCCCACTGGGCTGAGCTGGCAGACTTGAAAGGGAAGAAGGGATTTCCCAGGAGTCATAACAGTCAATTTCTGCTTCTTTCTTGCCAGACCCTGTCTAGCACTTCATACCTCCACAGCCAGAAAGGCATAAGGATTGAGAGAGAACAGGGATTTACACTCAAAGGCCACCCAGAATCTAGACACTGCTGTGAAACCAAAAGCCAACGACCAAATATTCCACATGCCAACACAAGCTGCGAAACCCCTACCACTCCACCTTCCAATCTCTGTGACCTAGAATGTTTCTCTGTTTATAGTCTCCCTGCCCTACTCCAGAAGTCCTCCCGAATTTGACATTAAAATAACAACAACAACAACAACAACAACAACAAAGACCAGGGAGATTGATTACAGGGCTGGAATCATTCCTCTGTATATGGGAGCTCATGTTCAATTTCTAGCACTAGTCACCTGAACACAACTAGGTATTAGGAATAGCCTCCAAGTACCAGCACCAAATCCAGACAGAAAAAAAAACATTACCTACAAATTAGGAAAATGAGAGGAGAAGAAAGCAAGAAAGTTGAAAGGGTTTTTAAGTGCTTTTCCCATTAACAGGACTAGCATCCTTTTATGCTCACCCTTTCTTCCCCCTGGTTAGTACCATTGAGGTGCTCGCCATTCAGAATGAAGGAGAGAAAAGGGGGTCAGGAAGTTATAGAGCCCCTGCTGACATTACATTATCTGCCCCTCAAGGAGAGCTGCTTTACAGTATTTAATAACTTGGCTCAGGCTACAAGTGGCCAAACCAGAAATTCAATTTATTTCCATTTTTGATGAATGATTCATAAGCTCTAAATGGTTTAGTTCCAAAATTTGAAAGACCAATGTTTCTCACCTGTGCACTGCTGCAGCTGAGAGCAAATGAGAATTTATAAGAAAAAAGAGGGGAGCCAGAAGCAAACACAAACTGATCTTAAAACGGAAGGCTGTGCCCTGCAAATGCCAGTGTGGCTTCACTGAAGACAGTTCAAAGAGTAAACAGGAGTAGACTGAGTGTCTGCAAATGATGTGGCCCTGAGCCAATCTGTTGGAAACTTCATCCACACATGGAAGAGGTAGGAAAAATAGGAATCTGGAACACAGTGTGGGTCTCTAATTGAAAGAGGCAGACAGAGACACTATTTCTAAACAAATTTTCTCTGTGTTTAGTATCGCAATCAGTCAGGGTCTGGCAGAGAACAAAGGGCATGTGGGACTGGCTAAAGAGGAAAATATAACAAAAGGCTGAATGTCTAGTCCAGTGCTTCTCCAAGTGGGCAAAAACCCACCCCCGGGCAGGGGTGACACCTGAACAGTACAGAGAGGAGCAGTAGTAGCTTTGGGTGCAAATAGGGTAGGGATTGGAGCCACTATTATTCACTGAAAGGTGATGGATTTCTGATGAGTGTGCAGCCAGCAAGTTTAAGAACTTCTGGGATAGCAGAAAACTAACAAGAATTGAGCAGTGGCTGGGTCGATAGCACAGAGTTTGCCTTGCACGCACCCAACCCAGGACAGACCCGGGTTCAATCCTGGTATCTCATATAGTCCCCTGACTCTGCCAGGAACTATTTCTGAGTGCAGAGCCAGGAGTAACCCCTGAGCATCGCCAGGTGTGGCTCAAAATCTAATAATAATAATGATGATGATGATGATGATGATGATGATGATGATGATGATGATGCAATTTAAAAAAGGAGAGAACATCAGTAACTAGATTAACATGACCTAGGGAGGAAGCAACTGCAAATTGAGTGGTTCCTGTCCAGAGATAAAGGATTTTGTAGAAACCAGCTAATTATCATGCCACGAAATAAATTGTTCCTCTGGCCTCCAGTATCCTGTAGAGCCTTCCACTATACATCCACTTACAATGCATCCCATCATTCATGAGCAGTGAAGGAGCCCATGAATCAAGTCCTGAACAGAAGGTGAAAATAGAAAGGGTCTGAAAGAAAAGAATAATAACCATTTGTGCAAAGGTTTTTTTTTCATATGTGCAGTATGTGGAATTATGCCATGCCAGTGGTTGAACTGTGTCCTCCAAAATAGTAAGTGTAATGCTTATGCCTAGTACCCATATATGTGACTTTATCTGGAAGGGAAAGAGGTATCTGCCCAATGAGCCATCATCTTATCAGTGAGACTGAAACAGCCAGTGCTAGTAAAAGCATAATGGTTTAGCTTCTATGGAAAGGAGAAGAGAGATCTTCCAAAGTAAAAATAGAGTTTTCCTATGACCTAGTGATTCTATTTCTCAAAATCCAACCCAAAAACATACAAATATTAATTTGAAAGATAGTTATGCACAACTATGTTCATACCTGTCAAATATGCAGGGAACAAATATGCTTGCTAGAAAGTCTGAAAAGAGAGGCAGAAAAGGGTAATTTAAGGGCCCTTAATTACTAATTACCAATTGGTAGGGATTCTACCTGTACTTATCTGTCACCTTTTTCAGAAAAGAAAAATCCAGAGACTTTAGTATTAGCTCCCTCAGGCCCTTTTGAGATGTAGAAGGTTAAATTAGCACTGATAGGCAACTGTCAACAATCGCCCTTCTTCCTGTGCTTACTGGTTCTAAAGATGAGATACTTGAAGAATAGTGAGAGCTCTTGGTAGACAAAGTCTGTGAGCACCCTGACCCCTTCCTTTTCTCTTATGTCGTTTTATTTTCTGAATCCTCACTGCACCTGTTTCAGCCCCAGTCACTGAGGGCTGGCCCCCAGCACATATCAGTGCCAAACACTTTAGCCAGGATACCAAAATAATCCAAATGTTCACTAACAAGAAGCTGTGGTATACACACAAAGGAATATTTTGCAGTTATAAGAAAAATGTGATTCTGTAATTTTCTGTAGATTGAATAAAATTAAAGAGCGTTTTTAAGTGAAATAAGGCATAAGGATTTACCTATTTAACAAATACAAGATGATCTAAATTATCTGTGGTATAGACAAAGAAACAAAACAAACAACAGAAATAATCAACACTGACAGATAATAAACACTTAGCTCTTGAGCACAAAACCCAAATTACCAAGCAGTAAGGGAACGTTGAGAGGACAGATATAAGTTACATAGGACAGTTGTGGATGGTCTTAGGCACATTAGTGGTGGTGAAGGTGACATAAGCTAGTACATAAGATAAAAGTCATCATATTATTACCTTAAATTCTATTTAAAGGGAAGGATATTTGTAAATATGATCAAGTGGTGATGAAGTCATGCTGGATTGAGGGGGGGCACTAATTCAAATGAGTGTAAGTAGAAGAGGAGAATATTTTAGACAGATTCAGTAAGAATGCTGTATAGTTGCAGAGGCAGAGATTAAAGTGATATCCTGACCAGCATGAGATGCCATTAGCTGGCAGCAACCACCAGAAACTAGGAAAGGCAAAGAAAGTCTTTCCATAAAAACTTCTATTTTTTCCTTTTGTATTTTTATTCTCCATAATTGGGAGGTATAAATTTTTATTGTCCTTAACCCTCCAATTTTTGTAGCCATTTATTGCAGAAGACTGCATAGATATAGAAAACAGATCCTATAATTGTAGCAACATAAAAAAAGCATTTCTGTGTTTCAGGAAAAATAAAACAAATGGAAAGTTTGTTTTAAAAGCAAAGGTCTTAGGACAAATGAAATTTTGTTTTTCCTATGAACTGCATGACTTTATTTTTTCTATTTTTTAAATTTTTACTTTATGTTATTGAAACCATTATAATTTTCAAACCTTCATAGTTGGGTTTTAGACATACAATGAATCAGGGTCAATCCCATCATCAGTGTTGATCTCTGTCCACCAATGTTCCCAGAATATATCCCAACCACCACCCTTTGCCCCCAAACCTGCCAGTATAACAGGCCCATTTAAAGTTCAGATTGTTTGAGGCCAGATCTATAGATAGCACAGGGATAGGGTGTTTGCCTTGCATGCAGCCAACCCAGGATGGAAGGTGGTTTGAATCCCGAAGTCCCATATGGTCCCCCAAGCCAGGAATGATCTCTGAGCGCATAGCCAGGTATGACCCCTGAGAGTCATGGTGTGGCCCAAAACAAAACAAAACAAAACAAAAAGTTTAGATTGTTAGGAGTTTGGGTCTCTTGAGTTCATTTTTGTTGATTTTTGCTTGTATGTTTAGTTCTTTACTTTTTTTATCTCCATCAAAGCACCTGAGACTCTGTGACCCTTGGCCTCCTTCCTTTCATATTTGTGTTTCTCCTCCTCCACTCACTCTTCCACTTCTTTCCTTCAAATGAGATATATATTTAAAATAAAAAGGACTATATCACTAGAGTTCATAAATTTTATGGTGCCCACCAATCCAGATATTCAATACTTAGGAAATATAAGATGTTTTAATAAGTATACTATACTATTCTGTGATTCTCAGATAGGTGTTGTTGTTTTGTTTTGTTTTGTTTTGTTTTCAAAAGTTTCCAAATCTGTGGTTCTGGTCAGGTTCTCAGTTATTTTTGCCTCTCAGGAACCATTGGTAATGTGGCGATGGAAATATCTAGTCATCAAACTGAGGAAGATGCTAGTTATATAGATGCCATGATGCTGTTAATCACTCTACAGTGCATAGATCTGCCTCCAAAACAAAAGTATGCCCATCATGGTTGGGTTGATGAATCTGAGATAGGAAAATAATTTGTACCTGCATTTGTTAATACAGGGCAAACTTGTTTAACTCAAAATGAAGGTTATTCACAGGCATCTAATTAGGACACACCTTAACAGAGACTCTAGATAATTGCCTCTCTGGAAGAACTGCAAATATAGGCTGCATTATCCATGTCTTATCAGTATATTAATACTACTTCACCTGACCTTTAGGTTCCCATCCATGAAATGGTAATCAAATTATACAGAGCTATGAGATAGCTCAAGTGGCAGAGCCATGCTTAGAAAATACAAGGTCCCTAGTAATCCCTTATACTATATGGCCTCAAGTACTGCCAGGTATATCCCTAGTGACCATTTACACACACACACACACACACACACAGCATCAATGATTGTGGCCATGATGCCTCCAAACTCTGAGGAGGACTATCTGTCCCATAGAACTCCTGGGTCTGGCCCTGTAGAACAGGTTGTGGACAGTAGGTTTATATATATATATATGTATATATACATATATGTATGTATATATGTAAATATATAATATATATCAATGTAATAAATAAAAAATTATAGATAGTATGCTTAACATACTCCCTCTCACAGAAATATCCCAATAATGCTAATGTTATCACTATTAATCACGATGCTTATTAACAACTGTGAATACTACCAGCTGGGTCTCAGGCACCATGCAGCTAATCATTACTTTGTCATAGATTAACCCTCTCTTACCATTTATGAGTTCTGTATTTTTGATATGGCCTAACTCTGTGAGACCTCTGGAAAAGATGAATTGCTGATCTTAGGTAAATTTAGAACCAACCCAAAATCCACTTCCAAAAAAACAAATCAAGGAGTCAGAGTGTTAGTATAGCAGATAGGGCATTTGCTTTGCACATGGTCAACTTTGGTTCAATCCTTGGCATCCTATATGGCTCCCTGACAATTGACAGGAATAATTCCTAAGCCCCATCAGGGGCCAACCTCCCCCCTCAAAGAGCATATTCAAATTACAACTAAATGATAAATGGGAGTCTTATTTTCTATATATTACTGAAATGGTTCTCTAACCTTTATTTTATAAATAAAAAGAAAAAATACCTACTCTATATTTGCTTTTTTCATTGTTTGACCATAAATTTTTTTTAGATTTTTATTACTATTTTATGCTTAAGAAATATTTCTATCATCTTATGGAAATTAGCCTGGTTATAGGTTCATATAGATCTGTGAGCATTTTCAAGTTTGTCTTATCATGAGTCTTTAAAATGAGCAAAAAAATCCCCAAATCATGAATTTGCCTAGGAAAAAATATATTGACAAATAAATCTCTAAAGCAGTAGTTTTGTTAACTTTATTTCAAATAATTTTCATAAAAACTAGGCAAAAGAAACTCTGGTTTTGAATCATAAAACTCTGAGAGTTGAAATAACATGTCAAACACCACACAGTGACTGAATGAATGAGCTGGATTTGGACCCAGATATGTTCTATTCCAAAGCTATGCCTGTCAGCGAACTCATCATACTACCAGCAACAATAGGCTCAAAGCACTCACTTAAGACATAGAGATCATTTAAGAAAACCCAAGTGGTCATGGTGGTAAATGATTCACAATGGGCATGGGTGTTATTAGCAGCCAAGCACAAAAATCTGCTGAAGAACAGTCATTTCACTCACTTTCCAAATTCTGCCTGAACAGCTTTCAATGCAACATTGAAACATTCCAGTCTTGCCCTATTACGATATCCAAAACTCTATTGTCCCTTATTTTAACAAGCTATTTGCTTCTCTGATTTACCCTTTCACTCAGTCACTGTTGGACTTTTAAATTCTGACTAATGAGTGGAGCCAGAGAGATAGTAATTGGATATGGTGCATGTCTTATATGTGGTTGACTGGGGTTCAATGTTTGACACCCCATATGGTCCTCTGAACCTATCCAGAGTGATTCCTGAACACCGCTGAGTGTGGTCAAAACGAAACATAAATTCTGGCTAGAGAAAACAGGCTAAAAAAACCTACAGGATAGGAAACAGGTAAAAGAATGTTCCTCCTCTTTTCCTCTGATGATTGCAACCTGAGTTCACTCTGTTCCATCTTAATTTCTTCTAGGTCTTGGTTACAGAGCCAGCCACAGCTAGTTTTTCTGACAGATTCTGTGATACTTCCTCTCACACATACTGTAATTCATACTTATAAAATTGCCAAAATAAACCTATGGCAAACTTTACAGGCAGCATTTGTAGAGCACTTACAAAATTCCTGGCATTATATTAAGTCTATTCTGTGAATCATCAATGATATGGATAAGGGAAAGAAATGAAAGAAACTCCCTAGATAGAGTGAAGATCTATTGTTTGATTCTAGCTAATTCTCGGCAACCTGCAGAATTCACTCACTGGATAACCAGAAGCATTTGACCTAGTGTCACTCAGCCTGGGACCATAAGCCCCATAAGCTCTTGGATAGTCCAAGACAGCCACAGGTAAATCTCATGTAAACTGAGAGCCAGGACACAAGACTAGGGAGCCAAGATGGTAAGACAAGGCACCAAGATAAAGGAGGACAGGTCAGAAAGAGACCGCTGAGAAGCACTGTCCTACAGAAAATAAAGACTTGCAAAACCAGGACCAAGTCTCGTATCATAAATTATTGAATATACAAAGTTGGGGCAATAGCACTAGCGGGGTTAGGGGCATTTGCCTTGCAGGCGGCTAACCCAGGACATATCTAGGTTCGATTTCCCGGAGTCCCATATGAGTCCCCCCGAGCCAGGGGCGATTTTTGAGCGCGATAGCCAGGAGTAACCACTGAGAGTCACTGGGTGTGGCCCAAATACCACACCTCACCCAACACACACCCACACACTACACACAACACACATGCACACATTATTGAAATATTTAGGGGCTGGAAAAAGCTGGTGATAGGGCACTTGCCTTGCATGTGGCAGGGCTTGGATTCAGTCCCAGCACCAATCGTGTCTTTAGAGCCCCACGCCAAGAGTGATCACTAAGTGATCAACAGAGCCAGGAGTTAGCCTTGATACGCTGTCAATGTGAGCCCCCCCAAAAAAGATCAGAAGTTCACATAAAAGTCTTTATGGTTCAAGCTTAATAGGTGTTTAATGTGACTACAAAGAGCATAAAGAGCAGGAAGAATTATTTGTGGCTACAGTTACCACAAAATATCTTAAAGGAAAGCATCTTTTCTCACTTAGATTAATGCAGTCACAGCTGCTGTTGTTGTTATAAAAAAAATAACTGCATGAAGAACAAAGGATCTTTTAAAATATAGAATATTTTCCAAACAATTACAAACAATTTTACCCCATTTACATCATAACTGGTTTTGATACTCTCTAGAGCACATAATTATAAGGAAATATACATCTCTATAACCTCAGAACTTATCAAAAATTGATTAGCCACAGGGCCGGGCGGTGGGCGCTGGAGGTAAGGTGCCTGCCTTGCCTGCGGCTAGCCTAGGACCGGACCGCTGTTCGATCCCCCGGCGTCCCATATGGTCCCCCAAGAAGCCAGGAGCAACTTCTTGAGCGCATAGCCAGGAGTAACCCCTGGAGCGTCACAGGGTGTGGCCCAAAAACCAAAAAAAAAAAATTGATTAGCACTTCAGGACATGTGATGACCTCAATTGGAGACTCACAATTTGAGCCTGCACTTGAGGACACT